>NC_137620.1:23752568-24232568 GCF_963280865.1 Gymnoscopelus braueri | reverse complement strand
CTTATGTGACTGCTGCTACTTAAACACACACACGCAATCTCTTCACATCTAACTCAAGTGTTCTCAGAGTCTTTGGTTATTATGCAAAAGAAAGCCAAGCCGTCTACACCCGCCGTTTCAATTATCTTTGTTGTAGAGTATAATAGCGGTGTAAAGGGTTCAATCATATTATGGCTATCATTTCAGTGATAATAATAAAACAATGATAGCTTTTGTTAAGGGCAACGATATCAAACCAAAGTAATTGCAATTAAAATAGGTGTGATTAAAAACAAGGTCGGCGTAGAAGTCAAGGGTTGGCTTTCTTCCATTCTTAAAGCAATCGCAGTTTTATGCAGCAACGAGGCAATACTGGAACCTAAAGGAAAGAATAAGGCATTTTAAGTTCTTTCTGGTCCTCTTGTTCCACCAGATTTGTCCCTGTATTATATGTTATTTGATTTGATCTCTCCCTCTCTTTTTTTCAGTCAACAGAAAAAGCAATCATTTTTCATAGCGAAGTTTTTAGGTACAATATGCTGTGCCCGGTAATTGTTTTTGCCTAATGTTTATGTATTGCGGGGAAGGAGGGAGGGAGGGAGGGCTCTTCGAGGGCCAGATTGATGAGCAATGCTCTAGGGAGAGGAGGAGAGAGAGAGAGAGAGATAGAGAGAGAGAGAGAGAGAGAGAGAGAGAGAGAGAGAGAGAGACATAGACAGAGAGAGAGAGAGGGATGAAAAGAGGATGAGAGTGGAATAGAGAGAAGCGGAGGATGAGGGAGGTTTAGGAGTTATGATACTACACCCCCCCCCCCCCCCCCACCCACCCAACCAGCCAGCATCCATCCACTTCAATGCATGCATTTTATTTGCTCCTCTCTAAGGCAGTGCTGTAAATAACAGTAGTTGGTGGTAACCCAGTGCAGAGCGCCGGCAGCCAGCTGTGTCACACTGTACTGAACTGTCTGTGTCAGAGATGAAGACTTTACTGTCGTCCTAAACGCACTGGTTCTAAACCTGTGGGTCGGGGGCCAAAAACTAAGATGGGTGGGTCAGAAAAAGTTTGAGAACCACTGTCCTGAAGCAAGGAAGGCAGCAAAGTGTGTGGAGGAATTAAAATGAAGCACGGTATTAATCGGAAGCGGGACCGTAGGGGGTTCTGCCCTCTCTGTCCCCTGTGCTGCGTTTAGCCCACTTGAAGCCCACCAGGGGATTTCAAACCCCACCCTAATATGACTAACGACCTGAATTAAGCTCTTAAACAACCTTGAGCCGGGTCTGTTTGTCCAGTTTGACCCTCCCTCCATCCGCGGGGCTGCTAAAGTCCACAGCCCACTGTTTGAGAATTATTCACGAGGCGATTACATTACTTTAATTCAATGAGGCTCCCGATAAGATTTATGGAAGATTGTCAATAAACAAGAGAGATGGAGAGGAGAGGGGGGGAGGGAAGGAGAGGAGAGGGGCTCCAGGACTTGTTGTTTTTTTTTATCCAGAAAATGGATATAGCCATGAATTTTATGACACAACTGTTTCTTTTTAAGGGCTGGGATATGTGTGTGTTGCAATACTTTCTACCTAATGTGTCATGTTAAAAAAAAAAAGTGTCTTCAGTATCCAAACAGATGGTAAAGCAAAAAAAAATAAGCAAAGAAAAAAAGAAAGAGGGAGGGATACAAGGGCTACAATATTAGTTCAAGTAATAGTTTGAATGTGCTCTGTGGGAGCACCACATACTGTAGAGCAGACCACCTGCTGTAGTCTGAGAGATTTTAGACATGTAAGAAATTAGCATAGGTGTCTGTCTATCTGCCTGTCTGCCTGTCTGCCTGTCTGTCTGTCTGTCTGTCTGTCTGTCCGTCTGTCTGTCTGTCTGCCTGTCGGCTTGTCTATCATATACGCACAACCATCAGCTCAAATGAGTCTCTCACGCAAGTCAAGCAGACATCCCACTGCGACCCATGCAGGTGTTTTGTTAGTGGCGTTTCCTAGGGCTATGATTGAACCCCCCCCCCTCCCCTCCGGCCATATCGTCCCCTGAAACTGATTACAAAGCAATGTGTTTCACTACAGACAAGCATCAGGGGCCCTTTCTTTCCTGTAACAAGCCAGCTCCACTTAACACTAGCATCTTTATTGCTGATATTTATATCTTCATATGGAACTCGGGGGAATTAACGCTCCCCCCCCCCCCCTCCACTATATTTTTCTAGGTTTGTTAATGTTAAAGTAGTCCATGGCACATTACTATTATCCCATTTAAGATTTTATGCAATGAGTAATGGATTTAATATGTAGGTTAGTTTACTTGCATCCATAGTTCAATAAGGCAGATTACTGCAGTTTCCTGACCATTAGTTTTCCCCCAAACCCAGATCATTTAGTTTTGTTTCCCTGGGCCATGGATGAACAGAAAAGTGGTGTATAGTGTGGGATATTATGTGATCTAGTGTTCTAGCCATTATTCATACGTTTATGTAGGAATACAGTTCATCCGTTTATAATCAAAATACAGAAAGTGTCTGTTTGCGGTGTTTAGTTACCTTATTTATGTTTGTGGGAAGTTGGAATTATAAAATAAATAATAATTTAAACTTGCGGAAAGCATGCGTGTGTGTGTGTGTGTGTGTGTGTGTGTGTGTGTGTGTGTGTGTGTGTGTGTGTGTGTGTGTGTGTGTGTGTGTGTGCGTGTGTGTGTGTGTGTGTGTGTGTGTGTGTGCGTGTGCGTGTGTGTGTGCGCGTATGCATGTACGCTTGCCTCAGTACATTATAGTGGTTTGTTTGCTGTGTTTATGGTGTAGGCCTACTTAACCATATTTCAAGTGTTTGCGAGGGGTCTGGAATCAGCTTCATCCGTCCCGCCCTGTCTGCTCTATGGCCTCGGGGAGGGGGGTGCGATGGGATGGGATGGGATGGGATGGGATGGGATGGAGGGATTGTTTCACCTCCAGTAATCCAGTGTGAATCACACACTATAAAGACTGATCACCATCCATCGCCGCTCATCGACTCGATGCTTCCCCTGCTGGCATCAGAGCTCTCTTCACACACAGCTTAACCTCCCTGATGAATGCCTCTGGCTGCTCCAAAATGTTAACCTCTTAAACCCTCTATACTAAAACGGACCTGGAGTTGCAATGCTCAATGGTGAAAATAGGGATCTACAAGTTCATTCACAAGTTTATAGGAATAGGAATGCTGGGGTTCAAGTGGTTAAACAACATCGCGTACAGACACACACGCGTGGCTCACACACACACACACACACACACACACACACACGCACAGACACACTGCTGTGTGTGCGTGTATGTGTTGGTGCGTGCGTGCGTGCGTGCGTGCGTGCGTGCGTGCGTGTGCATGTACAGACCTGAGTGAGTTAATTGATCATCGTGTTCCACATACCACAGAAGGGGGTTTTAAATGATGGAGGTTTCCAGATTTCCCCCACTTGCTTCTATCTCTCTCCCCAGGGGGGCCCAACCCCGCACTTCCCTCCCCATTTCTCCCGAGTCAGGAACCCCTCCCTTGCTTACTGAGCGAATTGGAACTGCAGAGTGGGTCGTCTGGGGTTCTGAAGGAGAGCGAAAAAGAGCGAGCAGGGGAGAGAGGGAGGGAGGGAGGGAGCGAGGGAGGGAGGTAGGGAGAGAGAGAGGGAGGGAGCACAGCGCAGAAAGGCGTGTCACTATACTGTAGCTAACCGGTGTCCCCGAAGCCTCCCTTTGAAGTTCAACTTCCTCTCCCCACAACACAACTTCCCTTCAACCCAACGGCGGGGCAGGGTGTGTGCCTGTTTGTGTTTGTGTGTGTGTGTAGGTGCGTGTGCGTGTGCGTGTGCGTGTGCGTGTGCGTGTGCGTGTGCGTGTGCGTGTGCGTGTGCGTGTGCGTGTGCTTGTGTGTGCTCCACATCTCTCATGATCCATTTTTCTACATTCGTCAACATGTTTGTCTCTTAACCACTGTCAACCTGGTGTCCTATATGGCGAGCATGTTATTGTAGGTGAAAATTTCCCCAATTAACAAAGAAAATGTGTTTCCCCAAATCCCCTCCCCCCTCTATATTTACCCCATACATCGACTATCGACTATTTCCACTACTTGTTGTAAGAAAAAGTATATCGTCTCTGTCGGTTAGAAACCTCATACTGAATGTCCAAAACTGTTACTTTTCAGGATTCAAATTCAAAAACAGCAAAAGTAGCAGATCTAGGCTACAAGCTCAAATCGAGCTTGTGGATCTGCTACTTTTGTGTGACACTGTAGTATGATCAAGTATGGCATTAATTTACGAAAAAACTATAACAGTTAGAATATGGAGATGGTTTCTGCCCGACAGCAACGATATAGGGCTTAAGTTGGTTGAATGTGTGTGTGCATATTGTATCTCTGTGTGTGCGCCCGTCTTTGACCGAGGAGAGAGATTATTAGTGGGAGAGTCAGGGAGACTAAACTAGAGAGAGAAAGAGAGAGAGGGGAAAATAGAGGATAAATCACAGGCCAAATCAATGGGCGCCGGTCCCTGGGCACAAAGCAATAAACTCCATTAACAAGGTGCAACCACATTAACTGGGGGAGAGCGGTCAAAAGGATGAATATTGATATTGAAACCAACCGTGTGTTTTATTAGAGCCTTTATTTTTCTAACACTTCGCCCCCCCCCGGTGTGGGAGCTGGGGTTTGCCTGTTACGTGTGTGTGTGTGTGTGTGTGTGCGTGTGCGTGTGCGTGTGCGTGTGCGTGTGTGTGTGTGTGTGTGTGCTTTGAGCTGGAGTCCCTTCACCACATCTGCAATGCAGCAGAAAACACAAAAAAGAGAGCGAGACGGAGGAAGAGAGGGGGCTCACGTGCTTTGATGAAAGAGTGATGCCACTGAACAGATATTCTCTCTTTTGTGGGGGGCTTTGTTAAAGAAAGGGCTTTTGTGTAGGAGCCCAGAGTGAAGGAACCCCCCTACCCCCACCCCCACCTCCCTTGGTATTAGCTAACAGATAGGGACTATAGAATCAGCCAGGTTTTTATTTTTTTTTCTCGTTTAAAGGCACACCCAAAAAGCCCAGGCACATCTGCAATGCACATACTGCAGACCTGCACCCAGCCAAGCCAGAGCACATGTGGCTAAATAGGTTGATCTTTATGTACAAATCCAGAGTGTGAAAATTGACCTATAATGGTCCACTTTTACAATCTCTGGATTTTGGTCACCAGAGAAAATGTTGTCACTGTAAGTTTCCGAAAATCGCAAAAAGAAACTTTTTTTTAATCCTAAAAACGTCAACAACTGTTAGATGTTTGTATTATTTTAAAGTACATTATAACTAAGGACACATTATTAACTATTCTGTCCATATCGGTCTGCGACTTGAATGGCACTGAATCGGCAGTGGCGGTCTTGGAGCTTTGGTGCGGCGCCTCACCCTGGGGGCTCCTCACTCTGGGGCTCCTCACTGTAGGGGCTCCTCACTCTGGGGCTCCTCACTGTAGGGACTCCAACCCGCTGCCGCCTGCCTTGTAATGTTGACATGCAACGTATGAGTGGTTTGGCAGAAACTTACAGCGGAAATGTTTCTTCTCTGGTGATCGGGTTGGGATTTTACTGTACACCCATTGTTATGTTGGTGGTGGCGTTACACTGTAAACCGGTGGTTCTCAAAGTGGGGTCTGGGGACCCCCAGGGGTCCTCGAGGGGGTTCCAGGGGGTCCCCAGCTAAATTAGTAAAAATTAACCCTATATACTTCGGCTATTTGAAAGTAGCCGATCTACATGCTCACAACGTGTCACGATGCAACGTGTGGTGAGCTTCAATCCATACAAGCTCTCTATCGTGTAGAAAACAAAAACAAACATTTTGAATATTTTTGAAACATTTTAACAACACAAATCTTGTATGGGGGTCCCTGGCACAAAATATTTTCAGATGGGGGTCCGCGGCCAAATACATATGAATTTGGGGGTCCTTGAAATGAAAAGGTTTGAGAACCACTGATGTAAACTATGCTATAAAAAAAAGAAAGAAAGTATTGTTATTAAAAAAAGAAAGAAAATTAAGTGTATTTATTTATTTTTGTTAAGGAGTCAAGGATTGTGTATATGTGTATACAAAGATTGTGCTTTGGGTCTTTCTCAGTATACACTAAGTATTGTGTGACTCTCTTGTAAAAGAAAACAATTTGAGAAAATCTCAGTGGATCCAGAAGGGAATGTGTGACCCTACTATGGTATACCTCCTGATGCCCTCTGTGAAACATTGTCCGTCTGTCCACCACACGTGTCCGTTGATTTGGTTTGTTCATCTTCGCTGTTTGAGTACATGTCTGTGACTTTGCCCCCCCCCCCTCCCCCTCGCCCCACTGCAGGACATCAAAAAGCCTGATTTTACTCACGGACCTTGAAACCCACTCCTACTCTAGAAACGGACTTAAGTTACAACTGCACTTGGATTGCTTTTTCCCGTCTATACCAAACCTCTTCACCAAAAATAGACGATCTGCAAGATCACAATGCGTCGCGTTGTGAGCTTGTAGAGCTCCCCCCCCCCCCCATAATACGGATGCTGGGGTTCAAGTGGTGGTTAACCCCTGAAACCATGAGAATCCTCTGCCACACACCTGTCGATGGGAGACGGACTGTTTTGAACCGGATTGGACTTTATTGGCTCACAAGGCAGCATGTGGACTGCTCACTCACCGTCTGTCTCTCTCTCATCTGAGCGCTATACACACAAAGAGTTAAGCTACCTGTGTGTGTGTGTGACTGTGTGTGTGTGTGATGCAGTGATCAACTCTCTGACATTGGATTTGATTTCTTTATTTTGTACTGCATGGACGATCCAAGTTATTGTGATAAAAGGTCTTCCAGGAAAAAGAAAAACAAAAAGACTGGTTTTAAGGAAATCCCATAATCTTATTTTCTTCTCTTGTCTTCCAAAGGCAAAAACTAAAAAGAGTGCTTCAGTCTTCCAGCTATACAAAGCCACAACAATGACACTATTTTTCTACACAAAACAATAAATACGGGCAAAAAAAAGAAAATAATAATAATACATTATATCTCTATATACAAATATATCCATGCGAATGTGGGTTCGGGGCGCAATACCTCCCCCTGTCACTGTCAAGGTGGTGTGACACGACTCCATCATCATCATCGTCATCATCATCATCGGATGGAGGCAGGATGATGCGAGGAAGGTCAACCGATATGAATGAGACACGAGGCTGAGACAGGTGCAGGGGGGCTGCCAGTTGTGCGCGCCTGAGCGAGGAGACACAGACGGACGGGACAACAAGCATGCATGCGCCAATCATTTACTGGACACAAGAAGAAGAAGAAAAATAAAGTCTTTACCCCCAATATTTACTCTCCCGCCCCCTTCGCCCCCATCCCTCTCCACACAACTCTCCAACCCCTCCCCCTGACCCAGCCCACCTCCCCTTGTCTCTGCATTTGCAATATGATCTGTATTTATTTCTATAATATCTTACACAAAGTCAAGGGAGACATATTATTGGATATAATTGAATAAAACAAACTAATATATTTGTATGATTGTAACCACTGGTCTAATGTGCATTTCCTTGAGTGTTTGGATGTCTTTTCTACATAGAGTAGTGGTTCGAAGCCTTTATTCCTTGCAGCCCCCCCCCACACACACACACACACGCACACACACATACGTGCATGCACTCACACATGCACGGACGCACACACAACATGTCTGTCAGCTGATCATTTTAGCTGTTTTGAGAAACTTTTTAAAAACTCTTGAAAAATACAGACACATTTTGATAATATTATGACCCAAAAATGCTTTAAAGTTATGATTTTGATCAAGTTATGATGTTTAACATTTTGGGGCTACCTTTGTGCATGTCATTATAGCCAACGCCTCGTGAGCTTGTAGATTGGCTATATACAAAGTATAAAATGTGGCTCAAGTTTAACAAAAAGAAAAAAAACATTATTACTTGAATAACCAGGTCTCAAGTTCCCTTACTGAATACGATGATTACTTTGAATTGTGTTTTTGTCACTTTGCCTCCTGAATTTCTGAAGTATTTGCCATTTTTATCATCTGCAAACTAGTCTAATTAATCACATAACTGTGCCACTTACCAAGAGTGTGATCTTTCCAAAGGAGTCTTGATTTGAAGTCATACATTAGCCGTTTATCACATTGACATTCCACGCTTTAAAGCTTTTCTGAATCAAATCCGTCCAAATGAGTTTAGATTTTTCCCTGGACTGATCTCTGACAGCAAGCTGGAAGAAATATCTGAGTTTGAGTGATTGTCAAGAAGAGTTTTATATCCGCATTTGATATGTGCCTTGGTTGTGTGAACTGTTAATAGTTAGCTTCTATCGTAATTAAATTGGCGGAGAGCCAAATGGCACTGACAGTGAGTGGGTCACACTGTTAAGCTTATAGACAGAGATTCTGCAATTTGTTCGGGTATTCTGAGTGAAACGGCATGCTTGTTCAAGCAAAACACACAGGCAGGAATGTGAAGTACAACATTTGCTGGGGTAAAGGCAAAGAAAACGTGAGGAGAAGCACAAATGTCACTGTGCAACTACTTCATCGGTGAGAAACTGATCCATTGCCTCCAGCCTACATTAACTCACATGAACCCTGGTGTTCCTATTCTGGGGGCAAACACTCAGCAAAAATAGCGTATCTACAAGCTCACAACGTGTTGTTTTGCAATGCCTTGTGAAATTGTAGATCGGCTATTTTTGCAGCAGATATTTGGTGTGGATTAAGGAGAAGGCCTAGTATAGACCCCTGAGGGACTCCGGTCAAAGAATATAGGTTTTAAATTTCTAAAGAAATGTACTTGGTGAATTTTCTGTCATTCTGCCAGTTGCATCGTTGTCATTTCTCCTCAATTATCATTGGCATGACAATGTCTGCATCACTTTAGTGAGAATGGCCAGACAAATAATCCATATGATATGACAAACTCCTGGCTGCTAATACCCTGAGGAAGAATGACATCCACACAGCCCTCCTGTCAAACACATGCTACTGTAATGAATGATAGAATGCTTCTGGCAGACACACACCAGCATTATTCTCACCCTGAATCAATTGGTTGGCACTGGTAAATTCATCCTATAACTGGGGTTTGTCTTCTTTATATGGTTACTGTAATTAACAGGTAATCATCAATTCTATCTTAAGACAGTGACTCCTGTGATCCACGAGACAACTGAAGCAGTTGGTTTCATGCCCTGACCATATACACACACAAAAAAAATTGGTTCTTCATCTTCTGTGGTGCTTTGGGTTGGTTGAGGACGGTGCTAAATAGCATTGTTCCCCAAACTATTGGTTTGGGACCGGGACCGGTCGGGATCCATTTTCAGGTCACAGACCCATTTTTATGGGTCACAAGTAAATATATTTTTATGTGTACTTGTAGATCGGCTATTTTCACTAGTTTGGGTCCCGGGGAGACACCTAATTTGGCTTTTGGGTCTTGAGCTAAAAAGTTTGGGAAACACTGCTACGTAGAACTGCTGCTGTACAAATAAGCTGTTCGGTCCCTTTGGTTCTTTAAAGATTCTCTACTCTTCAGCTTAGTTTAGAATAGTCCTTAGTCAATAGCACCATTTGACAAAGGTGCTATATAGCACCTTTAAGATAGGTGTTATATAGCACCAAAAGAGGTTCCTACGGAGACCCTTAAGGCTAGCAGAATTTGTTTTTAAGTTGTGGTAACGTCATATATGATGCGGCCACGACTTATTAACTTGTGCGCACAAGATCCTTAAGTTGATCCCACTCTTTATTTATCATTTCTTTATCCAATAGCCACATTGATTGATTGATTCAAGTGAATAAACGTGTAGCTTCAACCAAAAGCCTTTTGTGATGAAATGTCCATATCTTTAGTATTATTCTGGCTGTGGTAACCTTCCCATGTCTGCCAAGACCTGTCGGTCTATTCTAACTCTCTCTGGGGTCCCCCAGGTAGCAAAATTAATATACACAGTAGCACCAAAATCTGTTTACTTCAGCTATTTGAAAATAGCAGATTTACAAGCTCACAATTCGCTTGTAGGACATTTTTAGAAAAATCGTGAAAATAAAATATATATATTTTTTCTTTTAACACAAATCTTCTCAAAATGGAGGTCCCTGCCTGGCACAGAATCTCTTCAAATGGGGGTCCACTGCAAAATACTTATCAATGACAAGCAAATGTTTGAGAACCAACTGATAAGAAAATAATATTGGCTCTAAGTCTGTTGGACTAAAGGTAGTAAGTGAATTTATTTGGTTTAAATAAAGTTGTCTTAGTTTTGACCATACGCCATAATGTCCACAAAGCATCGTGATAGTAATCATTCATTGCTATGAAGTGCTGTTCAGTAACAGGGGTCTCCCTGTCTCTCCATCTCTTTATTAAACAGAAAATACATTTTCAGTTGGGTTGCCAATTTAAGCCAATCAGGAGAGAGAACATATTTATCAGCTTCAATTTTTCCATTTTTCAAGTGTTCCAGTTCCAATTTTGTATCCTGTGTGTTCTGTTCTCTCTCCTGATTGGATAACATTGGAGCAGGAATTTTATTTTCTGTGTATTAAAGAGCTGGAGAGACAGGGAGTTACTAGTTACTGAACAAACAACTATTCCAGCCTAATGATTACTATCAGAATATAGAGCTATTTAACATGTCTTTTTACAAATAAATATCACTTACCCTACCTTTAAAAACAAAACCAGAACCTTTCATAAAATGTTATAGATAGGCCATTAGGCCTAGTATGTGTGTAATCCATAGAGTTATGGTGTAACCTCTCTTTAAGTAAGCCAGTGTTATAAAAAGTAAGTAGGCGTAGGCCTACTGTACTTAAGTACAATTTTGAGTTTTTATTTTATTTATTTTTTAAACTTTACTGGAGCCTTTGTTATTATTACAAAACATACAGATTATAAACCACTTCACCATTTCGGCCATTTGGAAATAGCCAATCTACAAGCTCACAGTGCATCGGGATGCGACGCATTTTACTCAAGCAATTTTTGAATTCCGGGCTTTTACTTGTAACAGAGTATTTCTACATTGCAGAATTGATATTTCAACTTTAGTAACAAACGTGAGTAATAGCCTACTTCTTCCAGTAAAGCCCATGCATGCAGGCAGCAGAGCCAGCAGTAGGTCTGGTCCTGCCCCGCCCTCCCTGTGGGGGGTAATGTGAGCGGACAGGACAGCCGTTGGCCTGCCTGTCTGAGTGACACACGACAACAACTCTCTCACACAGTCTCAGGACTGAACAAGAAGAAGTCTCATGCCAGGATAGTCGCACTGTGTGGGGGGAAACGACACCATAACTCGGATTTATAGGGAGTGAAGAGAAGCGGAGTTTTCTCAGGGCGACTTGTTGGGAGTTCGGTTCAGCCGCCGTGTCCGTCGCCATGAAGAACCTGGACGTGTTGCTGCTGGCGTGTTGCGTTTGGAGCCTGTGCGCTCTGGGAGGTGAGTAATAACCGTAAAGTAGGCTACTGTGTACTTAGCCCGCCCCTGATACATGACTGTCATATATTACGTGACAGTCATGGATGAACTTACACCTGGTGTTTGCACTTTCTCCCCTTTTGGCCCGTACATCTACATAAACGCTCAGATTTAAAATATAAAGTGCTTACCCCATGGCCACGGATGTTAGGATTCTGTACGGGCCCTCGGTGTGATGCTAAGTGTGTGGGCATGAAGGTGGGCTCAGGCAGATCACAGGTGTGCAGGAAATCAGTGGTTCTCAACCTTTTCAGGCACTTCATATTTGAAGTGGGGACCCCTCAAAAAAATCATATTTGAACTGGGGACCCCCCAAAACAACCATATTTGAACAGGGAACCCCCTACCCTGACAAGCACTTGGAAGTGTAGGAGTTGAGGCATTACATTTAGTTTGACTCAGTTCCACAGATAGATATTGTGACAATAGCTGATGTTTGACCAGTTTGCATGGTATAGTTTGATGATTACTTTTGATGTGGTCTTTTTTTCTCTCTAGGTATTTAAAAGGTCTTAAAAGTCCTTAAATTGTCACTTTACTGTCATCTGGGAACCCCCCCCCCCCCAAGAAAAAAAGAACCTTGTGGGCCTATAGGTTGAGAACCACTGACATAGAGGAACTGCAGCACAGAACACAATACTTACTACTAACCACTTTCAACCGGACCTATTTTGGGCATCTCAAATTGTCAACAAAACGGTGACAATTAGACAAAAAATGTCCAAAATAGCAGAAGTAAGCAGGTGGTTAAGAAAAAGCCTGTGTATTTGAGCATTTTAGTCAGTGGACTCATTCGTCATTCCCCTTTTAGAGTTCACCTTGATTGATCACTGTTCATTACAGTCAAACAGCACCCACAGGGACTGATCCGTTTAAAACCAAGTCAAACATCCCGCTGAGAGTCAGCTTTGTCAGCTGTAAAGGACCTAGAATGTCACACCTTATGAATGGAACTATTGTCCTTGTATTTTTTTTTTACAATAACTTTGATAGCAGTGGATCACTGGACAATCAAAGCATCACATAAAAAATATAAACCCCAGGGGTCTATTAGGGACCCTCTTGTTTCCCTCTATACCAATATCATTGCCGAAAATAGCCGATCTACAAGCTCACAGTTGTGACCTTGTATATCTGCTATTTTCGCTGAATGGCCACAGAATAGGGACGCTAGGGTTCTACTCTCAGAGTTCAATGAACACTCCACATTTGACTGTGTGCAATAGGCTGAGATTGTGCCATCATGTAGGAAATAAAACAACAGGCAAAACATTCTATCGTACAGAAGGTTACTCTCCTCTTCCTCTGCTTCCATCTTCTGTCTTTTATTTCATTCCATCCTCTTTTCCCATTCTTTAGGCTGAGTGACACAGTGTTTGTTCACCTGTTAGACCTTTTCTTTCAACCTTTATTTAACCCAATAAGACCTGAGGCAAAGTCTACAAATGCCTTCTAAATCAGTGGTGCCAAGGAGCCCCAAATTGATATGTATTTGGCCGCAGACCCCCCCCATATGAAATTATTTTGTGCCAGGGACCCCCAGAAGAGAAGATTTTTATGATAAAAAAAAAAAAAAAGGAAGGGTCCTTCCTTTTCAGTGTGGCTGAGTTACAACTTAACTACAGCATTTGTTAAAAAAAACAAAAACAACTGCAGTTAAACATTATTATAAAACATTTTGCTGCTTGTACCCCAACATTTCTGTATGAGTAAGTGGCAAAATAATAAACCCTTCTTGATTCCTCATTATAAATCAAGTTGTGAAACTGCCTCAGTGGCAACAATGAGTCAATGTTGGCTAAACGTCGTTGCAAGGTTAAGTCAGACGTTTCTAATCAATCTGTACTTTAAAATCCATTAAATAGCAATAACAATACCTCCCCCGAGACCATTTGCTGCATGTCACTCCCCTGTTCTTTTCTCTCTCCTCTCTCTCTCTCTCTCTCTCTCTCTCTCTCTCTCTCTCTCTCTCTCTCTCTGTGTTTCATGTCTGTCTGCATACTGTGCCTGTCAATAAAGGCTCAGAAAGACCCCAAAATAACCAAAATAGTGAAGTCAGGAGAGGGGGATGGAGAGTCTGCCACCTCATGATTCGCTACAGCACTGGTTCTCAAACTCTTTCATGTCAAGGACCCCCAAATTATATTTGGTTGCGGACCCCCAAATGATATTTGGTTGCGGACCCCCAAATTATATTTGGTTGCGGACCCCCATCTGGAAATGCTTGGTGCCACGCCACCGTTTTCTTTTTTCAAATAGTCAATGTATATAGGTTTAGAAACATTAGCTGGGGACCCCCTGGAACCCCCTCAAGAAGAACGCTTGGGGATCCCTGGACCCAACTTTGAGAACAGCTGACCTGCAGTATGAGAGTTTGACTTTTTTTCCTGCCTTTTCTGTATTTGTTGTTTGTTGTGGACATTCTTTTATTTGATGGTTCAAGTTCAACTACCATTCCCCACAAACACCCTGAACTATGGATGGGATGATAACCGCTCACAATAATCGTATCGCAGAGATTTAAATTGATTGACATTGTCCTCCATCATACACTAAAGGATGAATCAGCTTTTGTTGAGCTGCAAATTCAGTACAACTTAAACCCTCTATACTTGATTTGGTACGCTCTTATTTCACTCTACACAAATCGATTCGCCAAAGAGCTTGTAGCTCGGCTATTTTTGGCGAACGTCGCCCCCAGAATAGGGATGCTATTAGGGGTTCAAGTGGTTAACAAAAGTGGCATTTTAAGTTTTAAGCACATTTAGATTTTGATAACTTTCGCCACAATAATCGTGACATGTAATTTTCATATGGTCCCATCAACACCCTGAACCTAGGATGGTTCCTCTTTCCACTCGCTATAGTTCCAATCAGCTCTTTTCCTGACTGCTAACTGTTTTTTTTCTTCACACACACTATTTGTTGTATGACAAAGTGTTATGTATGGAGCATAACCTTGAATTCCAGCATCCATATTATTCTGGGTGGAAGATTAGCAAAAAAAATATTGCGGATCTACAAGCGCACGACACGTTGTGAGCTTGTAGATCAGCTATTTTTGGTGAAGAGATTTGGAGTAGATCGAAAAAAAGCGGTCCAAATACAGAGCCAACTCAGGTCCAGTTGAAGTCTAGAGGGTCCGCCCCCCCCCCCCCCCCCCAAAGCAAAGATTTGAGGTACAAAAGTTACAAATGTTCGCTTTAAAACATATATATATCAAAGATTTGCTCACATTTTCAAGATTTTTCAGAAATAGCAGATCTACAAGTTCATAGCGTGGCACCGAGTGCCGCACTATGAGCTTGTATATCTGCTATTTTTGAATAGCCAAAGGAATCTTAAAATGACATAGATGCGTTCCCGCCGGATTGAATGGGTTAACATCTTTGATTGATTGAATACTTTATTAGTCAGAAATGTAAACAGCACGAGGTCCGCGGTGAATGACACTCCTGTCCTTTCTATGGGATTCAGCTGATAGATGGTTTTTCAGGTCTGTTTTGAAAGAAGGCAGTGATCCACATTTTTAAAGGGATTGTGTCTGGGCATTCCACATTTTGGTGGCAGAGCAGTAGAATGAGAGTTTTCCCATGTTTGATCTATAACTGGGTGGTACCAGATCGTTGTCACTCACTTAGGAGAAGTAGTTAAGTCAGGTTAGAGGGTATTGAGGGCACAAGTCACGAGTTGGCCCATTTCCGACTCAAATCAGCAGCTCTGCCTCAAGTGGCCAAATAAGCGAAGTCCTTAGTCATGTCAAATACTTTTTACTTAATTCTAGCTCAGGGTACCCAGTCAATTTAGCGGTAGTAACAGCATTAAATGATAAGTCCCCTCTCCTTCTTTTGCCTCCCTCTCACACACACGCACACACACACACGCACGCACGCACGCACACACACACACACACACACACACACACTTTACAATTTAGACATTTAGCAGATGCTCTTATCCAGACTCCAGAGCGACGTACACAGTGCAATATTGGAGTGAAAGGCATGAAGCCTAGTCAAGAAATGACAGGGTAAATGGTCACATAAATGGAGTGCAATGAAAACAATTAACTCTCTCACACACACACACACACACACACACACACACACACACACACACACACACACACACACACACACACACACACACACACACACACACACACACACACACACACTTTGTTAACAAGTGCAATTTATAGTCTCACTCCCAGACCCAGACAGCCATTTAGTTTCTCCTCTTGTTTCCTCATTGCCAGACAGGACAATTTAGAGGTGGGTTGATAATTATTCAAGTTATTGCTGTCACCTCCCTTATGCAGATCTAGTAGTGTAGTGCCTCCTTGGCAGCAGGGTGATGTTGCTTGTATGCATTTCTATTTGATTATTTAAAAAACAAAATCAATTTTAATAAAATATTATTTTTCTTCTTTTTTCTTCTTCTTGTGAGCTTGTGAATCGCCATTTTTGCACGACACCGTTTGCACATACAGGGCTACCGGGGTCCCCCAGGGTTCTATACTTAAAGGATAATTTTGGACTAAGTTTTTCTTACCTTTTCTATGATGTTGATATCTTAGGATGAATGGTACAGTAGAAAAAAATCTTCCTGGGTCCGCTATTTTAATAGCTTTTTTTTTTTTTCTTTTTTTGAGATCTGACGTTCATAGTGACAGAACAGTCCAAAAAAAATAAATAATAATAAAGTCTCGCTAGACGAGATTGAAATCTCGAGATTTCAATCTCGTCTAGCGAGACTTAGATTTTTTTATTTTATTTTTTTGGTTGCAGTGTTCTGTAAAAAAAAAAAAAAAAAAAAAGCAATTAAAATATGCGATCTAACGCAAGGCCTATCTGCGCACGTTTTAAGCTGTGGCGGACCTGGGATGGAGTTATGATTTTTTTCTACTGTACCATTCATTCTAAGATATCATAACATCATAGAAAAGGTAAGAAAAACTTAGTCCAAAATTCTCCTTTAAGTTGGGCCCCCTCCTTTTTCCCCTCTACACCATCTCTTCGCCAAAAATCCTAGTCCTAGCGACCACCTCCCTAGTCAGTACCCCTTCTTTTCGGCCGCCATGCGTCCCCTGGCCTAGTTAATGGAGGTGCCTTACCGGGTGATGGTTGTCATTTATTCCTGTCAGGCCTGATCCCGGAGGGGCCACCGCTGTGCCAGGCGTGATGAATGCTGCGTCACCGGAGCCGCTGATTTATAAACGCTTCCAACCTTCCAGCACGGGAAGACGGGAAACGCACAGTTATGCCAGCGGGCGTGGGGTCATTCTGTCTGGACAGGGTCCTGCTTCACAGGGCTGGTGACAGTCAGGCACTCGCAAGGCTGTCAATGTCTTGTGTACAAACAGTATGCTAGATCCTGCCAACTCCACAGCATTTTATTAAATTAATCAATCAATCAATCAATCAATCAATCAATCAGTTATCTGTCTGTCTGTACGTACAGTATTTAGCTATTTGACATTTAGCAGCCGCAGCCATTCTGTGGTGGCGACAAAATGAAGAAATGAGATGACTGCGGTCAACATCCCCTGATAACGAATGGACACTCGAGGCCCAATAATGTATCATTCACAAATATGTCAAAATCCAACTATTGCCTGATATGGCCAGTTTTTATATTTGGCTATTTTCATAAATCCTTCATAAATCGTAATCGAGGCAAAAGTTTGAAATAACGGCAATATTGATTTGAAGTCCTATCGCCCAGCCCTACACTCCGTCCTACCATCCTATTGTTGATTAATTGAATACATAGGACCACAATGGAAACAAGTCCTCAGGACTTTTTTTGTGTTATCCTTTTAGCCTTAATGTCTGCATGTACCTTGTGCCGTTTACATTTCTGACTAAAAGTATTCAATCAATCAAAAAGCATCCCGTTTGTCTTCCTGTGCCTGCAGACACAACGGAGGGAGAGAGCACTCTGATGAAGAAGCTCTTCTCCAACTATAACCTGAAGGTGCGGCCCGCTCCCACTGCAACACACAGGGTGCCGGTCCGGATAGGCATGATCCTCTCCTCCTTTGTCGGCCTGGTAAGAGACAGAGCGCACGCACACGCGCACGCACACAGCACACAGCACACAACACACAACACACACACGCACACGCACACGCACACGCACACGCACCCTCCTCTTTCACAAGGTTTCAAAAGTTTTCAAAGCAATCTTTGAAAATAGCAGATCGGCTATTTTTCAAATGGCCAAAATGTGTATAGGGCTAAAGTGGTATGTATGTTTTGTAATAAGATAATATTATATTTGCCTCCTGAGATGTAGTGGAGTAGAAGTAAAAGTACTGAAAATTGGAAATACTAGTAAAGTAAAAATGCCCCAAAACTGTACTTAAGTACAGTGCTTGAGTAAATACTTTACACCACTGCACATGATCAGTGTTGCCATGGTAGTTGCGGGTTGCGTTTTTTTGGGCTTGTTTTTAAAGTATAGTTATTTGAGCTTGCTTCCAATTCTTGTTTAAACCAGTTCTCAAACATTTGCATGTCAAGGACGCCCAAATTAATGTATTTCTCTGCAGAACCCCGTCTGAATTTATTTTTCAAATGTATTCCAAATATTTCACTTTTTTGAAAATGGCAGATGCGACTAGTTGTGAGGTTTAAAGTGCTCATGTAGCCTAGTCACCTCTTTTGGGCTTGTTTTCATAGGCCTGGCTGCTTATTTCTCTCACACAATCTGGCAACAGTACACATGATGATCACAAAGAGAAGTCCAACACGCTTCAGCCAGTTGAAGGTAGAAGGGCTCAGGTGTTCAACAGGGACAACTTGAATAAGAAGAATAATACCTGGGCACTTCAGGAGAGACTACCCAGATAAAATGCTCACTGGAGCACTCGACTGGGTCCGCACCTTTTTATTATTGTGCAGGGCTGACTGACGTTTCGACTTCCTCAGAGTCAAACGGGTATTTGGGTACCCTCTTTTGAAGTGCCCAGGTATTTTCCTCCTTTACACACACACACACACACACACACACACACACACACACACACACACACACACACACACACACACACACACGCGCACACGCACACGCGCGCGCGCACGTTTGTATTACTATACTTGTTTAGGACGGCAAAAAAGCTTGTAGATCAGCTATTTTCCATTGCGTGACATAGCCCAGTACAACTAAGTATAAAATAGGTTACCTGGCATGATGTGTACACTAAGTGAGTCAGTAATATTTTATATACTGTACATAGGACCTTTTTTTTAAACAAAGTTGCAAAGTGCATGCTGCACAGGATGCAGATACAGTACAGAAATAAACAACATAATAAAACATACAGTATACATATTCAGTTAATAAATAAATGACAGCCCCCTTTGCAGGGAAGGCAAGTGGGTAGAGAAGGTTGAAGCCCTTTAGACACTCAGCTGAGCTAACAGTGAGGCATGTTCCAGAACTCAAATATAAATTTGACAGATGAACTTTCACTTGTATTAGTGAGTAACATCTGTACTGGGGGCTGTTTACCTTGTCCACCACTGGGTATGATGATTGACCTTGTTGGTCAGATGCTCTGAGTGGCCTAGAGATGGAGTACAGATGCAAAGGTTCTTTACCTTGTGTACAGGGCCTTTTACAGAATGTGATAAGCCAGTTTCCCAAATGTTTTAACCCATTAAATCCGGGAACGCATGATATGCATTTCATCTAAAATTATTTTGTTCCATTATTTTGTTCCCCCCCCCCCCCCCGAAGCCAAGATTTGAGTTACAAATGTTCGCTTTAGAAAATACTATACTATATTCAAAGATTTGCCCAAATGTTTGTTTTTCAAAATTGCAGATCTACAAGCTCATAACGCGGTGCCGCGCTATGAGCTCGTAGATCTGCTATTTTTGAATAGCCAAAGTATAAAATAATGGCTATAGCTAAAATCTAAAATGACACAGATGCGTTGATGCATTGAATTGGGTTAATTTCTAGGACCCTCATTTTGTTATGCATTAGGTCACGGACCCCCCACATAACTCTGAGAGTGTACAAATGGAACCAAATGGACCCATTTAGCTGGGGAACCCCCTCAAGGACCCCTGGGGGTCCCCGTGATAAGCAGGTTCTAATCTATTCTATACTTTTTATGGGGAGCCAATGAAAGGATGTGAGGAGTGTGAAGTGGAATCTGTTTTTTTGTGTTAAGCACGAGCTGCAGGTGGGACAGGATTGCCTGGCTGAGACGGAGAGAAAAGAGCATTGCATTAGTCAAGTTGTGAAGAAATTTGGTTATGAATTGTAATAGTAAATCTAGATCTCTGCTTGATGGCATTGATTCTTATTTATTTTTTTTGGCGATGTTCTAGAGTTGGATAGACCATGGGGTCTATCTTTGGTCCCCTATTTTTCCCCCTTTTTTTTGCACTAAATCTCTTTGCTGAATATAGCAATACTGTAGGTGAATGTTTGCCTATTTATGCCAAATATTCACCTATTATGACATGCCCAGAATTGGGACACCGACACACGCGCGCACGCACACACACACACTCTCTTGCTCTCTCGCTCTCTCGCTCTCTTTCCTTCTCTTCCCTTAAACCTCCCATCAAGGTCAGTCACACTTGAGGGGAAGCCACATGGGTTCCTGACTTCTGGAGTGGAACGATCTTGAAAGCTGACCCACTTGGAAGCTCAAATCCCCCCCCCCAACACCACAGTGTTGCTGTTAGCATTCTGTATACAACGCCAGTAGTATTACTCATGGCAATGGTCCTCTGGTCCATACAGGAAGTATCAGCTGCTAGGGTGGGGTGGGGGGGGGTAGGTGGCTTAATAGTCCTCTTTCACATCTCTATCTCTCTGTCTCTCTGTGTGTGTGTGTCTCTCTCTCTGTCTCTCTCTCTCTGTCTCTCTCTCTCTCTCTGTCTCTCTCTCTACCAGCTGTCTGCCCGACATTCCTCCCTGGGTTTTAAATAGCAGGTCTGCTTCAGAGGAGTAATGCACCCCCTTGGACAGTCAATCATACCAAACCTTTCCCATACAAAGGCACACGCACGCACGCATGCACGCACCCCCCCCACACACACACACACGCACACACACTGACATGTTGTGAGCAGCTTATAGATCTGTTTTCGTGCGTGACACCAGTATAAGTAAAAGGCACAACTCCAACCCCTAAAACTAACCTTAAGGTGAAAATTGTCCTCACAGTGTCTATTTCTCAAGTTCTATTACACTTGTTGGGACATTTGGTACTTACAAGTATAGTAATACAAACACACACACACACACACACACACACACACACACACACACACACACACACACACACACACACACACACACACACACACACACACACACACACACACACACACACCAGAGCTGTTGTGATCTCAAGTAATAACCCCTTTATCTGGGATTGTGTGATTCCAAAAGGTTAATCCTGTGAATCATGGTTCAAAGTAAAGGACACCTCTGCTGATTTTTATCTGAATCATATTCTTCTATTGTGAGAGGACACATGAAAGTCTGACCAACTGTGACACTTTCTGGTGTGTTCTGTGCATCCAGAGCTGTCTGTCTTTCTCTCTCTCTCTCTCTCTCTCTCACTCACTCACTCACTCACTCACTCACTCTCTGTCTCACTCAGCCTAGGTGAAACGCAGCATTTTACGTTTTTAAGTCATTATTTTCAGCGCTTAAAGAGAGAGCACTCTCGAGACAGAACAATTTGGTAAGTGTTGTCAGATTCTCACATCCTTCTCACAATATTAACGATATGAATCCAGTAAAAAAAAAAAATCAATGAGCCCGCCCTTTAAAAGCAATTACAACTGAAGGCACAGTAGGCTACCAGTATTCACTGCACCTAGAAAAAATAAGGTCTATCAATCGAGGTTGATGTTTTCAGAGCGTATAGATGGGGGAACGTCACTATAATCCTTCCAGAAAGGATAAAACGGATGAGTGAATCTTCTTCTAATGCCAGTGCCCTTGGACAGATGCACCATATCCTCAAGGAGACATTTAGTTGCTCCACTGAAACTGCTGTGAGAGGGACTTTATCTTCTATTATGTTCTCATACTCACAGGAGAGAAATCAAGAGATTAACGGCACTAAAAAGACTTTGTACCTGATTGGACCATATCCAAAAGAACAGTTATAGAAAGATGGACATGGTCTCTTTTCACATTGGGTCTGTGTTAGAATAATAATAAGCCCATTGAGACCTGAGACTGATGTCTTCTAAATCCTAACAGTTTTCTGAAAAACGTATGTTGCTACATCAGCGGTGCTCAAACTTTTTCATGTCAAGGATCCCCAAAATTATGTTATTTGTCCGGACCCCCATTTCAAAATATTGTGTCCCAGGGACACCCAGAAGCAAAGATTTGACTTAAAAATGTTCGCTTAAAAGCTCGCTTAAAAGCTTAAGTATAAAATAGTGGTTAAAGTGGTTAAAATCTAAAATGACACAGATGCTTTCCCAGTTTTAATGGGATAAAGGAACTTGCATTATTTTGACTCTGCCTGTTTAGGACCCGTGTCCTCCATTTCTCGAAGCCCCGAAAGAAAGACCAGCTTAGTGACTGGTGCCTGTCGCTGATACAGCAGCCCTATTGTAGTTCCACTTCTTCCATCTGTTTGGGTTTTTTAAATTTCATGCATTTTCATTGTTTTCTGTTTTACCCTGGTTCCCTTTTTGTTATTGTTCTTTTATTGATGCTAATTGTGGTCTTATTATCAAATGTATGCAAATCCTGACATTTATGCACGCATTTTCTCCCTTTTAGAATATGAAAAATGAAGAAATGAGCACGGTTGTTATCATGGATATGGTAAGTTTGTTTGTGTGTCTTCGGCACTCTGTCGCCTCACAGTGGTACCTCATGTTACTGCATGCTTGATGCAGTACAGCTATGTGGACGTGGTTTGCTTGTCATCCTAAGGGCCTTTTCACTCGGGAATTGACTTAGTATTAAGGGGAGTTGAGGAGGGAGGGGGCAGGCAGTCTGACCGGTGTCCAATGAAAGTGTTGCATTCGTGCTCGTCACGCGCACACGGCCGCCCGCCTAAAGAGTTGAATTGTGTTGACCTTTTTTGGTATCTATTCACATGTGGTGCACAGTGCAACCCCGCGGATCCAGGCGGGTCTCGCTCCCCCGTGCGAAAAGACCCTAATACTTAATTAATGCTCCGTTGTACAACAGTGTTGCTTGCTGAAAGCAGACGATTTACATGGTCACAACTAGGGCTGGACAATTAACCGAAAATATATAAAAAACAATATTTATTACCAATATCCGACTTATAACTGAATAATCGAGAAACACAATTATGTGTCAACGAATTGACATGAAACAATTCAAATAGATTTTGTTCTAATCGACTAAATCGATTAATCAAAGTAAAAATAGCCGAAGTCACATCACCCAGCCCTAGTCACAACATTAGCTTGTAAATCAGCTACCCAATTCACAAGCGGCATCTCACAACGCGTATGACATCATCACCCAATCATCCTACGATTAACTACAATCGTACTTAATTACATAAACATTTTCATTTGTACGCCAGTGGAGAGACACTGGCGTACACATACAAATGAAAAGGGAATCACTCACGGCAAACAACACACAACACCAATAATTGACTCGGAACATGATAGAGCACTCGTATTATATATTATTACCACCTGTGAACAGTACATCAATCAACAGGCCTAATCATTACACATGCGCGGCGTATGCAAGCAATTTCTCCGCTCGCATCATCTTGACTAACTCAAGCGTGACCCCCGTAGCTCTGACGGCGATGTGTTTATCAGTGTGAGACCCCCCCGACTCATCTGCTTGGAGCTCACACCGAGCAAAGCGCTGTGAATACCCACTCCAAAAAAACCAAATTGCTCGCTGAGCGAGAGCACTCGCCGTTCCTAATCGTAATGCGCGGCGTATGCGGAATGAGAAATTATGCTAATGGGAGTCGATATTATGCATGAACGAACGCGCATGGATATTGTCCCCCGTGGTAACGAATGCCAATGGCAGCGAAATTAAAAATAAATTGATGAAATGACAAATTGTTTACGTTTGTAAATGGAAAGGTTTCGCCTTCTGTCTCTTTCTGTTTGGTCCCGCTCCACTGCACGCCGTGTTTTCTTTTTTGCTGTTTTGCTCCCTTTCTATCCTTTCACTGCATTGAAGCTGCAATCCGGAACTTGTTTTTATAAATGAAACGTTATTTTAACCAATCTTTATGGTAGTGTATGTTACTATGTTTATACATTATAACTACTGCATTTGCAGTGGATGGATGTGGTCTCCCTACTCCTCCATTGAGAAATGGAGGAGCAACTCTGGTGTCAGGTAAGGACACCTACTGGTCGACAGGTAGTGCTGCCTGAAGCTCACATGCTTCAGGCAGTACTACTTGTCTATATCTGACCAAGCATTGATTCCATCTTGGCAGAGCAGTAGAAGTAGGGTCTTTCACACCCAGGTTGGATGTAAAACCTATGGGCTACGGATTGCAGCTTTAAGTGTTTGTCCCATTCAAACAGTAGCTAGCTGCAGTAGATGACGGGAGCACTAGACCACACACACACACACACACACAGACACACACACAATCCCTAACGCTAAGATTTAGAGGTTAGTTAGCCTAACCCCTAAATCCTAACCCCAACCCGAATCTATTCATAATTTCTCAAATTCTACTATAGTTGTGTGGGGACATTTGGCCCTCACAAGTATAGTACTGCAAATACACACACACACACACACACACACACACACACACACACACACACACACACACACACACACACACACACACACACACACACACACACTGACCCATGTCACTGATCCTGGCAGGAATGGACAGACCATCGATTGTCGTGGAAACCTAAGGAGAACGATGGGATTGAGGTGATGCGTATTCCCTCTGGGAAGGTTTGGCTGCCAGACATTGTTCTCATCAATAAGTAAGTAGTGGAAACACACTGCGGCTGACATTCACACTCAGCACTCTCTCCTCAAACAAACAGCTGAAAGTGAATTTGTGCCCCTGGATGTTTGGGTCATGTTGTTGTGTTTTTCCACTTTGTGTGTGGGCCGGGGCTAGGGAAACGTTTTGTTGGCAAACACTAAATGAGTTTTTCAACCTAATTCAGAATCTTGTTTGTTTGTTTTGAACTATTTTCCACCGTATGTAAACTGAAAACTCTCAAACTGAATTGGAAAAGTTAGCAGGGAACGACTGTCTGGTGTGTGTGTGTGTGTGTGGGGGGGGGAATTATTTCAATTATTAAAAACAATATATTTTTATATCAATGCATTGCTGCATTGAAATTGAGAACATCTCCCAAAAGCATATTTGAAATAGGGCTTAAGTGTTAATTTTTTTATTTATTCTTTTTGGGTCCCTGGAGTCCCTTCCTAGAAGTGTCAAAAGTACAATATTTCTATTTGAAACGTTGCAGAGTGAAAGCCATGTGCTTGCAAAAACACTATTTTTTAATTTATTTACTATAATACTCAAGTAAATGTACTTAGTTAGTGTCCACCACCACTGCATAGATGTACATCACTCCCCCACCACCGCCACCACAAAGGCCCGGACTCCATCCCGGCAGCAGTGCCTCCAATTAACACACCTGGCAGCAGGAGGTGGGGACCGTGTCCTCCTGGCTGATCAGTGGGACTCCTCGCTGTCAGCTGACTCCATGTGGATCACAGCACGCATGGGGCTGTCTACTATCTCCCCTCCAGAACGGTGGGAGTGTTGGCAGCAAGGTCATCACTGTTAATTAACAGTAACGAAATGATGAATACTAGATGTGTGTGGGGAAAAGTTTTTTTTTTAATTAATGAGTAAATAGAAATGAGGCTTTACAAAAAACGATTACTACTGTAACTGAAACTGTAATGTGCAGTACAATACTAACTAAAACTAATTAAAACCATAGAGAAGATGTCCTCAGATTTTATCTTTGTGGATTTATTTCATACGTACATAAGCCTATAGGCCTAGAGTATTTTGGGTGGAACCTTTTTTTTTATTGGTGTTTTATGATGATTTGTTGAGTTTTTATTACATAATACTTTTTCTGAGCTTTTTGAGTCTTGTCCTGTACAAGTACCCCGCATTACAATAAAATCTACGAGCTCCGTGGCCTTGTGGTTAGTGTCCACCCTGAGACTGGGAGGTCAGGGTTCAATCCCCAGTTGAGTCGTATCAAAGACTATGGTACCCAAAGCCTCCCTGCTTGACCCATCAGCACCAAGGGTTGGATTGGGGATAATTCCCTGCAACACACAGTACTAGCATCATGTCCAGGGGGTGTACTTGGACATCAAGCTGCCTCACAGTTAAGGAAACAACAGATGCTGTAGTAGGCTCCTGACCTACAGTATGGGCCACATGGCTCGGGAAGACTGCTTAATTGCTGTACTTAAAAAAAACTAAAACTTACATCAAAGTTAATAAAAACTCAACAAAAACTAAGCCTTTTGAAAAAATACTAACTAAACTAAATGAGCAAACCCTCTAACTAGTTCAAACTAAACGGAAATTGTAAACAAGCAAGTAGAAATGAAATAAACATGAAAAATGCAAAACTATAATAAGCTTTGTTGGCAGCGACCATAGGCAATGAAAAAGAAAATGTGGGGGTAAAACCTTAATGATAACTTTTCAGAAAACAAACAAAGAAACGGCACAGCTCCCTGCCATGACCAACTAAATCCTTTGGCAATATATTCGCTTTGCTGTCGCTAAGTCTTACCATTTCACAGAGACAGTGGAGAACCTTGAAAAAGCAATACTGCAACTGCTCAGCCATTATTGCCAACAGCGAGCCAGAGTAGTGCTATTGCACTGTACACAAAGTACACCCAAAAGAATACTGTATGCACAGCACAGCGTGGGCACTCGTACATCGGAAAAGCTATATAACAGCACTTAAACTAGTTAAGATACTCTCTGGCTTCGATTATAGTCTCTGCTTTGGGCCATTATTATTCAGTACAAGTGATCAGGTGAATGCACTTATCGAGTGCCCCCTTTTTTATAACGTGAATGTATTCTCTCTCTCTCTGCCACACACACACACATACCCTTCGTTGCTATCGGGCAAAAAACTTGTATCTCCATATTTCAAAATGAATGCCCTACTAAGTAGTAAGGCATTCATTTAGAAATAATAATCATACTAGTGTCAAGTGAGAGTGAAAGTGGTTAAGTGTGTCTGTGGGTTTCATACATATTTAACCAATGAAAAGTATTAATAAGAGCTTGTGAATACATTTATTATTTTGTCACAAGCTATTTATTTTAAGTTAATTTATACATTGGATCACAGGTTATTTTTTTTCCATTTCCTGAGTACTGTAAGTAATGGTTTTGGACATACAAGGTTTCCACCCGACAGTGACGCCTTTGCCTTGCTCATTGTCGAGGCTCCCATTAGCTGTGCTGTAAATATCCCCAGTGCTCTGCTCGTCAATGCTTGATAGGCAATTAAGCAGCATGACTCCCCAATAACGGATCGGATGGCACAGCTCAGCTGTCCCGGGGGCGCGCGCGCACACACACACACACACACACACACTGCCCTTTTCATTATGATCAATGTTTGTCATTTTTTATCTCACCCAGCACCTTCACAGGGACAGAGAGTTTAACAGGGGTTTGAGGAGACTTTTCCCCTCTCCAAGCCACCAGGGACATAATAGCCAGCCCTGCTGCACGCTGACAGGCTGCTACATTCACGTGTCTAATTGGCGTGATGTCTCTGTTGTGTATTGTATTCTTCTGAGTTTAATGGCTACAAGACGTCAGCCTCGACGTTAGCGCTGCTGCGCCGACGAAGCCGGGTATAGGCTCTCGTTCTCTAGTCCACTGTGAGATGCGTCGAGATTCCTTCTTGCTGTAAGAAACTAAGGGTTACTTCCGTAACCCCGGTTTTGTAAATTGCGAACGAGTTGTTCACATATGGGAAACAGCGCCCTCTGGCGATGATATAGAAGCTTCACATTCACTCCCTCAGGGCCAAACCCTTTTTGGCCCGATGGGTCTTCCGTCGCTTTCCGGTAATCCACTCCCGAAGGTATTATAGGAGACCGGAATGCGGAAGTCGTTCTCTTGATACACCAGCTTCCTTCTGCCTACGGTGAAGCAAAAAGAAGGGTGTTTCTGTGAACAACTCGTTCGCAATTTACAAAACCGGGGTTACGGAAGTAACCCTTAGTTTTGCTACATTGCTCTCTCGTTGTTCACATATGGGAGATATAAACCCCCGGAATGTATCTACAAATCGAGATACCACAATACCTGCCCCAGTACCGGGCGCCAGGGCCCCGCCCCCCCCAGGGGCGTGGCCCTCAGCACCCAGACGCCATCAGACCCACCGGGTCTGAGGCAAGGATCAGGAAAGTAGGGCCCTGACAACCCATTGTCAGCCCTAAGATCTAAAAAACATGCACAGCCTGTCCATCTTAGTGGAGGGCCCTAACAGACCGAAGTCCGCCTTACTGACCTAAGGCCCGGACTTCGGCCTATGACATACTAAGCACAAGGGCATGAACAGATCCTACATCCGTTCTATGCCCCTACCCACCTTCAGGTGGAAGCCACACCCAGGACTGCGAGCGCCGAGGAAGACGCCGCCACGTCCAGGCTAGAAAAAACAGCGAAAGTCAAGGAGACTACCAACTCGCTGTCATGTAGACGTCCTGAAAGACACGCCTCTGCAGAGGGCCCAGGACGTCAACACCCCCTAGGAGGCACAAGGGCATGAACCGACCTTACGTCTGTTCCATGCATCTACCCCACCGTCAGGTGGAAACCGCGCCCAGGACTGCGTGCGCCATGGAGGGCGCTGCCACGTCCAGGCCAAAGAGAGCAGCGAAAGTCGAGGTAGACGACTAACTTGCTGCCGTGTAGGCGTCCTGAAAAACACACCTCTGCAGAGGGCCCAGGACGTCGACACACCCCTAGTAGAGTGCGCTCTCAGGCCGTCAGGCACTGGGGCTCCGCTACTAGTGTATGCCAGGCGAATAGCATCCAAAAATCCACCGGGAAGGCGTTGACAAAGCCACCGCCTTCCCCGTGACCGGGGCCCCAAGAAACGAACAACCGGCTGGGTCGGTTCTGGGCCACAGTCCCCCGGACATACACCCCCAGGGCCTTCACTGGCCAGAGACAGTGCAGCCTCCGATCCTCCTCCGGGCAACCGGAGGCAGGTGAAAAGCCACCACCTCAGTAGGCTTTAACCACTGCTAGGTAGTCTTGGGGACAAACGCCGGGTTGGGTTTGAAGACAACCCTACCGTCACCCCTAGCGAACCTCATGCACTCTGGAGTCACCGAGAGGGCACGAATATCGCTCACCCGTTCCGCTGTCAACAGCGCAACCAGGAGTACCGTTTTGAACGTGAGGAACTTTGGTTCCTCCGTCTTCAACGGCTCAAAAGGAGGACGAGAGAGTGAGTCGAGCACCAGGACCAAGTCCCAACGCGGCGAACAGGGACCTTGAGACAGGATGTGCACACAGCGCACTTCATGAACTGGCCCACAAGGGGCTGTTTTACGCGGTTTTCCCCTCAAAGCCAACCGTGGCTCACTGAGATAGCCGCCAGGTACCCTTCGATCGTGGAGAAAACGTTTCCCAGATCCTACCTATCCTGTAGTAAGATCAGGACGTCTGCGACCGAAACCTGGAGCGGAACCACGCACAGCCGGGGACCGTCCCAGATACCATTCCTCGCACACGCCCTACTTTGTCCCGTAGAGAGACCTAGTGGAGTGTGCCCTAGCGGCCTGAATAGTATCCGCTAGTGGTGGAAAAACAGTCATTTCAGCGAACGAACGACTTTGTCCACGTTCACGGCAATGAATAGTTCAATTGACTCGTTCACGTCTAGTGTAAAAACGCCCTCGTGGGAGCGTTTTTGTTTTCTACGTCGCATGACGCACGTACAGCCCAACCTCCCGTCCTATAGCGGGGAAAGGGGATGGGGGCATGCACTATAGTGTGAACGTAACTGTCCCAGAAAAAGAACGAACTCGTTCACATTCACGGCAAGGAACTAGTTATTTTGAGCGAGTCGAACCTGAACGATACCCCACTGGTAGCCACCATTCTAGGTGGAAAACCAGTCGCAGTCAAGTTTTCCCTCCACGGGCCAGACCCACAATTCCTATTTCTGCGGGTCTGGGATGAAAGGTTTCGCCCCTCGCCTGCTGTCGCGGATCCCTGCGTAGCGGGAGGGGCCAAGGTTGCTCGTAGAGGAGGGGAGATCTCCCCGATCTCCAGGAGCCCCATACCGGAGCCACCAGCAACGCCACCAAGCCTTGGAGTCTGATCCGTTCCGGAGTGGAGTGGATCAGTTCCAGCGGAGGGCACGCATAAGGCAGCCCCCCCGGCCATTCGTGCGCCGGGGCGTCCAGGTCCAGCGGAGCCTGCTCTCTCATTGAGAGGAACAGCGAGCAATCTGCGTTCTCCTCCGCGGCAACTAGGTCCAGATCTGGTCCGCGACCCCGGTGCGGAAACCAATCTGAATAAAAGTCTCGCCTCTGGACAGAGGATCGGTACCCCTGTTCAGAAGGCCAAGTACATGAGAGGCGCTGATTGATTCCAAGTGTGCGTAGCACCACAAAATCAAACCTACGTGCCAGACTGTTCAAGGGAGGAGATCTCGGACCTCCTTGCTTGTTGGTACAGGCCATGGTCGTGGCATTGTCCGTCCTGACCTGAACGTGACGTCCACTGATGTGGGGCTCAAAGTGTTTTACCGCCAAAAAGGACTGCCATCAACTCCAAGCAGTTAATGTATGCTGTCCTCATGCTGCGGTTCCACAGACCCCTGGCCGTTCGGCCCCCGAAGGTGGTGACCCACCCTGTGAGGCTGTCATCGGTGGCGATCGTCATTCTTGAGATGATCCTCCCTACAGGGACGCCCTCCGACAGGAAAGGAACTACTTTCCCTTGTTGGAGGGACTGCATGCATGCCGCGGACACTGTCACACGGCAAAAAACCTGAGGGAGCCCAACCAGAGAGTCCGCATCCAGTGCGATACCTATAAGGTAGCGTGATGGGACTGGGTGAGCACACACTTCGTGCACATCTCGCAGTTCAGTGTGAAACCCGGGGAGGTCAGGTGCGACACCACCCGTCTATGGTGATGACATGCATCCTGAACGCGAGTCCGCACTCAGCAACCAATTGTTCTATGTAGGTTGCGATTTTCATGAACATCCTGGGACCAGGTACCTGTACACACGACCCTTGAACTCGAAGCGCAGGATTTTCCTGTGCGGAGGGTAGATAGGGATGTGGAGAAGGGCGTCCTTGAGATCTAGTGAGCTCTTAGATCCAAGATAGGACATAGCCCCCCCCCTTTCTTCTTGACCAGGAAGTATCTCGAGTAGAAAACGAGCCGGCTTTCTCCTGGTGACACTGTCCTTACGGCGTTCTCTCGCAACGTCACCGCCGCTTGACCACTAGCGTGTAACAACAGTGCTCTATTGGACAAGGGTGGTCTGGTCTGGTCTGGTCTGTTTGGTTACTACTATATATGTCTATGAAATTAATTCAAGGACCCCAACGGAAACAAGTCCGCAAGGACTTTTTTGGCCGGACCTTTTAGACAAAAGCATTATAAATGTAACTGTGTTTTACATTCTTTTGCCTAATAACATTTTCAATCAATCAATCAATGGTTGAAAAAGCAGTATGTACCGCCAAACAGTTCATTTCAGTGAACGAACGATTTAATTCACGTTCACGGCAATGATTTGTTCAAAAGATTCGTTCAAAGAATCGTTCAAACCGCCAACAGTTCATTTCAGTGAACGAACGATTTAATTCACGTTCACGGCAATGACCAAAGATTCGTTCAAAGATTTGTTCAATGATTCGTTCAAACGATTCGTTCAATGATTCGTTCAATTTCGGTAGCGCTTCCGGTCCCAGTGGGGCGTAAGGGGCTACTATGTGCATGCAACCATGTGCATCTGATCCCACTAACATGACTGCACAATGCACAGTCGCAGGAGGAGTTAACCAATCCGCCTGTCATGTGTGCGGTGTGCTGAGGGGGCATGAACGAAATCGTGAACGTAACGGTTCCAAAGAGTGAAGAGTGTCCGTTCGTTCACGTCAGGCACTAGTTCTTGTGAAAGAATCGATCATAACCGACACATCACTATACTGTCCACTCGTGTGTGACAACAAAGCTCTGTTGGACATGGGTGGTTTTGTGGAAACTGCGGCCTGTACCCCCGTGCTCTCATATGAAGCACCCACGGGTCGGCGTTGCATTCTTTGCATCGCTCGATGCGGAGTGACAGAGGATTTGGAGGGGTTGTTATTAATGTCGGGCGTACGCGAGCCGCCATCTTGGCTGTACTCGTTGGCCCGGCAACCATGTTTGTTGTTACATCTGTGTGTGTGTGCGCGGCCATTTGAGAGCCGCCATCTTGGCTGTACTCGTTGGCCCGGCAACCGTGCTTGTTGTAACATGTGGGCTCGGGAGCGTCGCCATTTTCGAAGGTGCCACGTGTTTGCCCACGGCCAATTTTTGTTTTGGCACGTGTTTTCCAATGGAGGCAGCCATTTTGGCCACCTCCACCGACAATACAACAACGGGCCTAAGTCTTACCTTACGGCTCTTATTTGGTGGACCAAGGAAAATTTTGACGTGACCCGTGTAGCATGTGACGGTTTAGGCCCGTCACTACGCCTACGTTCCGTCCAACGACCACCAACCGTTGGATGATGATCGTTGGCTCATTTTCATTTCAGATGTAAAACTTACTTGTTGCAATTTGTTTCTTAATACACAAACACTTGTCATAGAAAAAAACATTCTGAGCAACAATAACATCGGACACAGATACATGCACGTTCAAGTAACTTGTACTTCTGGAGTGTGTGTGTGTGTCGGGACTTCTTCCAGGGGCTAGAGGAACGATCCTTCGCCGTTTCCGCTGGCTCCAGTGAAGACTTTGCTGTATTTCGTTGCGATTCCATGTTTTTAATACACAAACCTTGGTCATGACAAACAATCGAGCAAACAACAGCAGGGGGGCACAGAGGCATGCACGGTCATGTAAACTTGTACCCTGATATGTGTGTGCGTGTCGCACAAGTGCATGCACATTCACGTTGTTTAGTAACTCGGGGCTCGGGGTGCAACTTTCTGTCGCCGTTAGCTCCGGTGAGGATCTCGTCCTCTTCACACATTGACAACAATAACAGCAGGAGACACAATAGCATGCACACTCAGGAAATCTGCTCTGGCCTGTGTGTGTGTGTGTGTGTGTGTGTGTGTGTGTTTTGCAAAATCTTCTTTATAGCATACACAGTCAGACGATCTGCTCTGGCATGTGTGTGTGTATCTTGCAAAACATTTTTCCTTCAAGGCATGCACAGTCAGACAATCCGCTCTGGCACGTGTGTGTGTGTTTTTCAATCTTCTTTCTTTCGGTGCTTGGCGAGCGATCCTCCGTCGCGTCTGCCAGCTCTGGTGAAGATCATCTCTTTATCCGGCCACTTTATCCAGGTGCAAAACCCCCGTCTGGGAGGAGGGGGCCTCTCTTTGGTGGGATTTGGAAGGCGGGGAGGCGGTCGCTGTCCCTCCGGTCGCGCTGCTCGCCTCTGGTTGGCAGCGGGTGGGGCGGAGGAAGACTGGGAAAAGCAACTGGACCTACCTGCCGGATCTGTGGTGAACCACCGTACCCTTCCGTGGGTGACGCACAAAACCTAGTACTCTACCAGCCCATCCTGTGGAGTATTAGTTGAGAAAGATCTCCTGTGTGAGGCGTCGCATCTCAGCTAGCGCTGGTATAGCGGCGTCTCCGGTCTCGAGTTGCTTTTTAAATTACACAGACACTTACTTTGTCATGGAAAAACATTTCGAGCCACACAAACAAAAGGAAACACATAGGCATGCACATTCAGCCAGATCTGTACGCTGAAGTGTGTGTCGCGGCTTCTTCCAGGGCTGGAGAGCCTAAGGGAAGGTGGCGAGAACTGAGCCTGAGTGTCCCACTCATCCAGGGGCTGGGAGCAGGAACGGGTGTCGCGTCGTCGCCGGGGGGGAGGAGAGATCCACGCTGGCTCCCCGGTCGTGGCGATCGGCGGTAGTGTTGGGCTCTCGTCGAACCATCGTAAAGGACGTAGGTGGCTAGGCTAGGCTAGGCTAGACTAGGCCAAAGCCACTGGGCAAGCTAGAGGCCAGGCTAAGCTAAAGGCTAGCTAGCCAAGGTAACTAATCTGGTTAGTTTAACGTCCGTAGAATGCTGTGTTTTCCTCATCCGGAAAAGCACAGCGGGGATAGGAGGGAGAGAAGGAGGTCTGGGGAACTCTGTGGACCGAGAATCCGACCAGTCGCTCTAGAGTTTTGATGACCCGCAGATCTCGATCTATTGTAGATTTGTCGTGAAGCTCCTACCTTCACCGTATGCAGAAGGAAGCCAAGAGAACGACTTCCGCATTCCGGTCTCCTATAATACCTTCGGGAGTGGATTACCGGAAAGCGACGGAAGACCCATCGGGCCAAAAAGGGTTTGGCCCTGAGGGAGTGAATGTGAAGCTTCTATATCATCGCCAGAGGGCGCTGTTTCCCATATGTGAACAACGAGAGAGCAATGTAGCAAAACCCCTTATCTCCATACAGTATTTTAACTTTTTGAGTTTTTTCGTGAATCAATCTAAATCAAACATACTTGAACATGCCACAGCGTCACACAAAAGCATCAAAAATAGCAGATCTACAAGCTCGAAGCTTGTCGATTTTTTTATTTGAATCCTGGAAAGTAACCGTTTTGGACATATGAGGTTTCCACCCGACAGAGACCATATGCACTGACCACACTGGCTTGCGAGCCGTCCTTGTGCTTCAGAACTGTAGCTGTTATTGCTACATACATGTACGTACGTACATACATACATACATACATACATACATACATACAATATTGTTAAATTTAACTAATCGATTATTTAAAACATCTAGCTCGTTGTGAGCTTGTAGATCGGCTATTGTCAGGGGTTAAAGTGGTTAAACTTTAACTAATTTAGCTGGGGATCCCCTGGAACCACCTCAAGTACCTGTGGGGGTCCCCCGGATGCCATAGAACTGTGACCATATTGTGGGCTAACTGCAGGTACAGTATAGTAAGGACATAGTGATGTCAATGAACAGAACGGAGACTAGGGTTCTACGTACAGTACATAGTTAGATTTCTTTTTACGCTGTTGACTAGAGCAGTGGTTCTCAAACTTTTTCATATCAAGGAAACCCCCAAATTGATATGTATTTGGCCACGAGCCCCATCTGAAAATGTTTTGTGCCAGGGACCCCCAGAAAAGAAGATTTGTGTTGTGTTATTCAAAATTTTCCAATACTTTGATTAAAAAAGTTGACAAATTAATAAATAGCGGATGTATAAGCTCACAGCGTCGCACAAAGTGATGCGCTTGGGACCCCCTGGACCCCCCCAAGGACCCCTGGGGGTCCCCGGACCCTACTTTGACAACCACTGAACTAAAGGCTTGCCAGTTGCCATCTATGAGAGTGTGTGTGTGTGTGTGTGTGTGTGTGTGTGTGTGTGTGTGTGTGTGTGTGTGCGTACGTGCGTTCATGTGTGCGTCTGTCTGTCTGTGAGGAGTTAAGTCCCTTACACACCTGGAGCGTGTATTTCATGTGATTAATTAGCATTAATTTAAACTGCTGTTTGTACATCCACAAAGAACACCAATATTACGGGGCCATGAAGAAACGAGGTCAACTTTTCAGTGCGAATAAAAGCATCAACCTTTGTGCTCGAGGCGTAACCAAATTAATAGTTTGATGTGAAATATTCGCAGACCCAGTCCTTGTTTGCTTGAACTCGTCTAACACACAGGAGGGAGGGGACATCAGACATGTGGGCCGATTTGAGTGTCAGCCAAGTCCAAAGTCACACAGTAAAATCCTACGTTAATTTAGTATAAACATGGATTTTTACACTGCCACAGTTAACCATATTAACCATGGCATCCCTATTTTGGGCCTGTCGTTATAGGTGACATTTTTCAAAGATTTTCTTTTTGCAAACTCCAGAATTTCACAATTTTGTTTTTGTTTTGTTTTTAAAGATTTTTTTTAGGCTTTTATGCCTTGTATTGATAAGACAGTAGGCTGACCGGAAATGGGGAGAGAGATGGGGAGTGAATGCAGCAAAGGCCGTAGGGATTGGGAGTCGAACCCGCGACACGCTGTCAGGTTGGATTACCAGCCTAGGTGCCCATACGGTTACGCCAACTTGTCTGGGCTGAATTTCACAACTTTTAAATATTTATAAAAAAGTAGGTCTGCAATTTCATTGCATAGATTTTACTGTGTGCTAATATCCACTATCCACAAAGTATTTTGTATTTCTACAGACGACTGTTTTCTATGTTGAACTCCAGCAAATGAGTCTAACTAGCGTAGCAGTGTGAGGCCTCCCTCAATTAGGTGACTTGCCTGTCGTTCTCTCATCTGGCACCGGGTGGAGCCAGCGAGCGACAATGTACAGGTAGCAGCCATCAAACTCTTCCTCTCTGGAGGGGCCGGAAGGTTCCCAGCAAAGTGATTGATAGGAACCAAATAATCACTCTGACAGTGTGCAAATGTAAAAATAGAACCAATTATGGGGGTCCATGGCACTGGGGGTCCTTGAAATGAAAGGTTTGAGAACCATGGACTACTGTTGTACTAAGTAGTACAATGTCATTGGTTTTAAGTCTCTGTGTGTGTGTGTGTGTGTGTGTGTGTGTGTGTGTGTGTGTCTCTCTCTTCCCCCATCTTTCTGTTCCTCTGTCTGTCTGTCTGTCTGTCTGTCTGTCTGTCTGTCTGCCTGCAGTAATGACGGTGTATTTCACGTGGCTCTGCCCGTGAGTGTTCAGGCTTACAGCAACGGCAGGGTGACCTGGACACCCCCTGCCCTGTACCTCAGCTCCTGTGGAGTCCAGGTACACACACACACACACACACACACACACACACACACACACACACACACACACACACACACACACACACACACACACACACACACACACACACACACACACATATTTGTAGGTTTGTTGCTGAAGTTGAAACCAGCTCAACTTCTTTGTAGCTCTGTAGATGCTGTAGCTTTTGTAGCAGCTACAAACGTCGGATGCATCTTATTCTTTGTATCTTCATGTGGCTGGCTTCCATTAAAACCCAATAAAACCGGGAAAGCATTTTAGATTTCTTTGACTGTTCGAAAATAGCAGATATACAAGCGTCACTGTTCTTGTAGATCTGCAATTTTTGAAAAAACTTTGACATTTTTTTTTTAAAATTATTCTTAATGGGTTAAAAAGAATGGTAGCCTGCATCTTTGTAGCTGCCAGTGTGAACGCAGCATCACAATCACTGCAGCACCTTTACCTTTCCCACCTCCTCCTCCTCCTATGACCTCCCCTCTCTCTCTCGTTGTCCAGGTGACGTACTTCCCGTTCGACTGGCAGAACTGCACCATGCAGTTCCGCTCGTACACCTACGACGCCACCGAGATCGAGCTGCACTACACACGCGACGCCAAGGGCAAGGAGATCAAAGAGATCCTGCTGGACGACGGCTTCAGCGGTGGGGGAGCCCGGGAATGATGGAGGGAGGGGGGGGGTGCAGATAGAGATGAGTGGAAGGATGGAGTGAGAGACAGAGACACAGGAAGGAGGGATGGATAGATATGTGGATGAATGTATGGAAAGATGGATGAATATATATTGTTGCTGTCGGGCAGAAACCTCCTATTACATATTTTAACTTTTTGTGTTTTTTCTTTTTTTTTTAAAGCATCAAAAGTAAGAGATCCACAAGCTGCTGGAAATGCGGCGTGAAGCGACGCTTTTTGAGAGATCTGCTGCTTTTGCTATTTTTGAATATGAATCCTAAAAACGACCAGTTTTGGACATAGGAGGTTTCTACCCGACAGAGAAGATGTATGGATAGATGGTTAATAATAATAATAATAATAATAATACATTTTTATTTATAACACACTTTACATTCTTGCAAATCTCAAGAGTGCTAATGATGAATGTATGCATATGCATGGATGGATAGATGTCCTTGAAAGGAACACGTTTGAGAATCACTGATTTCGGGGGGGGATTCCGCCTCATTCGCCATGTGACCGCTGTCTCCCACAGAGAGCGGCGAGTGGACCATCAGACACAAGCCCAGCAGGAAGTTCCTGAGCGAAGACAACTTCGAGGACATGGTGTTCTACCTGATCATCGAGAGGAAGCCCCTGTACTACATCTTCAACATCATCATCCCCTGCCTCCTCCTCACCGTCATCGCCATCATCAACTTCTACCTGCCCCCCGACGCAGGTAATGGCCACACACTGCTGACACCACATGGTGGTGCGGCCATGTCTGTCTCTCGAGTCCTTGCCGCTGCGCTTGCCGAGTTTGAAGTCGGTCGGTCCCATTAGGCATATGACCATATATGAGCATAGCGGTCGGATCTGTGGTCTGGACAACCGGAACTCTGTATCTGTCAGTCCTTTTATGCCCATATATGGAGATCGCTGATGTCATCAGTATATGCCCATATATGGGAATGCCCACTTTTGTGCCCATATATGGAGCTGACTAATTTGTTTGCGGCTGATGCCATGATGACACAATTAGGTTAGACAGCACACTCCCTATTTGGGCGTAGCTGCATTGGGAACTCCTTATATGGTTATGGCTGAGTCAGAGTGACGTCAGAGGTCCGCCCTCCCATTAGCCAATTTTAATATAGGATGTCCACCAAGCCCCCAGAACTGCGGAGAATGATTGAAGCCTCAGAAAATCTGGTATTGCAGGACTTCCGCATTTGGGACGCTACTGTGCATGCTTCTATCGTCTGAAACGCTAGTGCGCCTGCTCTATTGGCAACTTTCATTGAAATGAATAGGTGGGGGCAGGGCAGTCAGGATTGCACCCTTTACCTGGGAGAGACGTAAGAATGGCATTATTCCCTTCAGTCACATACTGTACACGTGTACAGTGGAGTGAATGGCCTTATCTGTTTAGAGACACAGCTCAACACTGTGTGTGTGTGTGTGTGTGTGTGTGTGTGTGTGTGTGTGTGTGTGTGTGTGTGTGTGTGTGTGTGTGTGTGTGTGTGTGTGTGTGTGTGTGTGTGTGTGTGTGTGTGTGTGTGTGTGTGTGTGTGTGTGTGTGTGTGTGTCCATTGCCACTGCTTTGACATTTAGTCACTGGGGATATACTCCACTATAGCACACATTTGTTCTCAACCTTATTCATGGTAAATCAATACTAAACATGTGCACGCCGGTGTTGCAGACGGGGAGAGATTACAGTCATTATTGGACAATTACAGTCGGAAGAGTACGACCCACCCTTGCGTTAAACCAGGGCCATATTACAAATCGTTCCCATTTTGAATTTCATGTGAACAAAGGTTTAGACCCCCCTCTGTGTAATGAGACCCTGTTCTCACAATCACTCTGCTTATTTGAACTCAAACCCTTCGGTATTATTCACACCCAACTGTGGAAATCCCACTGGGTGTCCTCCTTTATTACCCAAGGGGGAGAGGGTGTGTGTGTGCGTGCATGTGAGAGAGAAGGCAGGGTTAAGGTTGGACAAAACACTCCATATTTGGGCGTAGCTGCATTGGGAACTCCTTCTATAGGTGCATTCGGAAATACAGCACTGAGCGCACTGGCCAATTCAAACTAATAGGCGAGTGCGCTCCGGTGCGCAATTTCCGAACGCACGAGGCCTAAAAGCCAAAGAAATGTGATTTTCCAATGTTTAACCCATTAAGACCTGAGGCCGATTCTACAAAGGCCTTCTAAATCAGTAGTTCTCAAACTTTCAAGATTTTTCAAAACATTTCTAAAATAGCAGATGTACAAGCTCGCAGTGCGGCACAAAGTGACGCACTGTGAGCTTGTATATCCGCAATTTTTTAATAGCTAACGCTAAAATCTAAAATGACACCGATGCTTTCCCCGTTTTAATGGGTTTTAATGCCAAAAACACAATCAAATTGTGACAATTGTTCGTCAAGTAAAAATGTCGTGATCGTGACAGCCCCATGTCCATGTGTCTTCCAGGTGAGAAGATGGGTCTGTCCATCAACGTCCTGCTCACCCTCACCGTGTTCCTGCTGCTGCTGGCGGACAAGGTCCCCGAGACCTCCCTGGCGGTCCCCATCATCGTCCAGTACATCATGTTCACCATGATCCTGGTCACCTTCTCTGTCATCCTCAGTGTGGTGGTGCTCAACCTGCACCACCGCTCCCCCAACACGCACTGTATGCCCATGTGGGTCCGCAAGGTGAGGGCCCTCTGCCAGCTGTCACCCCTCTTAATGTGACGTCCTGCTGTGTTTGTGTGTGTGTACTCTACCATGTGTTACTATTGTCATGGGGGCCAGCTGTCCCCACAGGTGTAGTAGGACTTGAGAAATCAAAACTTGTGAGTCGTGAAAGAGAAATGCTGTTTTTCGTGGGTTAGGCTTACAATTAGGAAACGATTCATCTTGGGGGTAGGGTTTCGGATTAGGCATTCGGAGATCTTCTGTTTTCAGTGTGTGCGCAACAGTGTTAATTTGGTTGACTAAGACTAAAAGACTAAGATTTCGATATTTAGTCGACTTAGTAAGACTAGACTAAGACTTGAAGTTGTGTTGGGAAATGAACTTGATCATCATATTCTGTATGACTGTGTTGTGGCAGTAGTAGTGACACTGAAGAACACCCTCTGGTGTAATGTTGTGGAATTGATGTTTTAGGGCAGAGTGCTGTTTGAAGCCGGGCAGGATCTCCTCAAAGAATGAATGGTAACAGTTAACCACTTGAACCCCAGCACCCATATTCTGGGGGGGAACATTAGCCAAAACTAGCAGATCTACAAGCTCACAACATCATCTCAGGTCTGTTTTACTAAGAACAAGGTTAAAAGAACAAGGCATAGACAGAGCATTGAAATAATTTATATGCCATACTCCAGCTCTACAGCATTCATAATGTTAACAAATTTGTATTTCAGACAGAAAACTATTTCATGGGAGAAAAATAAAACACAAGCAAATAGTAAACTTAAATGTAAATGTAAATATTTTGGTATTTTTGGGAGATGCAAATTATGAATTAATAAATTGTTAAACTAGAAATTACTGCACAGAAATGCACTAGAAATACTGCGGATGCCTCCGCCAAGTACAGTAGCTGTTGTTTACATACTGTATGTGTCTGTCCAGACTCATATAGTATAGTGAATGAAGACTTTGAATGAATGTTTTGGGATGTCACTGTGACCTTGAGCTTTTGACCACCTACAGTACCACTAATCAGTTCATCCTTGAGTCCAAGTGGACATTTATACCAAATGTCATGACATTCACTAAAGGCATTCCTGAGATATTACATTCACACGTTTCGAACAGACATGAGGTACTGCATACTAGTACCAAATGTCATGAAATGCCCTCTAAGAGTTCCAGAGATATCGTTCATAAGAATGGGACAGACATGAGGGCACAGCCACATTAACCTTTAACCGCGACTTCTAATCAGATCACAATGTTGGAACGGACAGACGGATGGACTTTCGTACAGGCGGACAATCCGGAAACTCAATGCCTCCAGCCAAGGCTTTCGCCACCGGAGGCATAATTATCATCAGATGAATCGATTACGTAAAAATTGTCTGTGTGTGAGATCATGAGCACTCTAATACTTCAAAGGCCTGTGGTCATCTTTGTAATCATTCGGTTTTGGAACTTTGCTGTCATGGTTTAAACCCTGTGGGGCTTAAACTCCGTGGATCATAACCAACTCCCTTTGACCGCCACGTGCGGCAGCGCCATCAGAACGGCCCAATGGAAGCCGTCCCTCACGTATCGTCCCGCCGCCAGGGAAAGAACGAAATCCCCCCCCCCTCCCTTTTTCTGCTGTCAGGAGATTTTCCGCAGCTATAGTGAAGATAAAGGCAATCTCTGTGACAGCTGCCTGCTTCATGTTCCTCAGCTGTAGGGACTCAAAGCGCGGCCGCATGACGTCAGGCCCATCCGGCCTGGCAGCACCCACCCAACGAAAAAACCCCTGCGGTGCCTAAATCTGCCTTTCAGCATTTCCTTCGCTGTCGTGTGGAAACCTTGTATGTCCAAAACCGTTCGCCTACTTTTCAAGGAAATGGAACGAAATAACCTGTGTTCCAATTGATCCAACGTAGTTATTACTTATTAATACTTTTCATTGGTTCAATGTTTATTAAACCCATGGACAGAAGTAACCACTTTCGCTTTAAACATGTTTCAAAATGAGTGAACATACAGTAGCAGATCTCACAACGCGTCGCATCGCCATGCATTATGCAAGAATACAAAGTTTTGAAACGCAGAGATACGAGATTTCCGCCCGACAACAACGATATCCTTCTCAGCAGGGGGCCGACAGTGATGCCAGGAAGGCCGGGATGTGTGAGGAGTGGAGGGGGGGGGGGTTTGAGTAATGAGGTGGTGGGGGGGGGGGGGGGTTTCAGGCTTTCTAGTGAATTAAGGCCCCGTGATTTCTCCACACCCACCAGAATGTCATGTTATACCATTAACCTCCATCAATAGCTCTGGCCCTTTACATTATTTAAAGGCAATTATAAGACTGGCCATGACCATGTCGCTGCCCCCCCCCCCCCCACAGTGGTGTTAAGTAACTAAGTACATTTACTCATGTACTGTACAATTTCAGGGTGCTTTTGCTTTACTTGAGTATTTACCATTTTTGATACTTCTACTCCACTACATCTCTGTGGCAAATATTGTACTTATTTACTCCACGACAATATTATTTGACAGCTTTAGTTACTAGTTACTTTGCAGATTTTTACAATTCAGATCATTACAATTGCAAAACATACATTATTAACCACTTAAGTGCTAATTTATACTTCAGCTGATCGAACATAGCTGATTGCTTTTTTCGAAAAAGTTAGACACATTTAGAAAAAATAGTACTTTTTACTTTGGTTCTGTTGCCAATACTTTGGTATTTGTGTCGTTTTTTTATTCAGGACTTTTACAGTACTTGAGTATTTCTACTTTGTGAAATTGTCACTTTTACTTAAGTAAAGAATGTGAGTAGTTCTTCCAGCACTGCTCTGCTCAATAATCTCCTCAGATCAGCTCAGATGCAGGACGTCTGTATGATTTAATGGAATGGAATTGAAATTTAAACGCTTTGATTGGGTGATGGAGAGAAGAAAGAAGTCTTTTGACACTCTGCTTCTGCAGCCGTGTGTGTGTGTGTGTGTGTGTGTGTGTGTGTGTGTGTGTGTGTGTGTATACTTGTATTACTATATTTGTGTGGGCCAAATGTCCCCACAACAAGACAAGTATAGTAGAATTTGAGAAACAGACATTGTGAGGACGATTTTCCTGGTTCTCACTCACAAGATAAATGGCTGTTCAATTGCAGAATGTATTTTTTCGGGTTAAAAATGGCACACACACACACACACAAAATAAATAGCATTCAATAAAATCATCATCCTAAAATGTTGATGTCCTCACATGCATAGTAATACCACCATGCATGCGCGCTCATGTGTGTGTGTGTGTGGGCATGCATGTGTGTGTGAGAGAGGGAGAGCATTAGATAATTAAATGGAGATGGTATTAATGCAGTAAATGGGACTTCAATATCGTTGCTGTCGGGCAGAAACCTCTTATCTCCTTACCTCGCGTCACCAGTCATTTTTCTAAAGTCGTCCGCTTTAGAAAAATGGTGCACTGTGTGCACCTCCAAAATGAGGTTCTGCTCGTGTGTTCCGGGCCGCCTGATGACGTAAAGTTATTTCTGCTCCGACCGGATCAGGAACCCGAAAATGGTATCGATCCCAAGATACTTATAACGGCCTACTTGATCATACTACACGAGCGTAGCGAAAGTAACAGATCCGCAAGCTCGAAAGGCGCGTTTTGAGGTTGTAGATCTGCTACTTTTCAGTGGTGGAAAGTAACTAAGTATATTTACTTAAGTACTGTACTTAAGTACAATTTTGAGGGATTTGTACTTTACTTGAGTATTTCCAATTTCCAATACTTTTACTTCTACTCCACTACATCTCAGAGGCAAATATTCTACTTTTACTCCACTACATTTACTTGAAAACTTTAGTTACTAGTTACTTTTCAGATATAAATTATGATATAATGAAACATACATTAACCACTTTAAACCTATTTTATATCTACAAGCTCACAACGCGTCGCATCGCGACGCGTTGTGAGCTTGTAGATCTGCTATTTTCAAATATTTTGTACTTTTACTTTTGGTACTTTAAGTACATTTTGATGCCAATACTTTTGTACTTTTACTCAAGTAAATTTTTAATTCTGGACTTTTACTTGTAACAGAGTATTTTTATATTGCAGTATTGGTACTTTTACTTAAGTAAAGAATTTGAGTACTTTTTCCGCCACTGCGTTTGCTACTTTTGAATTTGAATCCTGGACATAATGAGGTTTCCACCCGACAGAGACGACATTAACTGATTCACTGCCAATCACGTAGATCTACACAAACCTATTTAAAGCCGCCACGTGCCAGTCGCATAGATCTACCTGAACTAAAAAAATATTCTAGACTCCTATCCACTTCCTTGTTAACTTAAAACTTAAAAATTCTGTATCTCGGCTCCTGAGTACTTTTTTTTTTCAATGAAAAATCTCTGGCACTGGCTAAAAAAATATGAAAATACCTCTGGCAGTTAATGGGTTAAGTGGAAATGCTCAGGTTTCCACCCGACAGAGACGACATTAAGTGGAAATGCTCAATGTTCAGGCTTCAGGCGTACATGTGTTATCTACATGAGATCAGTCTACTGCCTGCCATGGATTTCATCTTCATTCTATTAGTAGTGATCATCACGCACATGGAATGTGACCCGCTGGAAATAAGCGAATCAAATATTCCCATTGATCACACGTACCTAACATGCGGCGGCGGAATACAGACCGTGGACAGATTTAAAGATGCAATTATGGTTCATGTATCATTGAATTACACCATGTTATATTAATAATCATTGACATCTGTCTTTATGTGTTTTTTTCCCCCCGGCATGCGTGTGAATGCATACCTGGGTGAATTTTGTGGTAATAATAACCACAAAATCACTAGATAATTTTTATTAATCACTTTCAACTTAAAAAAAATATATTAGTCCAAGATTTGTCAAAAATGTTCAAACATATAAAATTTACAACAAAAAGTGAAAATCGCCGATCTACAAGCTCACAGCCCATCTCATCATGATTCATTGTGAGCTTGTAGATTGGCTATTTTCATGCAACGAAGTATAGAATAGGGCGTAAGTGGTTATGGATGAAGGTTTTGTGGCTGTAATAACTTAACGAAGAAGAACAACAACCTTTATTAATCCCATGGAAGATTCAGTTTCAGCTTTAGCCAGCTGATGGCTGCTCAGAGGCGAGGCGCTCGGTGGGGGCTGTTAGGGGGTTAAGTGTCTTGCTCAGGGACACATTATGCAGGGCGGGTAGGGAGGCGAACCGGTGACCCTCTGGTGACCGGACGGCCTCTCTAGCCACTAAGCTCCAGCCGCCCAGGTACAGCCGGCCTCATTGTGAAATCAGGTCTCAGTAGTTGGAGTGAATCTCCTCCGGGCTCCATGTCCTATTTTTACACTCCAGTGGTTCTCAAACTTTTTAATTTCAAGGACCCCCACTTTAGCATGTAATAGGGCCACGGACCACCATAACTCTTGAGAGTGTACAAATGGAACCAAATGGACCCGTAAGGGTCCATTTGGTTCCATTCGTACACTCTCAGAGTTAGAGACCCATAAGTGTACATGTGGTTCCTAACTATCAATCATTTAGCAGGGGACCCCCTGGAACCCCCTCAAGGACCCCCGGGGGTCCCCGGACCCCACTTATATTGAGTTATTGGTGAGCTGGTAGGTGGGAACTATAACGGGTGTCTAGGTCAGCCAGGTTGAGGTCATGGGAACGTGACGTCATTTGATTTGACCTCACAGCAGTGATTCTCAGCCTTTTTAGTTTTATTATTTCAAGGACACTCAGTTTGACATGCATTAGGCCACGGATCTACACTATAAAATCTGTGTGTAATGTATGTAACAATGAGAGTGTACAAATATAACCAAAGGGACCTGTAAAGGCCCATTTGTTTCCATACTGTATGTACACCATACACGCTGAGGAAGGCTTGACGCCGAAACGCGTCCGTGTATGCCCGTGCCTTACTTAAAAAGTGCCTGAAGGACTCGTGTGCTGGCTACTCTTTTTTCATACTTCATACATGTACGTAAGGGTCCATTTTCACCCCTTCTGGTCCCTGGACCTGATGAGAAATGGTGCCTTACAGTGTGTAGATGTGCGTAATGGATGTTGCTTGAAAGACACCTTTCCTGATTCTGAAGTAAACTTATCTCTGTTAAATTTAATGGACACTTTTACACTGTGAGCTAAACGGTTTGGAGTATGCTGTCAGTGTCTAGGGTCACAGTTGTTATGTTTACTTTAGAGGCAGCCACGTTTGTGACCAAAAAGGTTCCCAGTTCGATCCCCTGGACGGGCGGGAAAAATCTGGGTGGGGAGGTGAATGGCCACCACTTACCCCTCCTGAACACACCTGAAGTGCCCTTGAGCAAGGCAATGAACCCCCAAACTGCTAAAGTGGAGCTGCTCACTGGCCAACAGTACAAGACCGTGGTAGCACTGGGAAGTTCCCAGGTTTTAATGTGAGTGTCTGTGTGAATGTAATCTCTCAAGAACAGATTCTGCTCTGCGTTGGAATCTGTCGGGGAGGTTCGTCTTAACACATTGGGTGCCAAAACCGTATATATACGGTTTTGGCCATACTAACGTTGAGTGCCAAAACCGTATATATACGGTTTTAAAAAAAAAAAAAAAAAATGTTTTAAATTTTTTTTCCCCGATTGTACGAGACCTGTATGTGTGTAATGAGGGGATCACCGTGAGGACGGTGATCACTGAAAATATTTTGTGACTACTTGAAAAAGGTTCACAAATTGTTAAAAGTCCTGGCACTCAAAGTATAATATTTTAATAAACCTCTGGCACCCCTAACATGTACGCAGTAGCCTACAAGTCAGATCAGGAAGCAGGCCGCGCTTTACCCAATCAAATGTAGTGGGCGGGATTCACATGTCCGTCGATCCTTCCCCACTCGAAACAAGCCGAAACTCATTTAACAATAGCGTCCGCAGAGCAGACAAAACCACGGAAAGATATTCACATTTTAACTTGCTCTTTCATCATAGAAACAAGTGGGCTTATAACCAAAACGATCCATGTTCTCTGGGAGAAGTGGTGTTAGTGTTCCGTGTAGAAATATTGTTAGTGGGAATGAAAACATAGTCGCACCACCGGAAGTGGAGCGGTGAAGGCAGACTAAAACCCTGGTTTCCTTGCGCACGGGTGCTACGTTTTCTTCCGCCCAGAGCCAACTGACATTGTAACAAACAGCAGAGGTCGCTGTTTTTCCTTTTCAATGGACCCTTCGCTAAACCCCACCCCAAAAGCGATTGTCCAATGCCAGCTTAGCAACCGTTGTTAGCCTGGCATAGGTCTGGCAAGCTTTCGTCACCTGCCATAGCTGTCAATGTTATTTCGCCCGCACAGGCGCACACACACAATCATTTGCAACATAATAGCAAGAATAGGAATACCACGATAACGCAATGGTGACTATGAACCACCTACCCAAACCCGTTGGAGGCTGCTTTTCCCAAGCTGAAATCTGCACTTAGACCGGGTCCGGGTGTGTTGAACACATACACAGCTTAACGTCAGGAAAGTTACACGACACGACTCACTCGCCCAGGTGGTGTCAATAATAGGCTACTAATCACCGCAATCGTAACAAAATTCAGAATCACAGCGCTGCCTGTTTCGGATTCCGCACGTTAAAGTATATTAATTCATTTGTTCGTCTACTCCTGCTGCAGTCTTACCCTGTGGTACATGAAAACTCCTGTTAGAGTCATGGATAAACTTTAACCTGGTGTTTGCACTTTCTCTATTTACGGTCCGTACATCTATATAAACGTTCAGATTTCAAATATAAAGTGCTGACCCCATGGCAACGGATGCTAAAATTATGCACGGGACTCTCAAAAGTACCCGTATAGTCTGTATTGTTAAATAAAAAGCATTTTAATCCGATCAGTGCCCATTTTCTCATAATGTATCAGAGTGCAATACACCTACAAACCGATAGGGTCGCTCAGTTGAAAGTGCATGGAGAAAATGGCCACCGATCAGATTAAAATGCTTTTTATTGAACAATACGGATGATACGGGTACTTCTGAGAGCCCGTACATAAATGTAACATCCATGGCCATGGGATAAGCACTTTATATTTGAAATATGAACGTTTATGTAGATGTACGGGCCATAAATGGAGAAAGTGCAAACACCAGGTTGAAGTTCATCCATGACGGTCGTGACAGTCGACCGTCGTGTATCCATGGCTATTACTCCCTCTAACATTTCCCATGTTTTTAGTTTATTGAAATAATGTCATGCACATTTGTCCAGTGCATAGCCTACTGCAGGCCTTGTTGACTAGATTTAGAAGAGATTTTGAAGCTCTTGCTCCTGAAATGATCGATTATTTTAAAGGGGAAAAGCCATCATTTAACATGCAACTCAATGGGTGAGAAGCGAAGTTTGCCAGGCGCTGCCAGGCCTGGGTGTGACTAACTTCGCACCACCAGTCACAGAGTGGAGTGGGTGGGGCTTAGCGAAGGGTCCATTGGCTCTGGGTTCCCAGATTGGTGTGAATGTGAAGCAGGGCGTTGCTGAAAAAGAGCACTTGTGCTCAGTCAACCTCCCCTGGGTAAATAAAGGTAATAAAAATATACGTCAGTATGGTCTGCAGATGTGCAGCTATATGGTAGATGTACTCTAAAGGCAAATTATGCTAAATAGCACTAAAACAGTTCTAACACCTACTGTACCTTAAAGGTGCTACTGTATAGCAGCTTTGTCAAATGGTGCTATAGAACCAATAGAGGTGCCTCTAAAGAACCATGCAGGGACTGAACAGCTTATTGGGGTGGCACCTCGACCAACCCAAAGAACTGCTGATGAACCAGTATTTTGTGAAATGTATACCATAATATTAGTTTGCAAAGAGATTTGAGGAGAAGAGATAATTTTACATTTACTACATACTTTTTGAGCTTTGAAAAAAATGGCTTTTGGTAGTTGGGAAACTTTTAGTAGATGATCATGGTACTGTAAATCAAAATATAAAAACAATTTGACCATAGTATGAATCACTGTAGTGGTTCATACTAATAGCTGATCAGTGTGAATGGTTTTCATAAAAGGACATAGTATACATCTGCTTTTAGTTTAATTAAAAGCCTCTCCTCTTCAAAGCTCCTATTCAGAAATTATAGGCCATAATAAATATAGGTGTTTTTATGTAGATAGTTTAAAACTCATGTGTATTTCATTTCAGGGTTTTATGTGTGTATGCTGGTCTGTAATGTGCATATCGTTTTACTGTGTGTGACACTAATGATTTCACACTATGGGTTGTGCATTCAGGAGTTATATTCACACATAACTGTACATGCGTCTTGCATGTGTGCGTTCAGCATTATTTCAACCTTGAGTCCCTGGTAGTGTCATTGAATGCGTTCTGTGCATTCTGAGTTCTAGCTTATTATAACACACGTAAGGTCAAGACGAGACATATCGTGGAACTGTATGCTGGCATATTATGAATAGGTAGATATTAACAGAACAATTATATTCTGTATACAAAACAAACATATACAGTGTGAGTTACAAATTAACGTGTTTACATTGAGCATCTGATAAATCCACGACAATTCGTTACCGCACATGTGGTGCGTCATTTACATCTATCAGGTGCAAAATAGAGTAGTTGGATACCCCTATAATGTCATTATAATATCAATGGTATGTGAGTCATCCATGCCATGTCAGACGGGAATATCACCAGTTTGGCCCAACCAGAAAGTCACCCAGCTCTCACTTTTACGTTTTAACCACTTTAAACCTTACATCCCTATTTTGGGCCTGTCAAAACAACTTAAATACAAATTAGATTAGATTAGATTAGACTCCCAGAGGGATACTTATTTCCTCCGCCTGTTGAACATAAAAAAAACACATAAGAAACGGTAGCATTCAACACTACAACATATACAGGTAAAACAATACTGTACATGTAATCTACAAAAACATCCATACTTCCTAACACACAACATGTCAGCGAGGCAGTTTGTTTAATGCTGCAATGGCTGCGTGGACAAAAATCCTTAGCCTGGCTTTACCAGACTTATCACGTGGGATCACTCACGTGAAACTCCTGCTAAACTCCTGCTAGAGGCCAGTGGTGGAAAAAGTACTCAGGTTTTACTTAACCCATTAAGACCTGAGGCGATTCTTTAAGAAAATCTAAATCCCAACAGGTTTTTGAAAAAATATATAAAAAATTTTTTTTCACGATTTTTCAAAAATAGCAGATCTACAAGTTCATAGCGCGGCACTCGGTGCCGCGCTATGAGCTTGTATATCTGCTATTTTTTAATAGCCAAAGACCTCTAAAGTGACACATAAGCGTTCCAGGTATCAATGCAAAAGTATCAATACTGCCATGTAGAAACACTCTGTTACAAGTAAAAGTCCGGAATTCAGAATTTACTTGGGTAAAAGTACAAAGGTATTGTTTTCAAAATGTACTTAAAGTAACAAAAGTAGAAAGTACTCATTATGCAGAATGTCACAAGTTCAAAATGTATAAAAAATATTTTGAAAATAGCCGATCTACAAGCATTGTGAGCTTGTAGATCGGCTATTTTCAAATTCCGAAATATATTTAAGGCTGTAGCATAATAATAATAACAATCTATAAAGTCACTAGTAACTAAAGTTTTCAAATAATTGTAGTGGAGTAAAAGTATAATATCTGCCTCTGAGATGTAGTGGAGTAAAGTAAAAGTACTGACAACTGGAAATACTCCAGTAAAGTTAAAATACCTTAAAAGTGTACTTAAGTACAGTACAGTACTTGAGTAAATGTACTTGGCTACTTTACACCACTGCTAAAGGCACAATTTTTCTATCTCCAAGTCATTTCCGTCCAGATGGCATTATCGTGAAGTGATCATCAGTGTCATTTGCTACTGTGAGTGCTAGGGGTGGGATGGCTGTCCTTCGGCTGCTCTGTTGATGACTCTGTATTTTAAAATGTTTCGAAAATAGCAGATCTACAAGCTCTGTATGCAATGCTTTGTGAGATTGTAGATCATCTCTTTTCTAACAGACAAAAGTATAAAACGGGGCACTCTTTTCTAATAGACAGAAGTATAAAACAGGGCAAAGTATAAAATTAAAGCTCAAGGGACACTTTGGTAGAAGTTTGGGTTGTGTAGTTACCTAATGTAACTTGTCCAATTGGGGAGATATATTGCTCCGTTGCGCTGTTAATTAGAAATGAATAATCCCAAAACAGTCTCCTCATTGTCCTACTTGGTGAAACAGTTTTCAAAGTCACTGTCTTTTAGCACATGAACGAACGCAAACAATAGTCAATGAGGAGACTATTTTTTGATCATTAATTTCCAATCAACGGCAACACAAGGCAATATATCTCGCCAACTGGACTAGTTTAAACCATGACAAGGTACAAGGCACAACCCAAGCCTCTACCAAAGTGTCCTTCAAGTGATTAACAGTAGTTTTCTCCCACACAGTCCATCTGTCTGTGAAAACAGACAGATGCACTGTTGGAGGAATCCTTGTACAGGCCATTCTGTGTCCAGTCTCCTGCAGAACAGAGTCACGTAGAGTACAGCACTTTGAACAGCTGATCTATTTGCATCTTATTGAATTTGCCAGGACTACATTGTGTGTACCAGGGAGAGCAGTGTAGTGAAACATGGACAGGAGGGAAAGTCAAACTCACTCCAACACAAATAGAGGATAGAGCTGGAGGGAGTTGTGTACAGTGGTGGAAATAGTAATGTAGTGCCTCAAAGTTTTGCATTCTACTCATCGTTGCTGTCGGGCAGAAACCTTGTATCTCCATAATTTCAACTTGTTATAGTTTTTTTATTTTTATTAATGCCCTACTTTGTCATACTACCGTAAATTTCGGACTATAAGCCGCGACGTTTTTCCCATTTTTCGACCCTGCGGCTTATATAACGGTGCAGCTTATCTATGGATTTGTACAGATAACGGCCACTAGGGGACCTCCTAAATCTATGGATTTTACACCCGCGGCTTATAGTCCAGTGCGGCTTATATATGTACAAATCATTCAATTTAGCTGCTGCGGCTTATATTCAGGTGCGGCTTATATTCAGGTGCGGCTTATAGTGCGAAAATTACGGTATATTATGTCACAAAAGTAGCTGATTTACAAGCTCACATGCGTCGCAAACTTTAGGATATGCTATTTTTACAAAAAGATTTAAGTGAAAGTAGTTAAGTGTGCCTGTGGGTTTTATAAATATTTAACCAATGAATAGTATATACAAGAGTTATAGGATCCATCGGAACACAGGTTATTTTTTCCATTTTCTGAAAAGTAACCGTTTTGGACATACAAGGTTTCCACCTGACAGGTCAAACCCTTTGGGCGTCTTTAGTTGGCTTTTTAAAAAAAACTGTTTTTTTAATTTAATTTCATGAAAATTTAAGTTTTTTTTATTTTGCTACATTATTCCCTGAGACATTAAAGGCTTTTAAACTCAATTTATAGATTTGTCTCGTCTGAAGTGTGCTTGAAGTTACCCTAAGGGCTTCCGTTTCATCCATCAAAAGTAATTATTTTACATTAAGCGGATTTAAGCATCGAAAGTAAAAGTGAATTACCTTAATCCAAAACTGCCCCTATGAGCTTTATGAAGATTATTTTTCATGGCACAGTATTACAGAAGAAAGTTTAAAGAAATCCAGTTTTAGTTTTATGTTTGAGGGTTCTTTTTGAATGCTGAAATGAAATTGCATTTACCCACGAGAGACAAGGGAGAGAAGAATCTCCCTTCACTTCAGTCAATTCAAACATATCACATATTGCAAATCGTTGCTTTCGGGCAGAAACCTCTTATCTCCATATTTTTGTTTTTTCGTAAATGAATGCCCTAGTTGATCATACTACAGCTTCACACAAAAGCAGATCTACAAGCTCAAAACACGTCACTTCGCGCCGCGTTTCGAGCTTGTAGATCTGCTACTTTTGATATTTTTTTATTTGAATCCTGAAAAGCAACGGTTTTGGACATATGAGGTTTCCACTGACCCGACGAAATATTTCCTAATACAGTGAATCTGAACCTGGGGTCCGGGCCCCCCTTGGGATCCCAGGCCTCGTCTGGAGGCAGTCCAACATGTTGCACAAAACCATAACTTGGTTTCATCCACTGTTTGCCTACAGTATAATTACGTTCTTAATGTGATATCAAACAGTGGTTCCCAAACTTTTTAGCTTGAGACCCAAAAGAGAAATTTGATGTCTCCCCGGTACCCAAACCAGGGAAAATAGCAGGTGTACAAGCTTGTAGATCTGCTATTTTCACCACTTGTTAAGTATATACAATGTATTATGTATGAAATTATTTTGTAAAATGTTTGATAATTTTTTTTTGTCTTTTGAAATAATAATTAACACAATTGTAGGAAGCGAAAAGGGATATTTACTGGTGTAGACGTTGGCTACTGTACTGACTGTCATGTTCTCTCCTCCGTCAGATCTTCATCCACACGCTGCCCCGCTACCTGGGCATGCTGAGGCCCAAGGTGGAGACCCCCCTGTCCCTGGAGACCCTGTCCCACCGCCACCGTTGTGACAACATCATGGCCATCACCCGCGCCGCCGGAGACGAGTACTTCATCCGCAAGCCCATGAACAACTTCATCTTCCCCAAGGCCAACAGGTGAGGCCAGAGGGTCATCTGGACCGGTGTTCCCCAGCGCCATGGGGGGGCGCCAAAGACCACAGGGGCGGGGGTCTTGTCTGTTTGGAGGTAGTCTAACCAAAATTCATAACTTGCATCTTTGGGTCTATAAATTATTTGGGTCCCAAAAAAATAAAAAAAATAAAGATTTTTCCCAAATTGTCCAAAATAGCAAGAATAGCCGTTCTACAAGCTCATACGCTTGTAGAAGAAGTATTTCGTTGTACAAGAAGTATATAGGGCTTAAATGGTTAACTCTTGGTTATACAAGTGTGTGTGTGTGTGCGACTGTGCGTGCGTGCGTATGGGGGGGGGTCTCAGTTTATGCCTGATCCAAGGAAAAACTGTTGGGAACCACGGGTCATATCGTTGCGGTCGGGGTGGAAACCTCATATGTCTACTGTCTGCTGTTACTTTTCAGGATTCAAATAAAAAAAACGGCAAAAGTAGCAGATCTACAAGCTCAAAACGCATCGCGCCACATTTCTGCTTTTGTGTGACGCTGTGGTATGATCAAGTAGGGTGTTAATTTACGAACAAAACACAAAAAGTTAAAATATGGAGATGACAGGTTTTTTCCCAACAATAACGGTGTGAATGTGTGTTTATTATGGAAGTGTTATCTTGGGGTCAAATGGACGGAGCGCTGCCTTGTCTCTCTCACTCCTACTGGGAGGGCACTCTGACCACTGGGAGGGCACTCTGACCACTGGGAGGGCACTCTGACCACTGGGAGGGCACTCTGACCACTGGGAGCTGCCCTGTACGAACCACTATGGATGTTCTGGTGGTTTGCTGATCCACTGAGGGACTGCACTGAAGACACAGGGGGTTAAGTGTTTGGAGGAGGGTTCTCAGCAGCAGTGGTCTAAAGTATCTAAGTACATTTACTCAAGTACTGTACTTAAGTCCAATTTTGAGGTATTTTTTTTACCTTACTGGAGTACTTCCAGTTTTCAATACTTTAACTTCTACTCCATTACTGATCTGATCTCAAAGGCAAATATTGTACTTTTACTCCACTATACAGTAATTATGTACAGACTTTAGTTACTATTTACTTTGTAGATTTGGATTATTATTGCAAAACCGCTTCATACCTATATACTTTGGCAATTTGAAAATAGCCGATCTACAAGCTCACAACGTGTCGCTTTGCGACTGGTTGGATTTTTCTCCATTTTATACATTTGAAAACTTGTGAAACCTTCTCCATAATGACTACTTTTACCTTTGGTACCTTAAGTATATTTTGATGCCAATACTATTGTACTCAAGTAAATTTTGAATACCCTAACTTGTACTTGTAACTTGTAACTATTTCTACAATACGGTATTGATACTTTTACTTGAATAAAACATTTGAGTACTTCTTCCATCACTGGTCCAGGGATACAAAGCTTTTCCAGTCACGACCTGCTTCTCTGACCTCAAGTGTGTGTGTGTGTGTGTGTGTGTGTGTGTGTGTGTGTGTGTGTGTGTGCGAGTGTGCGTGCGTGGGGAGGGGAGCTTGTGTTGCATACAAAGCAAACCTTTCTTGTGGAGGACATGCAGGTCAGGCCAGCGGAATGATAAATGAATGAATGATCTGCATTTTATTGATCGTTTTTTTTCTCAGCAGACGTTTTCGCTGACAAGCCTAGGACCCCGGTGAACCCCTTTAAACCCGTTCAAACTGCACGCATATGGGATGTGACAACCGCTCTCATGAAATGATTACTGGCACGAAAATATTTATTATATGGTCATTACCTTACCATAACCACATGAACCACGCTAGCATCTCTATTCTGGGGCGAACGAGGGTCAAGGGCAGTGGTGGACAATAACTAAGTACATTTACTCGAGTACTGTACTTAAGTACATTTTTGGAGTATATATATTTATTTTTCTGCAAGCACATGAGTTTAACCCTGAGACAAGCGACTGGCCACCACAAGGGGTGAATTCCCCTTCCCCAACACAGCTGAAGTGTCCTTGAACAAGGCACTGAACCCCCAACTGCTCCAGTGGAGTTGCTCAGTGGCCAACAACAGTATAAGACTGTGGTTGTGTTGGTCAGCTCCCAGGTGTGGGTGTGAGTGCACGCGTGCGTACCAGGGCGTTGCTGAAAAAGAGCATTCGTGCTCAGCATACCTACCTGGGGTAATTAAAGGTTATAAAAAAAACATCCGTTGCATTTCAGGTCCTACTGAATAAGGACATTTGCGTTCATACATACAGCCCCACCGCTTAAAGTCTGGATTATATAATGTCCAGGTTACAGTGCATGTGTGAAAGCCACTATACATTTTAAAATAGTTAAATTGTGATATTATCAAACACACATATCCAAACATATCAGACAGATACATTTCCCAAAAGAAAATCCCATGTATATCCCATGTATAGGGATATCAAAAGCGGAGGCATGTGGATCCCCATCCCCTTAGCAAATGGAACCCTGTCCAAAACTGTTGCATTTCAGTATTCAAATTCAAAAGTAGCAGATCCATTAGCTCGAAACGCGCGTGTGGATTTGATGCTTTTGTGTAACGCTGTAGTATTATCAAGTAGGGCGTTAATTTTCGAAAAAACACAAAAAGAATATGGAGATAAGAGGTGTCTGTCCGACAGCAACGATATACAACATTCATGGTTGTGGATGTGGTGCGCCTGATGTTGACGTGTCAGCGATATTCTGCTGATGCAACTGTGATTAATGTCAGCCATATCTAACCACCAGCAAACAAACATCACCTTCCTCTTCGCCTTTATTTGATGACACAGACGGATGATAAAACGGTGATAGACGACATAAAAGCTCAGTGTTCTAGTGGTGGTGGATTGTAGCTTTTTATTAGGACCACCTTCACTGTTGTGTCAAACTTCTGCAGCCATCAATTGCTACTATGATAAACATAAACAACATGTCTCCCCTCATACTAGAGGCCTATATGTCTCGTTGTATCATATCTTTTATGGACACCATGTAAAGATATTGTACCTTTTCTCAAAGGTAAAGATGTATCCTTGTATTGGATGCATGGATGCCAAACTTTGCGTGACATTTGTGGCACTGAAGCAATATAAGCGATGCTTGAACGCTAGTGACCCTATTCTGGGGCAAGTTAACAGCGTTCCGCGGTCCGATGGGGGGGAGCTATACCCATGGGGGACCCCATTCAATTAAGTATATCGTGTTTAAGTGGTTTAACACGTTCCTCCATTTGTAGTTTTATACATAAAAGGGCTGTTAGGTGTTAAACTTCCTAGAGTGTGTGTCAGTGTAGAGCAATATACAATATGGTTGTGTGTGAAAGTATACATCCAGAATATATAGTTAGTCTTGAATATATATCAGTCCTCTGACAATATTTGGTAGTTCCTATTATTGTCTGTATATATAAAACATTTTGTACTGGGTAGCTCCCATGGCATGAATTTGTGTAAGTGTAAGTGGGAGGCAGGCGTACAGTAGCTGTTAATCAGCATCTGTGCTTGGGTAATTCTTGCTGGATAAAACAAAAAGCTGTTTTAAAAAATACAAAACAAAAACATTATTACAATTGGATTCAGGCGGTTAGCAGACACTCTTATCCAGAGGGAGACTCGAGTAAATTGCATGAACCTTAGTCAACAAACTAAATAGTAAAGTAAAGTGCAAAGAAAATCGAAATAACATTCTTAGCATATCTGGACAAGCAAACAGGATGTCTATCTATCTAAATAACAACGTGTGAAAAAATAACCAACATCTGCTTCCTACAGTATAACTAACATATATCAAAGGCAACTCAAATTGATGCACGGAAAGTGCTAGGGGGGGCGAGGTAGAGTCTGAAGAGGTGAGTTTTCAGACTGCAGTAGAAAATTGGGAGTGGGGAAAAATGAGCCTTCAGTTGCAGTATAGTATGAATATTCAAAATGACTTCACATGTCTTGTGTGTGAATGCTTTCCCAGAGCTCCAGCCCTGAGTGGGTGGCATATCAATGTCACAGTATTTATCTTGCCAGTTTGTACCTGGCTGCCAACTACCACGCTCTTAGACTTTGATGTCCTGTAAGCTCCCAACAGATGCTCCCCTGCACACATTTTCATGTCGAGGAATACAATTTGAAAGGCAGATCTGCTCTTCTACTCAGACATTTAGATCATTTAGGGTAGGACCACTATACTGGTCGACGAGAGGTATTCCCCGAAGCTCAAAGCGCAATATCTCCCCTGTCTAAGCTGGCGTTCTTTGTTAGTTCACTGACTGAATGTTCGTCTCTCGTATAAAGGGAGACCTGGGTTCAAATCCCTGAAAGAACATACAGCACATTTTACAGACTTAAAGCTTAAGCAGACTTTACAGCCTAAAAGAAGCCTAATTAATAGACACTAGAATACTAGGTGTACAATTTAATCCAAGCAGCACTCATGCTCGTACAGTACAGTACAGTACAGTACAGAACAGAGACCCTGCTTTTCTTCTCTGCACACTGTCATATTCCCATTGTGGAAATAACAGCGACCAGCACAAATTGTCACTGGCACGTTAGCCCTGGATGGTTTGTGTATAGGTGAGTGGAGGGGGGGGACGTGGGAGCGGGGTGGTGAGGAGACTCTATTAGTGCAAATTGATGAGGCAGCAGTATCCCTCCCAGCCTCTCCACCTACAGACACACACACACACACACACACACACACACACACACACACACACACACACACACACACACACACACACACACACACACACACACACACACACACACACACACACACACACACACACACACACACACACACACACACCTCCTGACCATGCTTAATTGGGTTGTAGCTGGTGCCTTGGCTCTGTCATCGGCCAGTTTTAGTTTAATTATTATGTCTCAACGGTCCTGTTTCTGCTCGCTGACGAACTGACACCGTGAGGGATGGGGGGGGGGGTGGAGCGAGGTGGGTGGGTGGTCAGAGAGAGAGAGAGAGGGACGTGGTGTGACCATCAGGTGACATGCCAAGTGGAGGATTAAGGCCCTCAATCGGATTTGAAGGACCATGTTTGGTCCCCTCCCAATGGTACTGGGCTGGCATTATGCCTCTCTTTCTCACCGCCCCTCTCTCTCTCTCCTTCTCCCTATCATTCTCTCTGTCCCTTTCTCGTTTGATCTTTCTCTCTCTTCCCCTTTCTCTCCATCCTTTCTATCCATTTGACCTCTCTCTCTCTTTTCTTCATATCACTTTCTCTCTGTTCATACTCTTTTTGCCTCGTCTCTCTCTCGCCCCTTCTCTGGCATTCCTCTCTCTCTTCCTCTCTTGACCTCCCAGTGGTACAGAACAATGTCCCCAGATCACACACCGCCTTCTTACGTTCATCCCAGCATCAAAACATAGTGCTTCATCCCCTCCTTTCCCCTTCATCTCTTTCCATGCCTGCTGAAACCGTTCACTTCATTTAACTGGAGTCTGTGCCAGATTTTGTTATAGAAATAAGCAGCCAGGTCTACGAAAACAAGTCCAAAAGAAGCGACTAGGCCACATGAGCAGTTTAGACCTATATACTGTATACCTCGGCAATTTGAAAATAGCCAATCTACACGCTCACAATGCGTCGCAATGCTTGTAGATCTGCTATTATCAACAAATCTTGAAATAAATTGTGGAATAATTTGAAGATTTTTGAAACATTTTGAAAAACAAATCTGGTCCGAACCAGATTCACTTGTATCAGGGCTAAAACATTTTTAGATGGGGGACAAATACATATTAATTTGGAGGTCCATGACATAATACAAAAATTTGGAAGCAAGCCCAAATAAGCAACTACACATCAGAAACAAGCCCCAAAAAACCCGCAACTAACCAATATTTTCAAGCAACTTTACAGAAAAAGAAGCCCAAAGTCGCTTATAATAAGCGGGACATGGCAACACTGGTCTGTGCTCGGCCTCAGGAAGAGCCTGGATCGTCCTCTGTGAGGTCACAGCCTCAGTGCCCGCCACACACCAGCAGACAGAGGCAGTGTATCGTAGCATTGTAACCCCCCTGCCGCTTCCTGCACGGAATACCAAGCAGTCCCCCCGCCCCCCCCCCCCCCGCTCCACAGTCCACACACACCAACCAGACTGATAAAAAGTCGTCGCTTGTCGCGTGGAAACCTTGTCTGTCCAAAAAAGTTCCAGGAAATGGGGAAAAAATTACCTGTGTTCCCAATGGATCCATTGTAGTTGTTATTTAGTCACAAGCTCTTGTGACAACTTTTCATTGGTTAAATATTTATAAAACCCACAGACATACTTGACCGCTTTCATTTTCACTTTTTCAAAATTTGCTAAAATAGCAGATCTACAAGCTCACAACGTGTTGTGAACTTGTAGATCGGCTAGTTTTGCTACTTTTGTGTGACACTGTAGTGTAGTATGATGAAGTAGGGCATTAATAAAAAAGAATTACAAAGTTAAAATATGGAGATACAAGGTTTCTGCCCGACAGCAACAAAGTCTACTTTATGATCCCAGTATGCAACCCGAAGAGGCGGCGCTCCACTGCCCTCCGGTGGTGAACAGCCTGAATCGCAGCTCAGTTGAGATTGTGTGTCTTTTCTCTCTTTTTTTTGGGAGAAAGTCTCAGCGTTGACCTGCGTTGTCTCTGGAAGTGGGGTGACAGGTAGAGGTGTTTAATTTAGGAGGTGTTTCATAATGGAGCAGATGTTTGGGATGTAGCGGTCGATCCTGTGAGCCAGCTTCATTTCCCCTCACAGTATTTAAATTGGGAGCAGGGTCATTACACCGTAATTAACTAAAACTATAATTAAAACTGAAAGGTAAGAAGTGCTATAGATTATTATTTTAGAGATTGTGTCTCTTCAGAGACTTGGCATCTCTGCAGGATGCAGCCTATGGAAATCCATACTGTATGTCATTGCTCAAGGACACTGAACCTCTCAAGGCACGAAGACTCTCTCTGGACAACTTCTGGCAACGTGCCCACGCGTGTAACACACAAAGTCCCAGTAGACTAGATCACAATGCTTGAATGTTTGTAAACAAACAAACAGGTATTTCCGGGTAGAATGTCTATGGATGTTTGAGTGTCCAGAACTCAGCTACTATGTCTAGTTTGTCCAACTGTGGCTATTTATAACAAAATACTATATTTCCAATAGTCGATAACAATTTAAGTGTTCTGTTAAGGTTAATAAATGATACTGCTCCAAATGCGACGCTGACGCAGTTATGCGTTATCTAGCCGGAAATACATTTTGTGACATTATTCGGTCTATAGACCTTTTTACAGCAGCCATTTTGGCATGAAATAGTAGAGTAAACATACAGTAGGTGTTACCAATGATACTAATTAAGGTTCCATTACATTCAGGTCAAAACAGAGTCAGGTTGCTTGCTTTTTATTTGTGCATGTTGGCTAACTGGAAATACTGCTACAAAATGGAACAGAACCTTAATTAGAATCAGTGATAACACCTGTGTGGGCCCTATACTAATGTTTCCCAAACAGTGGGTCGGGACCTATTTGTGGGTCGCGGACAGATTTTTGTTGGCCGTGAATACATATTGCCTTTTTTATTCCGTTTCCTATATTTAAAAAAATATATCTTATTTCAAAAGATTTTAAAATGTTTAAAAAACACAATCACAACTTTTCATCAATTAAAAACAATTACAACATTTTTCATGAAGTATTTCATGAACAAAATCAGAAAATCTAATCATTTCCATAAATATATATATTTTTAAAGTAGTGAAAATGTGAGCTTGTAGATCTGCTATTTTCACTGGTTTGGGTCCCGGGCAAACGTCTAATTTCTCTTTTGGGTCTGGAGCTAAAAAGTTTGGGAACCACTGCCCTATACTATTGTCAGTATATGGCTGCTGTGAAAAAGGTCTCTTGCCACACACAGACACAGCAGCAGACTGCAGAAGTTTCCCTGGGCTAACCCGCCCCCCCCCGGTCGTGAATGTCTCTGTGAAGAAAAAGTGCACGCTCAGCAAACCTGGCACAGATAAATAAAAGGTTCCCCCACACCTTACACTCAGTCCCTCTCGGTCAGCTGCAATCTTTTATTTAGCTCGTAATGCTGCTCGGTCGCTCGTGACGGCGGTGAATAATATAACGCCACCCCAGAAAGCAAATTCTGAAACGTTATTAAAAGGCACAGACTAAAAGGCTCTGTGTCAGCTCCCTCCTCCCGGTTTCCCACAGAAACCGCTGGCATCCCATAACGGCCTGTCGGCTGACCGGTTCCTCGGGACAACGTGAAAAAAAGTTAGCACGCCCGTGCCTGTGTGTGTGTGTGTGTTTCTTAGTTAAAGCAAATGAGTGCAGTCAGCAGATGTGGCAGAGTGAGTGTGTGTGAGGAATGCGGAGCAGCACCTCTCACCTTGTGTGTTAACCACAGTGAAGCACAGGGGTAGAGAGCACAGCACACATGCTGAGAGGCTCCAAATCACCTTTAATTCATCTCTATACGCCACATTCCTCATCAATGTCAGTGTGTGTGTACTGTGTGTGTGTGAGATTGTTAGAGTTTTACAGTAATACAGTGAGTTAATGATATCTGATACACCTGTCTGCTTTGTGTGCATGCTTCTGTGCGCGTGTGTGTGTGTGTATGTGTGTGTGTGCGCAGGTACCAGCCGGAGGGCATGTGCACGGACCTGAAGAAGTTCATAGACGGGCCCAGCACCTATGTGACCCTGCCTGACGAGCTGAAGTCGGCCATCCAGGCCATCACCTACATCGCTGAGGCTCTGCAGGCTGAGAAGGACTACGAGGCTGTAAGTCTGTCTGTCTGTCTGTCTGTCTGTCTGTCTGTCTGTCTGTCTGTCTGTCTGTCTGGGTCCATCAATCCCCATGTCTCTCCCTCTGCCTTCCCCTCTGTCCAGGCTTGGGCCGATTTTCGATAGATTGCAAGATTTCCCAAATATCGCGTCTCTCTTTTTGAAGGGGATTCATCTCTGGCTGTTTGTCCCTCTGTCTGTTTGTCTGTAATCTCCCAGTTCTGTCTGTCTGTCTGTCTGTCGAAACATTGTTTTGTTCCACATTTTATTTCCGGCTGTCCACAAGTTTCTACTGAAGATTAGTTATGTCATATGGCCACAAGATGTAAGACGCGCCCACGAAATCTTGATCTCAAGGTCCACCACAACAGATGAAGTTCTTGTGGGCACAAGATCAGGATTCCACAGTCACGTCTTATATCTGGAGGCCACGGCACCTTTCCTCTCCTGTATATTGCCGCTATTTACCCTCTGTTTTCCTTTCCTCCTCTTCCCTTTTTCCCCTCTTCTACCTCTTTCTCTCCTTCATCACCCCAACACCCTTCTCTCCTCTATTTCCTACACCTCTCTCCCTTTTTACATTGGTGTCTTCTCCTCTGGCCCTTCATGATCCTCGCCACCTCTCTCTCTCTTTCCGTCTCTGTCTCTCTCTCTTTCGGTCCACACTCATCCAGTTGAAGGAGGACTGGCAGTATGTGGCCATGGTGGTGGACCGCATGTTCCTGTGGATCTTCGTGGTCTTCACCACGTTCGGCACGCTGGCCATCTTCGCCAACGCCAGCTTTAACCACACCCCCTCCGACCCCTTCATGCACTAGATCATGGGTCTTCAACAGTGGGGTCCGGGGACCCCTAGGGGGTCCTCAGAGTTACTACAGGGGGGGCCACCAAATCTTTGTGTGACAGGAACTTTGTTTTGTACATTAGCAACTTCAAACCTAGCATCCCTATTCTGAGAGGAACATTAGCCGAGGCGTTGTGAGCTTGAGTAGGTTTTGGCGTAGGGGGAAAAAAAGAGCAGTATTGAGGGTTTAAGGGGTTAACTGTCTGAAAATACATATTAACGTGAATCCAACACAACGCTACACATTGACAGTGCTGTCAAACAAGTCTATGAAGCCATCTATGAAATCAATGAAAAGGTTTAATCTGCAACACAATTTTATACAATTATGTAGTGGGGGGGGGGGGATCCCTGCTTCATCTCTCTCACCTAAGGGGTCCTTGGACTGAAAAACGTTGAAGACCCATGCTCTCTAGATCCTCTGGATACCCTCAAATCAACTGCTCTCCTCTCTTCTGTTCCCTTCATGCTGATACATACTTAGTATGGGCTGTGTGTCATATGGCATCAGCGACGTCACGTATTTTCAGGACATGGAAAAAAGAAGCGGTGTTCCAATTGATCCAATGTACATAATGATCTAGTCACAAGCTCTTGTTAATACTTTTTATTTGTTCAATATTTATAAAAAATAATGAAATGGCTGAAAAATCGCATGGCGACAGGTAGTGAGCGTGTAGATCGGCTATTTTTGCTACTTTTGCGCAAAACTCTTGTCCAATGAAGTAGGGCATTACTGTAATTTACATTAACCCATTAAGATCTGAGCAATTCTTAAAAAATGTTTTCTGAAAAAACTGTTTTTTGAAAAAAATCTTTAAAAAAAAGTTTTCAAGATTTTTCTAAAATAGCAGATCTACAAGCTCATAGCGCGGCACTCGGTGCCGCGCTATGAGCTTGTATATCTGCTATTTTTGAATAGCCAAAGAAATCTAAAGTGACACAGATGCGTTCCAGGTCTTAATGGGTTAAAAAACACAAAGGTTTTAGTAGGTTTCTAACCAACAGCAACGATATTTTGTCATTTTGCGATATGATAATGACACGTCGTTTTTGTTATATGACACGGCCATTCAAGGAAGTGTGAATCGGCCTTCAGCCTTCAGCGGTGCCTTGGAGTTAATTAGATGAACGGACGGTCATGTCGTTCCTCTACCATTTCACTATTTCAGTCATGTAAACAACACTATGCAGTGCAGTATGAGTCGCATTAGCTAGCGCCCAAGCAGTTGCACTAGCTGTATGTTATGTATACTCTCAATTTGAAGTGACACAACAAGATTTAAAAAATGTTTTTAGATGAGCGTCATGCCTGAAGATCTCACTGACCATCATTGCTTTAACCACTTCAGCCCTATTTTAAAATAGCTAAAATTGCCGATCTACAGGCTCTCACGTCGCATCGGGAAACGCTGTGAGCTTGTAGATCTGTTATTTTAAACATGTTTGCCATTTATTATCACCTATAATGACATCGCCAAAATAGGGATGCCATGGTTGAAATTGTTCATTAATTGATTAATTAATCATGCAATTACATAAGAAAGTCACATCTAGTGAGTAGCCCCCTGCTGTGTATCAATTCCTGTCCTTCATTTTCCATCTGCAATGCTCCGAAGAAAAGGTGCCCCAGCTTTGAGGAAATCGGTATGCCATAGTAGCGAGAGTGCCCATGTGTCCTACATTGATTTGAGTATCAGTTATACTAGCCTAGCCCTTTTTTAAGTGTACTACAACCGTGTATGTATATAATCTATTCTAATATATTACTAATATATTAATGTGCCAGTTAGGACCCTCGGTCTGAACCCAAGAGAGTGGAACCAATGTTAGATATCTGTGTGATGCAAACATGTAAACATAGGGAGAAAGGCTGTTTAATGTAACTCTAAGAGTATGAATAAATATTGACCCAAATGGACCTTTACAGACATATATACAATATATTACTGTTGTTGTCAGTATTTTGTTTTGAGAAATATACTCAATTCTGTTTATAATCGTTTGCTTGTGAATTAAATAGTTCCATTTGTTGAGCCACAGAGAGATTGTTTAACTAGTGTAATGATCAGTGTGTGTGTGTGTGTGTGTGTGTGCGCGACTGCTCGCAGTGACTCAAGGGTGATTTATATTTAGCTGCGCACCGAAAACGGCAAATCTACAAGCTCACAACTTGCGGCACCCGGGATGCGTTATGAGCTTGTAAATCAGCTGTTTTCAGTGCGCGACACCGGCGCACAACTGCGCATAACGGTGGCTTCGAGGCCTTGAAACGTCATATATTGGATCTCTCACTCAGCATCTGGCATATGGCGCAATTGTGACGGGTCAAAGGTCAAGGTCGGCAATGAGCCACGCGCCCCGGACTATGCCGACACATACCCGAGTGTTTTCGAAATGCATATGTGGAGAATCTGAAGGGTCCACTTGGGTCAGTGTTTGCGCTGAATTAACACGGGAGGATTTTACTGTGGTGTGTGCCTTTCATTTCACTGTGAGAATGTGCTGGAGTGTGGCGCCGTGCTTCACTCATATTTCTATAGCCACGGTAATCCCCATGTGTATTTTGGCCTGCCGTGTGTGTGTGTGTGTGTGTGTGTGTGTGTGTGTGTACATGTGTGCAGAAGCTATTCTTGTGTGCCACAGAGCCCCCAACTTGATTCACCAGCTGTAGCAATAGATGGTGGAATTCCCATTATATAGGAAACCTGTCCTGTGCACCTCCCCCCTCTCTCTCTTTCTTTCTCTGCTCTCCCTATTGCTGTCAAACGCTTTTTACCTTCACACCCTTGCTCTGCATTTCATGTTCACACGCGCACACACACACACACACACACACACACACACACACACACACACACACACACACACACACACACACACACACACACACACACACACACACACACACACACACCCTCTGTTAATCTGGTCTTGTGGTGTTTTTGTTTTTTTTTAAATAAAGATCTGAGGAGGGATATCAAAGACTCCATCTGTTGTCAGAATGTTGTTCTCGTGCCATGAGGAGTGTAACCCTGGCCTCGTCACCTGCCACCCCTGCTATTTATAACACACACACACACACACACACACACACACACACACACACACACACACACGTGTGTACGTATTTGAATTGGGGCCAAATGTCCCCACAACATTGTAAAATGTGAGAAATAGACATTGTGAGGACAATTATCCTGGTCCTCAGAATGTTTTATAACAGATTTTGGGGAGTTTACAATAAGGAAAAGACTGGGTTAGAGGGTTAGATTAGACAATTATAGAGGGTTAGGGTTGGGGTTGGAGTTATGCCTGCTTTATACTTTGTTGTGTGCTGGTGTTGTGCAACCGAAAATAGCCGATCTACAAGCTCACAACACGTGCACGACACCAATACAAAACTAAGTATAAACGGCATAAGTTCCAACGGGGGGCAATCTGTAAACAGACTTTTGTGTGTCTCTGTAGTGTGATCAATCGTTAATTTACGAAAAAACCCAAACCGTTAATATATGGAGATATGAGATTTCTGCCCGACAGTGACAAAATGTTGCTCATGCAGAATATGTGCAGCAAGGCAGCGAGTGTCATTAGCAGAACCATTCGGTCGCAGAAACTCAGCGATGGTCGTTCTCTTCATAACTGATGTCACCGTCCCAAAATCTGGTTCCAGTGGACGCCCAAATATTCATTTACAGCTATTTTTTCCAAAATATTAAAAAAAAATGTGTTTGAACATACACAGTACATTATTATCAGGCCTAAATTTACCCTTCAACTTCTTGTTTATGCCCACAATTACTGGCTATATCCATAGGTTTTGTAGAAATGTGTCACAATATTAGGCCTTACATATCATTTAAAAAAGTATTATATGTAGTTGGCCCCCCATTTATAAAATAAATGTAGAATATAAATAAATATAACTAAAAAAAACTTGTCCCCAGAGTTCTCAGGTGCCAACTGTTGTGCTTTGCAATCGTTTGGAGTTGACAAGACAAGTTGTCCCGTCAGTCCAAACAGGGCGCACATTTGATGTGATGGCGCACACACATATACACACACACACACACACACACACACACACACACACACACACACACACACACACACACACACACACACACACAGGGACTTATATTGGGAGTGACAGCAAGTTCTGTGCCATGTTTATTTCCTGCTCTCAGCTCTCAACCTGTCCTTTGATTTACAGCATGTTTGTGTTTCCTGTTTCTACTGTTAACCCTGACCGTCTGTCATGATGCCACACAGAGACAGTCAGCGGGCTGGAATGACCCGACAGGGGACAGAGAGGTGGGTGTGTGTGTGTGTGTGTGTTGTGCCTGGGGGCTCAGCCAGTTAGTGTGCTCTGAGTTGCGAGAACCCGGCTTTGAATGTGACTCCGGGGACCTGTCCCGTGTGTTTCTCCTCTCTCTCTATCTCTCTGCCCTCGGTTTCCTGTCCGGCTAGTGGCTACACTCTCCTATCTAATAAAGCAGTGGTTTCAAGGACCCCCATATTAAGTCAGAGTTACAGACCTGTAATGGGTCCATTTGGAGCCCCCTCAATGAACCCTGAGGGTCCCTCGGCCCCACTTTGGTTGGTTAATCATTGGTTAATAATAAAACACTGGCAAACTGTGTGAACCTGCTGATTTTAAAACAATTGTTGAAAAACTGTTATTGAATAGAAAGCAATAATTATTTGCATATTATTTGAACATCAAAGCTAGACTTAATGAAATGTTGTGGCCATAATTTTAAATAACTCTGGTCAGGAGGCACTAATTGCAACTCTTATTTGTAATGTTATATTCTTAAAAAGGTGAGTTATCATTCATAGCATCATATGCTAGCGATGTTTTTTTTCTTGCAGTTTCCCAAACAAAATGTAAGTAGAAAAGTAGGGTCAGAGAGGCTTATTGTCGGTATCAGCCGAGAACGCGGTAGTCTATCCCTGTTTCAATGTGCCAGACTACTGAAAGATGGATTGCTGGGGTAGAGCGCAACACCTAACATCAGCTCCCAGTAACTACCGCACGACTTTGACGCACCCAAGCTGTGCTACTCATGCGCTTAGGTGGTGGTTCCCAGGATGAACCCATGACCTGGTGCTCTACCGACTGAGCTACCCGGACACTAAGTCAAATGTTGTAGTTGGGTGAAGTGGATACTTGGATTGAGAAATCAGGGAAATAGAGTACTAAAGCCCAAAAAGTTATATTCAATGAAAATGGCAAAAAAATAAAAAATTAAAGAGGGGGGGGGGGGGGGGGCAACAGAGCATAGACACATTGATGTAATACAGTGACTACAAATAGGTTGATGCCTCAGGCCCTGTTCTGACACTCTGAAGCCTGATTAATACTTGCGTGCCGGTGTTGTACTCAGTAAATAGCAGATACAAGCTCACAACGCGTCACAAATTTGACCCGTTGTATATCTTGTATATCTGCTATTTACGGCATGCAGCACCAGCGTGAAACTAAGTATAAATCAGGCTTTACTCAGAGCAACCTATCACAACAACATAATCAAATTATCACTCCTGTTCACTGAACTGTCTGTGGCAGGCAGGCAGGAAGATATTACCCAAATATGGACATGCCAATGTCTTGTTATGCGGATTGCGCCTTGTGTGTTGTTACAGTACTTACTTATGTTGTGTCTGACACCACATAACTATATGGAGATCACCGACGTCAGTGCAAATCGCTGTTGTTAGGCCACGGTTTTGGTCGTCCTGTGCCATCAGACCAGAGCACGAACAGCGAGAGAAAGAAAAAGAGGGGGTTTCAGAGGGCACCTATTTCATCCACGCAATGCGCAATGACGTCGGACCAGAGCTCGATCGGTGAGAGAGGGGGCAACAGAGAGCTTATTTCACAGACGCAATATGAACCTAAACATCTGTGGCTGATTGACACAAAGAGGGATAGAGGGGGGGGTTTGTAGAGTGAGTGGGGGGGAGAGAGCCTATTTCACCTATGCAATAACCTGCATATGCAGGTACTAATGCTGAGCCGGTCATCGCTCCGCCACGCGTTGTCACCACAATAACCTCCGCAACGCCAGGCAAGCTGATAATGCAGTGCCAAGTGCCACGTTTTGTGCTTGTATGTATATCTATGCACACATACGTATATATTTTAAATACTTATCATTATCAAATCACAACATAAGGACGTGAAACTTAAGATCACATCCTCAATATCTTGACAATGACGTGTGGTGCAATTTGTCGGACAAGGTCAGCGATGAGCTAGTTTTAGAAATGCATGCTGACAATCTTTGCTCTTTTCTGGGAAACATTAATGATGGCGGGACTTAAAATAGGGAAATGCAAGATGAATCTCTCCATGACAATGCACTCGTTGAGGATTAGCTCCTAGACGGGCAAAGATGGGATTACCGCTGTTAACAGCTAACCAACCACATGACTCACTGAAACGCAGTCAAGTGTGATCTAATTGGTTATTCATTCAAACACCGCGACTCTCACTGTTCTTCAGAATTAGAAGTGTCTTGTGAGTGGCCAGCTTTAGTGCGTACCGTGCTTGACAGCTGGCGTCCCACCAGTGTTTCCAATGCCCTGCATACCAGACACTAGGTACAGTACAGTAGCACACTGGGCATGCCTCCCATTTCACCACAGGACAGAAAGAGAGGGGGGGTGAGATGGATGCACTGCACTTTAAAAGCCTGAGTGGTGTTTTGACCACTTAAAGGCATAGTTCACCCAAAGAAATAATTGTTTTTCTATCGATTAGTCACCCCATGTAGACTTGGATATTGTTTTGTTTTTGTCGCATTCCTAAGCTAATAATTTGATGACCAGCACAAGGAGACACAAAGGAGACTCTTTGTGTCTCCTACCGGAACCACTGCTGGTCAAATTATTGGCTTAGGAATGTGACAAAAACAAAAAAAATATCCATGAATTCAAGTCTACATGGGGTGACTAATCGATAGAAAAAAGGTCATTTTGGGGGTGAACTATCCCTTTAAACCCCAGCATCCGTATTGTGGGGTAAGCTTTCGCTGAAAATAGCAGATCGACAAGCTCACAACGCTTGTGAGCTTGTCGATTGGCTATTTTCAGCGAAAGCTTTCCCCACAATAACAGAAAACAGAAAAGACACTAGTATAGAGCCCTGAGGGGCTCCCCTCAACCATATAGGGTTTAAATGGTTAACTCTTGATAGTATACAAATGGACCGAGCATCCATCTATATGAAGACAGCCAACTGTGTTCATATAGATGGATGCTCGCCAGTGTCCATCACCACAGTCTAGGGGTTCCAATCCACATACTTTACTCCTGCACCACTCCAGTGCCCGTTCTGACCGGCTGTATTGGCAGTGTTGGGTTGGACAACCGCCAGTGCGACCGACTTTCCACTTGCACAACACACCCTTAGATCCTCGCCGTTACACACGCCAAGTTTGAAGTCGATTGGTCAAACGGGTCTCGGTTATGTGGAGGAGACACACACACGCACACACACTCCGTGCATTTATGGATATGAGCATTGTGTACATAGTTTATGTAGGTTTGTCTGTAGTATTTTACAGTGTGGCTCCTGTGTGGCGAATAGACTGTGTGTGTGTGTGTGTGTGTGTGTGGCTGTGTGCACGTACGTGCGTGCGTGCATCCGGGGATTATCTTGCAAACCACTGGATTGAGACGCTAAGTATCTTGTGCACACTGCCATTACTCCAAGGAAGGAACAGTTTTAAACTTTTTCAAATATAAAAAAAAATGAAAACTTTATACTGGAAGTCAAAGGAGAGGCAATATGACGGCACTGTGTCATTATTCCGTCATGATGAACATGAGAGCCGCGCCGTTATTCAACCCTGTCTTGTTTTGTGTTGTTTTTGGGACGACATGTCCTTTGTGTTAAGGCCCAGAGCGCCAGAGCACAAATATTTCATTGTATTTTTAATACAGATAATAATAAAGTTGAACTTGAAGCCGAACTTGGAAGAAGAAAGTGGTGGCTGCCCAGAGACAGAGAATGAGAGATGGGAGGTTAAGGTGAAGCACATTGCTGTCGGGCAGAAACCTCTTATCTCCATATTCAAACGTTCTGCGTTTTCTTTCGTAAATTGCCGCCGTACTTGATCATTCTACAGCGTCACACACAAGCATCAAAAGTAGCAGATCCACAAGCTCAAAACTTGAATTTGTAGACTTGCGACTTTTGCTATTTTTGAATTTGAATCCAGGCCTGACCTCGACTAAGTCGACTAGTCGACTGGTTAGTCGCGGGGGGTCCTAAGTGTCTCTTAGTCGACTCTAGTCGAAAAAAAAAAAAAGTTTTTTTTTTAAGGGCCAAAAATGTTTTAAATTGTTTTTTGGCCAAGTCTACGCCTGCAACCACACGTAACTTCCACTTTATTCTTCTTATTCCTCGTCTTTGTATTGGTATTGTTTGTGTTGGAGCGCCTCAGTGCGGCTGCAGAGTTCATGTGCAACCTCTTCCAGAGAGAGATAGAGACACTAGAAACTCTGCTGGAGACAAAACAAACTGTGTAGACTTGGCCCTTTGAAATAAAATGTATTTTGGCCCCCCCCCAAAAAAAATAAAATAAAAAAAAAGTTTTTTTTTTTTTTCATTAGTCGACTGCCAGTCGACTATTGGCAATTAGTCGCCAATTAGAGTCGACTAAACAAATCCTTAGTCGGGGACAGGCCTAAAAAGTAACAGTTTTGGACGTATGAGGTTTCCAGCCGACAGTGACGAGCAGCATTGTCCCAGATCTGAGATCGCTGGCTGGCAAGATGCCCACCCTCTGCAGGAGATGAGTGCCATCCCCCTGCAGCTCCTCGCTAAGCTTAATTTATGCTTTGTCGCAAAAAATAGCTGACCTACAAGATCGCGACGTGTTGCGGATGCAACTCGTCGTGAGCTTGTAGGTCTGCTATTTTCAACGCGTGGCACTGTTGTTGTCGACGAAGTACGAATCGAGCTTTAGCCCCATAAAAGCCCGTCCCACCCCCTGCCTGGGTGGGGTCATCACCTTTTGCTCAACCCCCTTGTCCCGCACACAAACAAATATAACCTCGTTGTCATAACCCATGGTCATCCCCCCCCACCCCCTCCCCCTCCCCCTCCCCCCATCCCCACACAGCCCTTAACCTCTGTTTTGGAGCACATGCCGACAGGTGCCTGTGGTTCCCATGCACAAACACACACACTCCCTCCCTCCCTCCCCACGCGCCCAATGAGGCCGCGGTTTTTCACCCGGGGAGCCGTGGTCATAGACGAGGCGTAGGAGAAAGCAGGGGGTGGGGGCTTAACCGTAGGCGATTAGCATTTGGCATCGGTAGAGGTTGCTAGTTAGCTGTGCTTGTGTATAGACTTCGGAGCTGAGTGTGTGTGTGTGTGTGCGCATGTGTGTCTGTGTGTGCGCTTTTTGGTCATGTCCCTCCATCTGGGTACCTTGGTGACGGAGGATCGAGGGCCCCACCCCACAAGAGCGGACGCAGTGGGGAAGCTGTGGTCCACCGGCCGGCCGGAGGGAAAGGGCAACAGCCTGCCAAGGTGATCTCTAGTGGATTATTGACAGTGAAGAGGACAGTGACGGATATAACGATGAGGATAGACACTGTTCTTATCATCTTATGTGGATGCCTCTGTCTCACTTCCACTGGTAAGCCAGTTGTGACAGACGTGCATGGTGTTTTTTCTGGTTGTTTTGTACATTTTACATTTGTGACTTGTGTGTGACTTGTGGTGACGTGTGCGGAGATGGTGTAATGGTGATTAAAGCAAACAAAAACAACATGGAACCATACATTTTCTTGTTCGCCTTGGATTTAAAATCGAAGTGAGCCGTCTTCCTCTGTTGTCTTCCACTGTAAATGATGACAAAATGCAACATTTTTAAGCTCTTTTTAAGCTCGACACCCAAAGCACAGACTCATAGTCCGATGCAGGCTGTGAGTTCCTATGCCTTTTCAATGTAAAATGGATAGATTTTTTTGCACTCCATATTTGAGATCTTTGTTGTTGGAGAGAGAGAATGGAAGCGAAAGAGAAACATGTGTGACTGCCTTTGACCTTCACCCTGTGAACCGGCAGGCCTGGTGGTGTGGGGTTGGTTGGGTTGGGAGGTTGGTGTCCCCCTCGGAGGGTGTCCACAGGTCAGAGGGTGGTGGCGGGGTGCCCCCATCTCCCTGCATGTCCCATCTGCTGTGTGTGTGTGTGTGTTTGTGTGTTGGGGAGGCTAGGTCTTTCCCATCCTATCTCCTGAGTGAGTTGCAGAAAGCTCACGGGTGTTAGAAAAAAGCTTCTTAAAACAAAAGTCCAAAAAAAGCCCACAAAGCTCTTGTCCCCCTGTGGAACAAATAATGAATGATATTAACAGTTCATTGTTGGATAATCAGAGGCTATTTTTGTCCTTGATGGAGGCGATATGCCAGCTATGGCTTTGATCCCATTCCCAAGCAGTGTATCGATTACAATGACTGCAGTCACCTTTCACTACCAACAACGAGAACGACCACCACCTGGTCCCGTGGTCCTGTCCCCCTGTGTCCATTATCTGGATTAGGGGACACTAACAGAGTACATTTACTTGAGTATTGAACTTAAAGTAAAAAAAAAAATAGTATCTGTACTTTACTTGAGCATTTGTATTTTTGGATACTGATGACTTTAACTTCCCTGCATTTCGAAGACAAATATTGTACTTTTGACTCCACTACATTGCTAGCCTAGAAAAGGGGGGAAAGTACGTTTTGAAATAACCACTTAAGCCCTATTTCAAATCCTATATTAAAATTGGCTTAACACATTCCATGCCAGAGTTTAATCTCATAATGTACTCACCAGTGCCAGCGTTTTATTGTTGTTTTTTTGTTTTTTTCATCGCCACAGACCTCGCTAAATAAGTTAAAAGTGCGCGTTCATTTGGTTCTAAACACACAGCGGATCTGTGAGAAACGGCCAGCGAAAATAGTTTCCAAATCCGAGCCGCCATCTTGAAGATACAGCGGATCAACGCTAAACAGTGATCAGCGAGGAGAAAAACAACAACCGAGAAAATCGAGTTTTAAACAGGATCCCAGACAGGAAGCGGATACGATCGAAAAAAACTGAACCCGAATAATTCTGTTTCCGACCGGAAACGGAAATGGATCAAAAAAATTCGGAAAGTGCACCTGGGGCAATTTCAATGGGAATCGGCGGTTCGCGTAGATCTACGCTCTGAGTCACATCACTCTGACTCAGACATAACCATAAACAAATCCGATATGCCCATATAGAGGTTGTCCACAACCACAGATCCGACCGCTATGCACATATGTCCATGTGCATATGGGACCGACCGACTTCAAACTCGGCTCGCGCATCCTGGCCCGCCACCGAGTTGTTCGGATATGCAGTTGTCCAGAACCGCCGATCCGACGGATATGTCCATATATGGGCATATATGGATATCCAGTTGTCCAGAACAACCGATCCAACAATATGCCCATTTTTGGGCATGCCAATATACAAGGTATGGGCATATACTAAGGACATCAGGGATCTCCACATATGGGCATAAAAGTGACACAGACGGGTACAACAGGTTCTCTTGACAAATCCCCTGACACTATGACTCAGACATATCGGTCAGATCGGCGGTGGGACGAACTCTAGATGTGAGGGTAGCATAGCGGCCCAAACCTAGTATAATGAAAATAGCGGATCTACAAGCTCAGATCTGACGTGTTGTGAGCTTGTATTATTTTTAAATGTATTCGATTTTTGGGATTTTTTCTTAGTACTTTTGAGTACTTTTGACTACATAAGTACAACTTTGACTGAGCAACTTTCACCTGAGTAATATTTCACTAGTAATTTCTATACTTTGACTTAAATACTGGGGTTGAATACTTTGTGCACCACTGAACCTGTCCCCCTGTGTCTATTATCTGTGACTCTTTCACTCCCCCTCGCATGTTGGTTTCCCTACATGGGAGGAAAAAAAGTCACAGCCAATCTATGCTTCGCCGTACAACCGCGTTGCTCAATGAAAGTCAGTTATTTTCGTCAAGGGACAGAATAAATTAGGCTTCAGTGTGTCACCTGTCAACACTGGAGACAGGTGCATGACGTTTTGTTTACTACTAAATCATTACAATTTCGTAATTTTCCACCTTACAGAAGTGACGGAGAAAACCCAAATCACAGTCACACCCAAAAGTAGACCTGTTTTTCTTTTGAGTTGAGGATGTATCTCCAGTTATCTTTATTCATTTGAATTACAGTAGTTGGAAAGCATAAAGTAACGTACCATATCGTCACTGTCAGGAAACCTTTTATGTCCAAAACTGTTACTTTTCAGGAAACGGAAAAAATAGCAGATCCAATGTAGTTATTAATTAGTCACGTTTTGTGAATACCTTTCATTGATTCAATATTTATAAAATCCACTGACACTGACTTAACGACTTTAACAAAAAAAATTAAAAAAAATAAATGCAGATCTACAAGCTCAGCTATTTTTGCTACTTTTGTGTGACACTGTAGTACAATGAAATACGGCATTAATTATGAAAAAAAACGTTGAAATGTGGAGATACAAAGTTTCTGCCCGACAATGACGATATGCTATTTCGGTGAATGCTTTTTAGAGTGGGACACTGAGCACCAGTACGGGTAGTGCACATATTTTTAGCATATGTGGTCCCAGAGAGACTTCTTAACCCAGGCAGCGGTGGTGTAACTCTCCACCCCCCTTTTAATCTGCGGTAATAATCCAGTTCTAATCTAATTTAGTAAACCACTTAAAGGGGAATTTCACTTAAACACTTGTGGGGTCATTTTCACGTCTAATGGAACTTTGTTTGTGCACCAGAGATAGTTTTTAGGTTGCTTGAATCAATATTTATTTGTAAATGTATTCATTTGATCAAATGAACCCTATAAAAGCCCATCAACTTCAAACTGTTAGACTCATTGAAAACACACTGATACTGCCCTTCTAATGAATAATTTTGCTATTTTCAAAATGTTTGAACATTTAGAAAACTTTTTGGGCAATTGTTTTAAAAATTGGTAAAAACATTGATTTTTCTTTTTATTCTTGGATATTTTGGGGGAAAATATTGCCTATAATGACATAATATTTCTAAAAGTGGTTAATCTACAGTAGTTTTCTAGATTAGGGTATCGCTGGGTCACAGCCTATTAATTTCTTAAATGTTCACGTTTGAATATTCAAAAAATTGGATTGGACTGGATTTTCTGTCTCACATTCACTCCTTGAATTCCCTCACCAATATTGTCCTCAATGCCTCTACTCTGCTCTGATGTTCTTTATTAATGACTTTCTCTGGGTTGCATGAATAAATATTTCATGTATTCATAAAACCCAAATGACCCAAATTCATAAAACAATTGCCTCATGGTAATTGCTCATTAAATCCAGAGTACAGTTATGATTATGTTCTCTAAGACCATATTCAGGTCTGCAGTCATTTTCAGTTTTGATTCACTCCCATACCCCTCTCCCTATCGTCTTGTCTTTTCTACTAGTCTCCTTCTATATGACTGTATACTCAGTCATGGTTGTTATTATATCACTACTTTAAACCACTTAAACCCTATTTGGTTGACTAATATCTTCGCTGAAAATAGCCGATCGACAAGCTCACAACGCGTTGCAGCGTGACGCGTTGTGAGCTTGTTGATCTGCTATTTTCTGCGAAAGTCTTCCCCACAATAAGGATGCTGGGGTTTAAGTGGTTAACTTCCTTAAACCGTGCACCGTAGGTACATATCTGTTATAATCTATTACGGTACATCTTCTGCTATATTAACGGCTAATTTTACCACGCACCTTACAGTATGGCATATGGCATTTGCCTAGATGGACTTATTGATGCCTTGTGCGTTTTTAAACGTTAACTTTTCTTAGCTGTGTATAGTTGGGTCTGAATTGATCTGAATTGTATTCATTTCATTGTTTTTATATCATGTTTCTTGACTTTTATTCAATGTAGCACTTTCAGATTTGTGTCAAATATAAAGTGTGTTACAAATAACATTTATTATTATTACCGGTATGTATATCCATACCATGCACCTAATGTACTGTATTTCACACTGCTATATTGGTATCAGACTTTTTTCCTGTTTCTTTCTCTCTTTACACCTTTCTTGGAACTGCAGTAATGGAGCTTGTACTGCTTTTTACACCTATAAAACCTGTAATGTGACCAGTGCTGGACACAGTATTCAACCCCAGTATGCTACTTGAGTCAAAGCATATACTCTAGGTCAAATATTACTCAACTACAAATGAAAGTTGCCCTGTGAGATTAGTACTTGAGTTAAAAGTACTGGAGTACTTGCTTTTAAAAACCCTTAAGTATATGCAAAAGTGCATGCTTTTAACTCATTCACTGCCACAATTATTGCTGGCCGCGTTTGCCCACTGCCAGAGATTTTTCATTTAAAAAAAAAAGTACTCAGGAGCCGAGATACAGATTTTTTAAGTTTTAAGTTAACAAGGAAGTGGATGGGAGTGTAGATCTTTAAACAATCATATCTCCTTGGTCTTTGGGTCAAATTTGAAAAAAAAACTAAAAAAAAAAATATTTTTTTTGAAAAAAAAAAAATTACGTTTTTTTTTTTTTTACCAATCCTGCCACGTCAGTGGCAGGATTGGTAAACGGGACAAATTACGTTTTTTACGTCAGTGGCAGTGAATGAGTTGTTAAAGATACTATTCAAAAACACAAGTTACAAAGTACATTTTCTTTTTAATATCAATATATTAAAAATATCAATAATAGTGAAAATAGCAGACCTGCAAAGCTGCTATTTCTACTAGATTTGAAATAGGGCTTAATTCGTAATGTACTTTTCCCTTTCCTATACATTTGGTGCAGTCAAAAGTACAGTAGTTTTATCATTTATAATGAATAACACTGTTCCAATGCGACGCTGACAGCGTTCTTTACCCCGGCCCGGACATACATGTTTGGTTGTGGTGATTTTATGATCATTTGGTCTGCTCAGGAGCGTCGGAGACAGAGAGGAGACTCCATCAGAAGATCTTCAGGAATTACAACCACAAGGTCCGACCGGCACGCTCATGGTCGGAGCGAGTGATGGTCCGAGTGGGGATGACGCTCTCCCAGCTCGTCAGCCTGGTACGGCACACACACACACACACACACACACACACACACACACACACACACACACACACACACACACACACACACACACACGTATGCATGGACGCATGCACACACACACATACATACATGTATGTTGGTATTACTATACCTATGTACCCCTTTTCCTTTTGTAAATAACAATTTATTCTTAATGACTTTACCTGGTTAAATACAAAAATATATATACTTGTGAGGATATCATTTTCTATTATTACTTTTGTTGTTGACATTTTTAACCCTAATCCTAAAGCCTGAGTTACAAAAAAAATACAACTAAGTAGGAATCAGGCATAATTCTAACCGTAGCCACTAAACCTAACCTCTAAATTCCCAATCCTAACTCTAGCCCGACCTGAATCTTTTCCCAATTGTATGACTCACTCCCCAAATCTGTTTTTGCCAGGAAAGTTGTCCTCACAATCTCTCAAATTATACTATACTTGTGGGGACATTTGGCCCTCACAAGTATAGTATTATAAGTACACACACACACACACACACACACACACACACACACACACACACACACACACACACACACACACACGTTCCCCTGGTATCAGTGGCAGCCAGCTAGCCGGCGGGTGCTTAGCCCAGTGGCGCTGTATGGCTATACCAATCATGCATACCAATTAGTTTCCATGGAGTAGGATTGAAAGTAACAGGGCTGTCACGCACAACAAGATATAGTGGCATTCCTCATGTCTCTCTCTCTCTCGCTCTCTCTCTCTCTCTCTGTTTACAGAATGAGAAGAATGGCGAGATGACGACCAACGTGTTCATGAATCTGGTAGACGAATGCTAATGTTAGGTTGGGCTCTCTGGAAATATATCGTCTTTGTCGGGCAGAAACCTCCTATCCTTGTTTTAACTTTTCATGTTTTTTCGTAAATTTAACACCCTACTTCAGGGGCCTGGGATCCCTTGGGGGTCCTCAGAGTTACTGCAGGGGGCCCGCCAAATCTTTGTGTGATAGGATGTTTTTTTTACATTAAACACTCTAGCATCCATATTCTGAGGAGAACATTAGCCGAAAATAGCAGATCTACAAGCTCACAATGCCTCGCAGCTTGTAGATCAGCTATTTCCGGCGAAGACGTTTGATGTAGAAGGAAAAATGAGCAGACCAAGTACAGAGACAAAGGTCACGTTAACACTAATGATAGTGTTGTCAAACAAGTCTATGAGGCAATGTATGAAATTTATGAAAAAGTTTAATCTGCAACACAATTTTATACAATATGTAGTTGGGGGTCCCTGCTTCATCTCTCTCTCAGCTAAGGGGTCCTTGGCCTGAAAAACTTTGAAGAGCCCTGCCCTACTTGATCACACTACAGCGTCACTCAAAAGTAGCAGATCAGCAAGCTCGAAACACAGCGCGAAGCAACACGTTTTGACCTTGTAGATCTGCTACTTTTGCTGTTTTTCATTTTGAATCCTGAAAAGTTTTGGACATTTCCACCCGACAGACGATATCAAAACTGATATTTAGAACCAATTATCGACTTAATCTTGCTCATGTAGGTTAATCGAATAATGAGAAGCTGTTTGTTTCTTTTTTCTTATAAATCAACAAATGGACACAAAATAAATTCTAATCGAGTTTCTTTTTATAATCGACTAAAATAGATTAGTCTGATTAACCACTGTATTATACTACTTTGTACAATGGTGTACATTTTTTGTTAAAATAGCGGATCTACAAGCTCAACTCGTCACGCAGATTTTCAGATTAACCGTAATCGAGGCAAAACTTTTAAATAATCGTAATATTTATTTGAAGTTATATCAAATTGTCTGTTGGGTGGAAACCTCAAATGTCCAAAACTGTTACTCGGCTTCGGTTTTCCTGGTTGTGGATCTGCTACTTGTGATGCTTTGGCGTGACGCTGTAGTATGAGCAAGTAGGGCGCTAATTTACGGAAAAGCACAAAAAGTCCGAATATGGAGATAGGAGGTTCTGCCCGACAGAGACAAAATATTCCTCGTCATGTCCTATCTCTGAATGTCCCTCTCCTCTCCTCTCCTCTCTTCTCCTCTCCTCTCCCCTGGACCTGCTCTCTCCCTCTCCTCTCAAATGGACTTGTCACTTTTTATTATTTTTTTTATCTCCCCCACCGTTCCCCCTGCTCTGTTCTTCACCCATGCTAATTAGAACTCTGCTGTGTGTGTGTGTGTGTGTGTGTGTGTGTGTGTGTGTGTGTGTGTGTGTGTGTGTGTGTGTGTGTGTGTGTGTGTGTGTGTGTGTGTGTGTGTGTGTGTGTGTGTGTGTGTGTGTGTGTGTGTGTGTGTGTGTGTGTGTGTGTGTGTGTGTGTGTGTGTGTGTGTGTGTGTGTGTGTGTGTGTGTGTGGAGACAGTGGACAGTGGAGACATCACTGGGATTTATGTGAAATGACAGCAACATCAGAGTGTTTCACTAACGATTTTACTTCCTTCTTTGTTTATTCTTTCTTTCTATCTTTGTTCTTTCTTCTCTTCCTCTCTCTTTCCACCCAGGCATGGACAGATTACAGGTTGTCATGGAACCCAAAGGAGTATGACGACATTGAAGTGTTGAGGATTCCTCCCAACAAGGTGTGGCTTCCTGACGTCTACCTCATCAACAAGTGAGCTTCCTGTGTCAACCATCCATCCATCCATCCATCTGTCCATCCATCCATCCATGTTCCTTTAACTATCAAGCATCATTCCTTAGTGTAATACCCACCATTTACCGCTGAACTGTCTGAAACTGAATTAAATGGATGTTTACATAAGGCATCAACCGCACATAATCGTGTGTCAATGTAACTCCTACATGTTTGTCCTCGTCTGTGTCTCTACAGTAATGATGGACAGTTTGACGTGGCTCTTTTGGTCAATGTCCTGGTTTACAGCAGTGGGTATGTGGAATGGCTTCCTCCAGCCATCTACCGCAGTAGCTGCTCCATAGAGGTACACCATGCTACCCACAGGCAACACCAGTGCTGTCTAATGTATCATAGTTACTAATAGTTAGGATCAAGTAAAAAGAAGGACACCATACATCAAATTATATCATGGAGTTTAAATTCTGTCTGTCTGTCTGTCTGTCTATTGTTTTTCTTGTACTTGAACATGTCATTAGCAACCTGCAGCCTACAGAGGCTGAAATGTAACTGCAGTACTCCTCCACTCCCACAGGTGCAGTACTTCCCATTTGACTGGCAGAATTGCAGCATGGTGTTCCGCTCCTACACCTACGACTCGTCCGAGGTGGAGCTGCAGTACTCCCTGGGCGAGGACGGCAAAGAGGTCCATGAGATCGTTATCGATGACAACGCTTTCACAGGCTGGTGAACCCGTCTCACTCGTTTCATTCAATTCCTTGTCCAGCCCATGCATCTTAGTTGAAAACGCTCATAGAAGCACGTGAATCTGCTTTGCATAATCTCCTAATGCCCTCTTTAACCACTTGAACCCTTATATACTTAGTTGACCGGAGTCCCCCAGGGCTCTATACTAAGCTCACTCCTATTTTCGCTCTACACTAAATATCTTCGCCGAAAATAGTCTATTTTCACCAGATTCAATCTGGTAAATTATTCTGGCAGATTGAGGAATGACTGATGAAGTCTTCCTCTGTGGCTGGCCAAATCCATGTCTGCACAGACATGGTCATAATGACGCATAACCTTTGTCTGAAGAACAATTTTCCCATCGTTTATACATCCAAGTTTCTGAAACAAAGCTGATTTCCGCGTTCGATTAATGCCTTTTGATCAGATGCCCACTCATTTGTTGTACCTTGATTGTAATTTCAGTGAAAAGAACCGGTTGAAATTCTTTTTAGAAGTATATGTGGCCCTCGGCCTGACACAGGCTAATTAAAGTGCCCAGTGCTGTGTCGAGACTTTAAAATATAAAACCGACTACGCCACGGCCTAACTCTCTAGACAGCCTCCCACGGACGGGATCCACACCAGGTGGACAGGGCACCACCCGCATGTTGCCAAACAACTCGGCCAGACGGATGGAGTGTCCATTGCACAGCCTGGCCCTTCATCGGCGGTGGCGTCCCTGTCCCCGTACTTCCGCCCGTGGGAGCTGCCCTCCTCCTGTGTCAGGTCTCCGTCTCCTTCTCCTCCTCTGCTTGTTCTGCTCAGTCTCTTGGTCCACTTTCCCTTTCAAACGTTTCCCTGGGTTCGCCCATGTACCCTCCCATGCGCTCTGACTGGCTCTGCGCACTGCCAACGTGTGCCCTGGTTGGCCGAACGTCTCTCCTGCGTCGCTGGCTACTGTGCCCAGCTGCAGGCATTTAACTCATTAGTGCCAGTGTCTGTCAAAGGGAGTGGTAGGATCAGTGGCAGGGACATAATTAATACACATAACGCAAATAAAACAAATATACAACTCATATAATTCATGTAACAAAAGTAATAAACAAAATCACAGCAAATCATAATAATTGTAATAATATCAGTCCTGCCGACTGACTCCTGGCCTGGGGGACCCCGGCCAACCAAGTATATAGTATTTTAAGTGGTTAATGTAAGTTCACGAATGAGGGAGAGAGAACGAAAGAGAGAAGACTTCTCATCCCCTTTTCGTTATGGCCACCACGCGTTCCATTTTGGCCCTTTTCACCTTGCTGGTCGTCGCGTGCCTCAACCCCTCCTCTGTGTGTGTCTCTCCACAGAGAACGGCGAGTGGAACATCTGTCACAAGCAAAGCCGGAAGAACGTCAAGGACAACATGTACGAGGACATCACCTTCTACCTCATCATCGAGCGCAAGCCTCTTTTCTACATCATCAACATCATCGTCCCCTGCATCCTCACCAGTGTGTTGGCCATCTTTGTCTTCTACCTGCCCCCCGGAGCAGGTCAGTATTTAGAATTAGAATACATAGAATTAAGAGACGTGTGTCCTGCTTCTGGTCTCCTAAACCCACCTGACCCAGAAACAGGAAATCAATCAAGGAAATGTTCATCCTACCATCTTTGGCTGCATGGTGTCACTTCATCAATATGCTCCGTACTTATATATAAACGACATCAAGCAAGTCTTGTTTGAGTGGAAGTTGTATTTGTTGTCCAAATCAAGCCTAAGTGCAAAAGCTATTATAACTAGACGCGTCGCAATTCTGGGAAATTGCAAAGTGTGGTTGCGCCGACGCCGGTCGCGTGTCGCGGCCGCTGGGACGCGAGGAATACGCCGGGAGGAGTACCATCGGAAGTTGCGCGACATGCGCTTCGAATTTGGTGCCGATCGGATCCCGCGTTAGCGATACGTGCCATTTTGATTTTAGGAAATAGGCCCCTCCCACTAAAGAAACAGGCCCCTCCCACAAATGTAGCGGGCCAATGACATCGTCATGTCACTCCTGAGATCCCTGGCTTTTCTTTTTGAGAGAACTGATCCCCCCAAAAATCATGTTTTTGCATCAAACGGTTACATTTTGTGCATTTGTGGTGCCCCCTATGGATCAAAGTGGAAATGCTTTGGAAGGAGATGCGGTTTGAAGTTTTTTTTCTTCATATTTTTATTCTATGACCTACGGTTCAAGAGTTATAGGCCAAAACGTAAAGGGGGCTGTTATAGCGCCACCATGAGGCTGACTGGTGTAATGTGTTTTTTTTAATAATTTCGGACTAAATCATGAACCTCCCCACCAAATCTGGTAACTCTAGCTCTTACGGTTTCAGAGCAAAAAATACTTGAATTTGAGTTTTTTCACTTTTCCATTAAAGTGGATGGGGAAATTTAATGCACTAATAAATCAATATAAATTAAACTATTTAACCAATCTCTTAGCGTCACATAACTCCTGAGATCACTTGTGTTTCATTTTGAGAGGATTGATCCCCCCAACATAAGGTTTTTACATCAAACGGTTACATTTTGAGAATTTGTGGCGCCCCCTATGGATCAAAGTGGAAATGCTTTTGGGGATTTGTTGAGTAAACCACCCTTGACATGTGATTCAAATTTGGGATTGACTGGACGTTTCGTTCGTGATTTGTGGCCTTTTTTGTAAAACGGGCCCCTCCCTCTAACTTTGGAAGCCATTTACGGACGAACGGTATGGACTATCAAAATTCTGTTTCGCTCCAGATTATTGCATGGGTCCAGAGATCATGTGTACCGATTTTTGTGAAATTTGGAGAAAATATGTGGGAGGAGGAGCTAAAAGTGTGTTTTGAAGAAAATTCAAAATGGCGGAAAATCTATCCTGACGCAAATGGGCGTGGCCTATATGGGGAGTTGCGTCATGACCCAAGGAATCTAGGGAAAAAAATTATTTTACGACCTACGGTTCAAGAGTTATAGGCCAAAACGTAAAGGGGGCTGTTATAGCGCCACCATGTGGCCGAATTATATATTTTTTCTTTTAATAATTTCTCACTAAATTATGAACCTCCCCTCCAAGTCTTGTAACTCGGTTTTTGAGAAAAAAATACTTGAATTTGAGTTTTTTCACTTTTCCATCAAAGTGGATGGGGACATTTAATGCACTAATAAATCAATATCAATTAAACTATGTAACCAATCTCTTAGCAAAGTACAAGCGCACGATTCCCGGTGAGGCCGGTCATTTTGACATATTGCACTAAATTGGGAAAAATAAACTGGGAGGAGTAGCAGCCTGAAATAAAGTTTATCTAGTGGAATAAAGTCGGTAGAGTACTATAGTCTGGTTGCCCATTCGGGCAACCACACTAATAATGCTGAGCGTTTCTGTGTATGTATTTATATCGCTCCACGTTTGTCCACCAGAGGGTACTAAAAACACAGAAACAATCTGAGTGAGAGATGGCCAGATGTCTCCAACTATGCACACTTCTAACTTGTTTGCAGGTCAAAGAACAAAGAAAAGTCAAGTCAAAGTGTGATGGTTGGGTTTGGAGCCATGTATGACAGACACTGAGAGAGATGTGTTGTCCCTGCCAACTGAGAGAAATTAGGTCTTGGGCTTTTGATGCCCCAATTAGACCTGGAACCAGAGAGCACAAGCAACACATCTCATGTGAAATCAAACAAGCTGTGAGCACATGGCTGTGTATTTCCATACGATACTGTCCTGTGAGCCACAGGTCATTTGAGCATGTAGAGATATTTGATTGTATGATTGAGAGTGCCATTGTTCCATAAAAAGTTTTAAAAATAAAATGCATTTATTTTTGCATGTAATGTGGCTTCGTCAGATATTTTGGATATTTTTACAGTGTCTCAGCACACAAAGCAGACACCAGTAGATGTGTTGAGATTTGCTGCCATGCATCCTAACGCAGTTCACAAAGTTGTGTGCGGGTAAAAAAGCAGATCTACGAGCACAAAATCTTTTCAAATGGGGGTCCATTTGAAAAGATTGGCCAATTACATAATAATTTGGGGGTCCTTGCCATTAGAAAGTTTGAGAACCACTGTTCCTAAAGCATTCCTAAACCGCTCCCGTGTGGTTTCCAGGGGAGAAGATGACCTTGTCCATCTCCGTCCTCATTGCTCTGACCGTCTTCATGCTGCTGCTGGCCGACAAGGTGCCGGAGACGTCCCTGGGCATCCCCATGATCGTCAACTACGTCATGTTCACCATGATCCTGGTCACCTTCTCTGTCATCCTCAGTGTGGTGGTGCTCAACCTGCACCACCGCACCCCCAGCACACACATCATGCCCCCGTGGGTTCGCAAGGTGAGGGAGGGCCCACCGCCAGACATGACCAACCACTGCCGTGGCTAGTTGCAGTCATGACAAACGGACCCGTTTTGCCTACCCAGGCCTTCATCAGTGTTCGAGTAGCCGAACGTCCGTTTGTCATGACTGCTGCTGCGGTAAATTAAAGAACTCAAAGAAAATTCACCTTGTGAGTGCGGACTGTTTCTATAGACTGTTCACTGAGAGTCTGCACTCACTTCTGTCCCCTAGTATTTGGATAGTTGAGATTATTGTAATGAGGCTGTCCTTTTAACTCTCTGTCTGTATGTCAATGGTTCTTAAAGTGGGGTGTGGGGATCCTTTGAGGGGGTTGTCACTGCCCTAAATATGTAGTGTTGTTGTTAGTAGGAATAAACACAGAAGTACCTGGGAGGAAGTGGACTAAGAAAGGGGAGGAGCCAAACCAAGTTCCTATTTCTACACAAAAAAAGGAGGTGGTGCCCCCAGAGGCAAAAACAAAGGGGAAGTAAATGGGTTCCCAGATTGTGTCCTAATAGCAAACTGGTGGTCTTTAAGATTAGAAAAAAAAGTTTGAGAACTGCTGCTGTACAGTATGTCACTCTATCCTCATATTGACAAAGGGAAATGATGCACAAGAAATATATGCTTATACAATCACTTCTGCCATGATCACTGGAAAGTCTGGGCGTGTCACCCCTTATAACTGCACTTCAGTTACCACCTGCTTTCTGAACATGTTCTGTGTGTGGCTAGTAGCACAAAAAAAGTCAAAAATAGTGAAAATAGACGATCTACAAGCTCACGCGATGTGGCGTGTTGGGAGCTTGTAGGTCGGCTATCTTCACTATTTTTTTGGAAACTTTACCAATAATAACATGCCCCAAATTATTTTATCAAATGATAAATTATTATTTATAATGAATTAAATTGATTAACTGTTTCACTGGTAACTCTGATGTGTGAATATACCCCGTGCAGGTGTTCATCCACATGCTGCCCAAGTACATAGGCATGCAGAGACCCAACCACACAGAGGACTCTCTGCCCCCAGAGGAGCCCTGCAGGGAGGAAGCCCCCGGCCTGGGCTGGAGGCCTGGAGGAGAGTACGTCTTCAGGAAGATTAACCCTGACCTGGTCATGCCCTGGAGAGGCAGGTAAGGCTCACCATCCACACCTACACATTGTCATAAAGTTAAGAAACATGGCTCTCCTGATCTGTTTCTGCTGGTGCATTTGACCAATGTGCCACAAAATATAGAGTGTTACTGCGGTCCCCCAGGGGTCCTTCAGGGGGTTCCAGGTGGTCCCCAGCTAAATGATTGATGGTTAGGAACCAAATGGACCCTTATGTAGAACTGGACTGGTCCTAATTGTCTCCGCCGAAGGTGGAGAATATGTTTTCGCTTTGTGTGAGCAAACATTGTTAGCCAAGCTAACATTGGGCAAGCTCCACGTGACACGTGTCAATTTGTTGACACCAATGCCTCTGATTGGCTAGAGGGACGTGTGACGAAATAAAATTCTATAAATAGGTGTGTCACTTCAAGAAGCCCCTACTTTTTGAAGTGAGGTAAAACAGGATCAATCAGACTTGATTGGAACAGTACCTTCAGTAAGTCCAAGTCACCCGTCTGTGCGTGTGTGTTTCCCTCTGAGAACACCTAACATTGGTCAAGCAAAGGCGCAGAAGGCCAAAGCTAAGAAAGCATACTCATCTACAATTGTAACGTAGAAGAGGACTAGAGTTGAAATGATCCCACAACAAAGCCGAACTCTTAATACGTGTCAATATGTTGACATCAATGTCTCTGATTGGCTAGAGGGACGCATGACGAAATACAATCCTATAATAAAAAGGTGTGTCACTTCAAAAAGCCGTTTACGTTTTTGAAGCGAGGTAAGACAGGATCAATCAGTCTTGATTGGAACAGTATCTTCTAGTCCAAATCACCCGTCCGTCCGTGCGTGTGTGTGTCCTCAATCTTCAAAAAATTTTGGATCTCTTTTTTTCATCCTATCTTTTTTTAAACATCTCAACTATCTCATTAGTTATTGCTATGATAATATAATTGCTATAGTCTGCTGGCGGAGACTTGTGCTCCGAGGAGCACATTTTCTAGTTCACACTGATTTTACACTGTCGATTGAGGCCTCAATGATGAAAAACTTAGCATACTTAAATTATCAATTGGGGGTCTGTGGCCTAATGCATATCAAACTGGGGGTCCTTGAAATTAAAATAGGTGTAGAATCACTGCTGTAAGGGTCAGTTTGACATTAAACAAGTTCAATTAAAAACATATTTTGCTGTAGCCTATTGCTTGAAAAATCCTAGAATGAATGTCCCTCCATGACAGTAGAACAGACAATGAATGGGGTTTTTGTGATGAACACTGGCCATTGTGTTGGTCCAAGCACATAGGGAAACATTCTAATGAATACTGTGTTCAGCACACACTGAAAACTATTCATCAACCTGTCCAAAAACATGCTCTTTTTGGGTAGCATGAATCTCCCTCAACTGATCCAACAATAGCTCTACTCACTACTTTACCGTATACGATTTAATCTCTCTATATGCAGAAGTCAAGGTTCTCTAAAATATGACTCTATATAATACACATATCTATCTACTACCATGGAGATGACGGTTCTCATCCCCGGGAGCGCTTCCATAAATTCAGCTCTGCAAATGGGAGTATTAGGTTTTCCTCCGGCAACTGCAGAAACATTAGCTTAAGCTTGGAACCATTTAGCTTTTCTGCAGCACCCCTGCCACCCACACACTTACCTCCCCCACCCACACACCCACACACACATCCACTCACCCACATGCGCAGACCACCTTGGATCGTACTCAGAAGATGACAAGCCCCTGGCTCGAACTGCTGAAATGTAGTGCCAAAGAGTTATGGCGCTCATATTGGAAGTTGTCACCATGGCTGGATGTACTGTAGTTAAGCTGAAGTGATGGCCACGGGGGTCAACGGTGCAGCTCATATACGGCTGCTCTCTGGGCTGAGATGTGCTGATCTTGATCTAAATCCCATTTATTTTAGTGTGAATAAGACGCGCCTAGGGCATGAATCTCTAGTCTGAGCCTAAATATCTCTTGTCACTGTCAGGTGGAAACCTTGTTTGTCCAAAACTGTTACTGGAAATGGTTTAATATTGGTTTAAAAAAAATGTTTAAACATAGACACAAATAACCCCTGTCACTTTCAAAATACTTACTAAGTATTATAATTGCTAAGATACCCGATCCGCTCTGCTACTTTTGTGCGACACTCTTCTTCAACAAAGGAGGGCATTAATTTACGAAAATAAATTAATAAATAAAAGTATATAAATGTATTAACAAATGTTATGGAGATACAAGGTTTCTGCCCGGCAGCAACGATATAGATGATATAGTCTTCTGCCAGACTTGCTATTACAGTAAAGCTCACAGTGTACAGTATTAGCCGACTGTATTTCTTATCTCATTTCGTATGCAGTCCCCAGGCGGATAGCTAGCGGACAACGACCTTGACAAATTGCCTATGTAGTGTGATGAGGGTGCACTGTTGGGCGGAAACCTAGTATGTCTTAAACCCTTATAATGGAAGTTATAATTTTTTGGACAGATTTAATCACTTTCAACTAAACCTGGTATCTATTTTTGGCATGTCATTACAGTCAATCATTATTATTTCGTTTAAAAATATATATATTTGAAAATAACAGATCGACTGTAATAGTGTATTGACTATTTTGGCATGACACTGTCATAAATATGTGCATGAATTTATGAAAAAGAAAAATACACGGCTCCCCAAATACAGCAAAATGGTCTCCATGCGGGAATGTGGTCAATGCCGCTATAAAGGCGATGTCTACGTGCAGCTCCGCAGACGTTCTTTTCCCAGTTGACGTTCCCTGAAAATCTCAATATTTTCAAGCCACACTTTCTGACCCAGTCTAACCCGCCTTACAGTATGTCCTGCCTTCAACCCTCTCAGTGATGATGAATGGCTCTGACAGGTCCACTCGGTAGGCCGAGGGCGGGTAATCTGCCAATAACCCACCGGCCTTGCCATGATAAACAGGTCCGCGGGCCACAAGGCCCTGCATGTGGTGGGTAACTCTCATCCTGTTCCAAGGGCATCAGCTTCAGTCCCAGCTAAGTCCCAGGACCCCCGTCCACAGTCGCCAGGCCCTAAGTCTCTGTTTAGGTTAGGCATTAGGGGGTAATCCCAGAAATGGAGGGGGAGTGGGGGGGGGCAAGGCATGATGGGTAGTGGATGAGAGTGAAGGGTGGGTGCTGAGTGATCCGGGGTAAAGGACCATTCTGGCTTGTTTTTGTTTAGGAGACCGTGCGTGCGTGCGTGCGTGCGTGCGCATTACTACACTTGTGAGAGTTAAATGCCCCCACAAGTATAGAAGTGTAGAATTAGAATTAGTCATACAATTAGGAAAAGGTTCAGGTTGGGGATAGGGTTAGGATTAGGCAGTTAGAGGTTAGGGTTGTCTGATTTACACTTTACACAGGTTGGCTATTTCGTGTGTGTGTGTGTGTGTGTGTGTGTGTGTGTGTGTGTGTGTGTGTGTGTGTGTGTGTGTGTGTGTGTGTGTGTGTGTGTGTGTGTGTGTGTGTGTGTGTGTGTGTGTGTGTGTGTGTGTGTGTGTGTGTGTGTGTGTGTGTGTGTGTGTGTGTGTGTGTGTGTGTGTGTGTGTGTGTGTGTGTGTGTGTGTGTGTGTGTGCGCGCGCACACGTGTGTCCATAAGCCTGTGGTAATGAATAGAAGCCATGGAATGCAGCATGGCACACAGCCCTGAGACGCATAGTATTGATGCACGCACGCACATGCACATATATGCATACAGAAATAAATGCAAGCCCACACATGCATGCGTACACATATAGAAATACATTTACACTCTATACAGACGTACACATGAAGAAGCATGCGTTGCACGCCCATACACTTCTTCCGGAGTTCGGCTTTCTTTATCTTTTACTGTCTAAAAGAGGTGGGTGAATTGTCACGGTCGTGTCCCTGATGACATGTCATGATAAGATCTACGCTCTCTTTATTGCACACACAGACATGTACTGTATACATACAAGGAGGTGCCAATCTGGCTGGTATGCCCCGGATGGTGCCAGGGCGGATGTCTTTAGGAGGTGACACGTCTATACATTGTGCGTGTGTGTGGGGGGGGTTGGGTTTGTGTGTAGCCTCCTCCCCCTGTCTTTGTTTCTCTCGGTCTGTCTGTCTGTCTCTCTCTCTCTCGGTCTGTCTGTCTGTCTCTCTCTCACATGACATTACCCTAATAATGTTACAATTAAACTACAGTATAGATGTGGCGATGTCAAATTCAGCTGTATTGTCACATCACAAGTGATGTAAAAGAGTGGGTGAAAAGAAAATGTGTACAAGCTCCCAACATTGTAAAAATAGCCATAAGAGAATAGAGAAATGAACAGAGGAAAGTCAGATAACAAGAGGACACAATGTCAAATATACAAGAGTATGGTCAAAAATAGAAATAAAATTAGAAGGCAGAATATGCCTCCTGTGTAAGTGGAAACAACGTTTAGCAGCAGATATAAATAGTTTGATTTTAGTCCATTACAAACTGCTGTGAAACAGGGCAGGTATGTTAAAGGACATTACGTCCCCTGCGAGTCCCCTGTGAGTCCACCCTCTATAATCCGGTTTGGACAGTGGCCCCCCTCACTGTGTCATGCAGACACACACTGTCCACCGCACTGTGCTGGAGAGACAAGCCTTGACTAAGTTGTTACAGGTTTAGCAGCTTGACATTCAGCTGTATGCTAGCCGTGTGCTGGTGGCATGGCAGTCTATTAGCTATAGCTGCCCCCAGAGGCCATATGCACACCCTTGTTAGCGATGGTGATGGATTGATCATGTTCTACAGCTAGATGACAGTCATGAGCACATATAGCGCCGCGCGCACACACGTTTTTTATAGCTTCATTATTGGCAAAGCATATTTGCACATCATGCCAGGTCAGGCCTACACAGTAAAGCTTTTATTTTTGGGCGGTGTAGCCGCCCCTATAAGTGGGGTTGGGACACCTCATTAGCTGTACTGTGATTGGCTCATTAGTACACCCCTAGCTGTACTGTGATTGGCTGACTCTATTCAGCACTGTGATTGGCTAGCGAGACACATGATGACATTAACTCTTACCCTGCCAGAGTTTTTTCAGAACAGTCTGTAGCCTCTGCCAGGGTTTTGACCGATTTTGGTACCTTTTCGCATAGCCACAAAATATTTTTCTCAAGTATGATTGATCCCCAGAAAATTTCTAATCACAGATGAGATTCAGGTGTGGTTTCACAAATGTCAACGAGGTCAATTTGACCTTGCTGTCATGTGTTGTTTGATGTTTGAAAATAGCTCAAAACCAGTAGTTTCAAACCAAAAAACATTGTGAATTGTTTGTCCGTTTCAATTTTAAAATTGAAGTGGATGGAGCAGCAAATCTTTGGAAATTGTTATCTCCTTATTCGTTTGGAATATCGAAAAGGTGTCAATACTAAATAATTAGAGAATCTTTTTAGACATTTTTCTTTTTTTAATTTTTTTTTTTTTTTTTTTTTTTAGGACGTTTTTAAACGTCTTTGGCAGGCAACAGCTAATTTCTCAAAGACGTTTATAAACGTCTTTGGCAGTTATAGAGTTAATAACCTATAAATAGGATTATGCACTTTAAAAAAAAATCACTTTTTTTTTAAAAGTGAGCTTCCATCACTATGATGACCACTGTGATGACCACACCGCCCACTTCACACTGGGTGTGATTTTTTTTATTTTCATTTGCACAATAAAAACAGTACTTAAGGTAATAATTATTAAAAGACACAGTAATAAGTGCAGGTGAGAAAGGAAACCCCATATAGGGCTTATACAAGGTTCTTACCTAAGATAATAAACAAGTAGTAAGTTGAACATAGTAATCAAACATAAGACACGACAAACAACAAGTACCAAGTGTTTGTGCGTGTGTGTCCGTGTGTATGCAGAAGTAGTGCAAAATTATATGGTAGAAGCAAGTGGAGAGGCTTGATTCATCAGGCTGGCCCTCAATCTATGTTTAAAGTTACTGAGTGACGATGAGGAGTTGGCAAAAACAAAGCATGTTATGTTGCATATTGCATGTAGTGCTAATTAATTTACATGGGACAAGCAATTGTTACCTATTACCGTATTTTACAAAAAGGGGAAGTTCTCTATAAGCCTCTAGGCTTTTAAACTTTTCCTACATAATATGTTTAGTTAGTGTGGTTGCCCGAATGGGCAACCAGACTATTGTTATAGATAAACTTTATTCTTTCTTTATAGATAAACAATATTTCTACTTGTATCACAGCCCACAGTTTATTTTTCCCAATTTAGTGCCATATGTCAAAATGACCGGCTTCACCGGGAATCGTGTGCTTGTATTTTGCTAAGAGATTGGTTGCATAGTTTTATTGATATTGATTTATTAGTGCATTAAATTTCCCCATCCACTTTATTGAAAAAGTGAAAAAACTCAAATTCAAGTATTTTTTTCTCTGAAACCGTAAGATTTAGAGTTACCAGATTTGGTGGGGAGGTTCATGATTTAGTCCGAAATTATTTAAAAAACACATTACACCAGTCGGCCTCATGGTGGCGCTATAAACAGCCCACTTTACGTTTTTGGCCTATAACTTTTGAACCGTAGGTCCTAGAATAAAAATCTTTTTCCCCCTAGATTCCTTGGGTCATGACGCAACTCCCCATATAGGCCACGCCCATTTGCGTCAGGATAGATTTTCCGCCATTTTGAATTTTCTTCAAAACACACTTTTAGCTCCTCCTCCCACATATTTTCTCCAAATTTCACAAAAATCAGTACACATGATCTCTGGACCCATGCGATAATCTGGAGTGAAACAGAATTTTGATAGTCCGTACCGTTCGTCCGTAAATGGCTTCCGAAGTTAGTAGGAGGGGCCCGTTTTACCAAAAAGGCCAAAAATCACGAACGAAACGTCCGGTCAATCCCAAATTTGAATCAAATGTCGAGGGTGGTTTACTCAACGAATCTCCAAAAGCATTTCCACTTTGATCCACAGGGGGCATCACAAATGCACAAAACGTAACCGTTTGATGCAAAAACATGATTTTTGGGGGGATCACTCCTCTCAAAATGAAAAGCAGGTGATCTCAGGAGTTACAGGACGATGTCATTGGCCCGCTACATTTGTGGGAGGGGCCTATTTATTTAGTGGGAGGGGCCTATTTCTTAAAATCAAAACGCCATGTATCATGAACGCAGGATCCAATCATCACCAAATTCGAATGGCACGTCGCGCGGCCTCCGACGGTATTCCTCCAAGCGTATTCCTCAAGTCCCGGCGGCCGCGACCGGCGTCGGCGCAACCACACTTTGCAATTTCCCAGAATTGCGACGCGTCTAGTTTTCTTCTGTTTTTGACTCTTTATGTACTAATAAATTAAACAAAAAATATCTAAAATCTTTATTGATATTTTTTATATCAAATATTTATGTATTGTTTGTATAATGCAGGCTCATGTGTTTCAGACATTGGAGGGAGGGAGAGAAGTGACAATGCCACCTGTGAAAGGCAATGACAGCGGAGCTTAGGATGGCTATCCCATGACTCAGTCAGTCAAGTAACATAAAGTAAATACAGAGGGTCATTCCAGAATGTCATAACCACCCTTTGATAGAATACAGTTCAAAAGACCATGCCCAGTTGTTGTGCATAAACTGAATATTTTCTGCAAGGCCCTGGCTCCATTGGAACTTGCAGCAGCACATGTGACGAACCCCACAGAGCAACCAGCAGACATGAACCCTAGTGACAGTCCACATAAAGTTCACTGATGTCATAATGTATAACACACATCCATCTTCATAGAAGCAGAGGGTGGTAACCCCTTGTTAACACCCCGTTTGCGTGGTTGTTTGACCCTGGCTGAATGTGTAACATGACCGGCTTTGACGTTGGCGTGACCTGACTTCTTATATCAGGAAGATGTAGGTTATAGATTTAGAGAGCAGTGTGATATTTGTTAGGGAACAGAAAGACAAGTTTACAGTTGGACAAATGAAAGGCTATATAAGCAGCCACTGTTGTTGTTGGCATATTCATGGTTCATGGTTCTTCATTGTGTTACATCGGCTCCTCAGACATTGCAGAAGCAGCATAGTAACGTGATAAACATCAATAGTGATAGGAAACAAAAAAGAAACAAGAGAGGACAGAAAAAGAGAACATATATACTTTATACTATACATAATATTTGGTGTATGTGTGTGGGGGTGGGGGGGGCTCTGGCTGCCCACTCTCTGCTCTTCACCACTCAAACCCTATATTCTTTATTGACCGGGGTCCCACAGATGTCTATACTTGGTCTACACATTTTTTCCCCCATCAAATCTAATATAAGCTCACAACATGTTGCAGTGCATTGTGGGAATTTTAACTGCAACCCTTCTGTTCCTCCTAACTCTTCTAAATAGACCGCCGAAGTCTGACGTCATTTACACATCCTTTGTTTGTCTACCTGGTTCGCAGTTTTCCACCCCCGTTCTGAATCCCATAGACGTATTTAATATGGCGTCAAATAAGAACTGTGTTCCAAAAATAAACAAATGACCCCGGCGTGTTGACTCTTATGGATATGAAGCATCAACTGACGGTGAGAAAACGCTAATGTTACTTCCGCCGAATTAGTTACATTTTCGCCAGAAACAGACTGTATCAAATATAAGTGACTGACTATCATAAACAATACAGAACCTCCTCCCTGACAATAACGCCGACACGCGGTGTTTATTTTTGGACCACAATTCTTATATGAGACGATTCTAAGATGACCCAATGTTATTCTCCATAGAGAAATTACTTCCGCAAACCTGGGGATGAACGAGTCACGTCAGGACTTCGGTGCTCTATTGTGAGCTTGCAATTTCTGCTGATTGTTTACCTATTTTCATTGAATGTTTGCCTATTATGACATGACCAGAATAGGGACGCTAGGGTTCATGTGGTTAATATATTTAGGGTGGGTTAAATACAGAGGGAAAATACTTGTGCAATGCCCAGATGGCAAATCAAGAAAACAAACAAACAATATATGCAGTGCATTATCGATGAGCAAACAATAAAAGGCAGTATTTTTTTATTGGATAAAATCTTAGCGTGTTAATTAGCTGAAAGTACGTTAATTTGTATAAAATGGACCTTGACATCCACTTTAAAATATACACCATACATTTTCCTGTGTATAGTTACAGAATTTGTGCACTGTATATCAAGCTTTTTTTTTCTTTCTTTTTTTTTTCTCAATGTTTACGGCACTATTAATATAGTGTACATTTTGACACATCCCTGTTCGTGGCTTTCTGTAACATAATTTAAACACATCACATCACTGAATTATCCTCCTGAGCAAAAGGCGTACAAAAACCACACCATCTCAATTGTCAAGATTCTTTGAAAATAGATCTACAAGCTCACAACACATCGTGATGTGGCGCGTTGAGAGCTTGTAGTTGCTAGGGTTAAAGTGGTTAAACTGATGTTGATGCTATATATTAAGTAAGTTTGCTGAATGGGGACCCCTTGGAACCCCCCTCAAGAACCCCTGGTTCTTGAAAACCATTGACATAAAGATGTCCACACAGAGGATCTTCCTCCCAGAGTTCACAGCGTCACAAAGCATTGATCCAAGTCCAACCCTGTCACAATGTCACCCCCTCATGTCAGGAGCGTGCCATTGTCACTCAGGCGGTGGGTTGGGTGGGGGGGTGCACCAAAGAAAGATGGCCAGTCCTCCTGGCGATTGGCTCGAGGGGACACAAGGACACCCACTGGCATGTGCATGAAGGATTAGTGAAGTACTGACAATCTAGGTCAGCATGTCCTCCACTGGACAGTGACAGCCAGTGTCAATGGCCAGCAGAGTATCCCCCTTGGCCAAGGGTGGCCTTAACGTCGTAGTTCACCCCAAAAAATCCTGGGTGGCTGCTCAGTAGGAGACTCTTTGAGTCTCCAACCGGATAGACTCCGCTGGTCATCGCCGGTCAATACTATTGACCAATACTATTTTTAATGCAATACTTCAAATAATCATTCTAATTAGGCTAGGTGGTTTATAACATATTATTCTGTGGTCTGACAAAAATGTTATACATAATACTGCTTATAGGCCTACTCATACTGTGTTAGGGTACTTACAGGCTCTTTTTAAGTTTGTATTTTTACTAGACGACGCTGGTTGCTTGTTTCTTCCACAGACGCCAGGTTCTGTGAGAGAAACAAGCAACCACTGTCGTCTCGTTCTGCACGAACGATAGCTCGTGCGCGACTTTCAGTGCATGTTCGAGTATCATGAGACTCCACGATGAGCAGTAGTAGAAAAAAAACTAACTTTGCTTCGGTTATAATAGACGATTTTCACTCTTACACGGGCTCCCATTATGCCACGGAGGGGGTCGCCAGACTGCACGACAGGGGACTCTCTGGAATAACTCAACGTCCATTTCAATGATGATGAGTGATTAGCGACACATCAAAGATAACACTTAAAATGTCCGGATCTCTCCTTTAACCAGGGTAAAACCACTTTGAGATGTCAATATCCTTTTCAAGTGGGCTCTGTTCAAGAAGGCAGCACACATATAGTTTTACCCGCCTGTCTATCTGTGTCCCGTTTATGCTCATATATGGAGATCTCTGTATCTGTCTTCCTGCCTGTGTCCCTTTTATGCGCATATATGGAGATCGCTGATGTGATCAGTATATGCCCATATATGGGCATCATTCTTATCGGTGGTTCTGGACGAGCGCCTATCCGACTGACTCGAAGCCAGGCACCGTCCTCGCTGATGTGTGTGCAGAGTTTGAAGTCGGTTGGTTCAATATGTGTGCATGCCCATATATGGGCATACAGTAGCAGTCAGATCGTCGGTTCTGGACAACCGGATCTCCATATATGCCTATGTATGGGCATCAGTCGGACAACAGAACTGGGCTCTCTCCAGAGATCGAACCCACAAAAAAAAAAGGGGGAGGAAGAAAAAAAAATACTCTCTGCATCTCCAGGCCTGTCATCAAGACCTGTGCTGATCTGGTACCAGTATTCACCACCATATCAACCTTCTCCCTGGCTCATTATGTGGTCCCTGCTTGCTTCAGAAGGTCCACCATTGTCGTCTTACCAAGAATGCCTCCCCAACTGGCCTTAACGAGTCAACAACTGCCGCCTGGTTACGCTGACCTCAGTAGTCATGAGAGGCCGGTAAAAGACTGTCCCAACAGATCCACTGATTATGGCATTTCCCAGGTTCTGCATGCCACCCTCTCCCACCTCAACAACATGGAAGGGTGATACTGTATGTTATTTATTGGCTACAACTCGGCCTTTAACACTACAGTCCTCATCAGGCTGGCTAGCAAACTGGTTGACCTGGAATAGAACCCTGCAGTGTCCGCCTGGGTCCTGGGCAGCCTTGTTCTCAAACCCCAGGGCTCAAGGCTCAGAAAGAGGTTTTTCTTCCTGAGGCTGTTGGACAAGGACAAAAAAAGATTGACAAGGACAAAAAAAAAATGCAATGTGTCAATACACCCTTATAGTTTTTGTGGTCACACGGCTACTTACACCAATATGCATATACAGTACATGTAGTTATGCATTATTATGGTGTATATACCTTAGTGTACATTATATAAATCAAGAGTAAATTACCGTCCATATTCTGCACATTCCCTATTGCTTGTACCTATTGCCAATTATTATGTTTAATCTGCTAGTCACTATTATTATCTTGTTATATTTTGTATTGTTGTTTTTTAGAACATGCCACACCAACATTTCACACTGCTTGTACCTTCTAGTAGTGAGTGACAAATGAACCCCCTAGAGTCTTGAATCAGACATTTCTCCAGGAGCAGTTCCTGTATAGTTAGTTATTAGTTGTTTTTACTTACTTAAAATAACAAGACGGGGTCCAATACCGGCAAGATGTTAGTCTTGCCCAAATATGGGGAGATGGCGGGATGTTTTGCATCTTTTATTCTGCGCATTGTATGATTCAATTTGTCATTGTGTTGAAAGCTAAACTAGCTCTTGTAGAGCCTTGCCATAATGACAATAAAGGCGCACGCACCCAGCAGTCTGGTGTATCGATGTCATTTCCCATCTCCAAATCTGTGCACTGTTTCAGCCGCAAGCGAGCCCTGTTGACTTCCATCATACTGAGATGGGGGTAGCCTTCCTACAGAACTGGAGTACACCTTAAAAATGATGTCTCAAAGACATAAAGCCGTGCAGTCATTTGTGAGTTTATGAACACAACAATTGATGGTGGAATTGGCCGTAATGCAAGAGCTAGAATCGAGCGCCAAACTGGTCAGGGCCAGCTCCGGGGTCCATGGGTTTCTAAAAGATTCTAGACCATGTTGGACAGCTCTGTCGGGTCCTCTTGAATCTCTTGAGTCCATTTCAGTACTGGTTTGCTGTCCTGCAGTTCCTGGAGCAGTTTGCTGTTCCCTTTCCTTGTTTCCTCATTTATTGGATAATAGTAGAAAATAACCAAGCCAACCACAATGAAGAACACAGGCAGAGCAGACATCAGCAGTTGTAGGGTGAGAATAACCTCATCTGGTTGTGAACAGCCTCGAGTAATGTAGCCTGCAAAATATAAGCTCAGTGTGGAAATGCCCAGGGCAAGTCCAGAGGCAAATTTGCCGAAGAAGACGTAGAATGAGTAGAAGATGGCCTCGTGGCCAATGGAGTCAGGATTGTGCACCTTAAAGTCATCGATCACATCAGGAATCATGGACCACGTCAACAGTAAGGTTGCGCCCATGCTTGCTCCAATAAAAAGGGAGCAAATGTAGGCGAAGATCAGGTTGCTCTTCACTAACACTACCAGAATTAGGAAGGGAACAGCAAGCAAGTTTCCAACATAAAAAGCGGTCTTCTTCCCAAACTTAGTCAAAAACCAATGCCAGAAGGGGACGCTCAAGGTAGCGGAGATCATGCTGACCAGCAAAATATTTTGGAATTCATCTTTGAAGCCCAGTGCATAGATGCAGAACACGGCAAAGTTCCCCTCCAGGAGATAGAAACCTGTTGCTGTAGTGAGGCAGGCTATGTTCAGTATGGCATAGGGTCCATACCCCACAACCATCCTTATTGCCTGGAAGAAAGATATGGGCTCTGACCGGGCACGACGGGATCCTTTTTTCTCTTTAACTCCAAAGAAGAGAACGGTGGCACAGAAAATGTAGATGCCGCCGATGGCACACGAGGCCATCATGTAGGCAAATTTCGTGTCCTCCAGGGAGATGGAAGGAGCGGTAGTATTGAAGGCAAACATGGAGGTAGAATTGTTGAGTTCCTCTATGACACCACTGGATACAGGGATGCACGGCGCGCTGGCCATGCCCACTATCTGCCCCGTGACGGCTGTACCGATCAACATGCCCAGAACCTCCACAGTCATCCTATAAGCGCTGCACGAGTCTCTCTCCTTCTGCTCTGAGGTGATGAACATGGTGAGGGAAGTGTAGGGCACATGGAAGCAAGTCTGTAGTGTCTCAAAGAGGCAGTAAAACACCAGGTAATAGTAGAGCTTGCCATGCTCAAAAGGGGGGACGAACCATACGAGGAAATATGCCAACACAGCAAGAGGAGTTGACAGCACAATCCAGGTCAGATGGCGTCCTAACCGCGTCCATGGGCTGCGGGACACCAAAAATCCCACCGTGGGGTCTGTTATTGCATCCCACGCTCTGCCTGAAAACACGATTATGGAGACATGGAAGGGGTTCAGCTCAGCCACGTCAAGTAGATAGATCTGCAGGAAGAAGCCCAGGGCAGTTGCTGTGATCTGGTAAGGCGCCCCACCAATGGCATAGCACAGTTTACTGCATAATGACAAACTGTTCCCCGGCTCATGCTTCCCAGCTACTTTAATGACATCTGAGTTCACGCCATCTGGGCTGATGCCCTCTGGGCTGATGCCATCTGAGCCGACTGCCTGATTATTCGATAAACCGGACACCTCTTCTTGGGCCATAATAACTCTGTTTATGCCAGAGCTGTCGGATGGATGTAGTAAGTTTGAAGCTTTACCCTTGTAGTCAGTCAGTTGTTCTCCGTAACTCTTAACTCTGTTCGACATCTAGGTGTGCGACATCTAGAGGTAGTCCATCCTACTTATAGGGTGAACCGAGCATTGGTCTGACATCACAGACAACACAAACCATTGGCCACATCACAGGTTCTAGTGATGGGTATTGACATCACAGTCTGGCCTCCAAGTGCTATGATAAGGGATATTGCACTAAGTAGATTCAATGGGTAGTCTCCAAACCTGCCTACCGATGATGTCACTGGCAGGTGGGTTTCTGAACCGTCGACAGCCCTCCCCTGAGACACAGACCAAATAGACATAAACGGTGCCATATAAAGAGCATTAGTGAGAGGACCATTAATATCCTTGATGTCGGGCAGAAAACTCTATCTCCATATTTTAACTTTTGGTGTTTTTTTGTAAATTAATGCCCTACTACTTGATCACACTACAGTGTCACACAAAAGTAGCAAAAGTTCTACTTTAGCTATTTCTTCATTTGAATCCTGAAAAGTAACAGTTTTGGACATAATGAGGTTTCCACCCGACAGAGACGACATGAAGATAGGTTGAAGAAACATAATGTGCTTCTCCCCCCCTCTGGCTGTCTGTTAGGACGGAGAGCACAGTGCAGCTGCACAGATACATGGACACTGACGACTACTGTCTCATCCTGCCTCCCAACCTCAAGTCAGCCATCGCTGCTGTTACCTACATGGCTGAACAGCTGAAGCAGCAGGACACAGACGACTCGGTGAGACGCACGCACGCACGCACGCACACATACTGTACAGTTTCTCACTGCATACAATACGGTACAGTGATTATAACTTAACCACTTAAACCCTACATACGTACGTGGACTGACTTGATACCTCCCTTTTCCCTCTACACCAATTCTCTTTGCAGAAAATAGCCGTTCTGTAAGCTCACGACGTATTGCGTTGTGCCCTTGTAGATCGGCTATTTTTTACCGAATGTTCACCTATTAAGACATGGTTACTGTTGCTATCTAGACTGGGATCAAGTTGTTTTGCAGTTTTGTGATGCGGTCTAGAGCGGATATAACTTCGCCTCATCAGGCGGGCGGAAACCATGGCGTAAACCATGGAAAAAACCAAGAGCACCTGCGCTCCTCCAAAATGATTCCCCTCAGCCAGAGGCGTCATAATTAGTTTCGTTTGGTGTATTCGGTTAGTTTAATTTATTTGGTATAATAATCATTTGGTAAATCTGTGTTTTACTGGTGATACTCGATTTTACTCGATTCGGCGATTCATGTGGGGAACAAAAACGTAGCCTAGACCAGAGCACACTAGTCAGTTTGGAATGAAAACCAGGCTTTCCTCTGTGTGGAAAGCCTGGTTAGTCGAGGTTAGTCGTTAACTGCTTGTTTGTGTGTGTATACTGTCTGTGTGTGTGTGTGTCTGTGCTTGTGTGCGTGCGTGCGTTTGTGCAGATGACAGGAGACTGGCAATACATAGCGTTGGTGGTGGACCGTCTCTTCCTGTGGCTGTTTGTGGTCATCACCACCCTAGGAACCCTGGGCATGTTCCTGGATGCCTCCTTCAACTACACCCCCGAAGAGGCCTTCCCCTAGACACACACACACACACACACACACACACACACACACACACACACACACACACACACACACACACACACACACACACACACACACACACACACACACACACACACACATACACACACACTGACACTTGTTATATCGCCCCCCTGTGGAAAATCCTATGAATATCTTCGTGAAAATGACTTGCAAATTAATTTTGAGGCAGGTCTGACACACACACACACACACACACACACACACACACACACACACACACACACACACACACACACACCTTGTTGCATTGTGTGCTTCTTTTTCTTTCGGTGTTCTTAAGAGACTGCCCAAAGTGACTTTCCATGTTTTCATATTCCATATTTCTACTGGCAACCTCAGAAAAAAAGGGTGAAAAAAACATTTTGTAAGTCCAAGGTAGTATTTAGAAATGTGTGTACAGTAGGTATAGAACCACACAGAAAATGTCTGTTCCACTCCCTATGTAACAATAGAATTCACAATATAAGTATAGCTACACAGTAAAATCCAGAGTTTTCATTTAACTCTAAAGGTGTATGAACTTGTTACAAAACCCTCCGGATTGTACAATAGCTATTAAGACATAATGGTTACACTTTCACGGTTCTGAATTACTTTTGCTTAATTCATATTATGTAATATATTGTGATCTTTATTTAAACTAAAGTTTTGAAATACTCTTCCTTTGAAAGTAGAAAGCTGTACTGTAATCTGTATTTTGATCTGTTTTTAATGATGGCATAGCTGTTGTTGTAGCTGTGTCCACAAATACATGCCACTTAAAGTTATGTTTGGTAGAACCCTGGGTTGTGTTGCCACCTGGGAATGACAGAAGTCCAGACATTGTCCATTGTCTTCATCTGTTGCTTTTGTGGTCTGCTATCGAGGAACTACATCTGCATTGCCTAGCAACTCTCAACAACATATCAATCATAGGCAATGATGCAAAATGCCTGAGCATATCGTCGCTGTCTGGCAGAAACCTTGTATCTTCATAATGTAACTTATTTATGTTTTTTCGTTAATTAATGCCCTACTTTATCACAGTGTCACACAAAAGTATACAGTATAACAGTTTTGGACATTATGAGGATCCCGCCTGACAGCGACGATACGTAAAACATCCAACACAGATAAAAACATGGCAGCAACAAGTCTCTTTTTTACTTAAGAAAAACTTTTCCCCAAGTTCACCTTCCCAGTCACCTTTCCCTCAAAATCATTGAAAGGATATCCTATGGCCTGCTCTCGATACTGACGCTACTAATGACCCAGATGGACAAAGTAAATAATAATTGAATTAAATTATAACAAATCAGATTAGTGATCAAAAATGAGGGGAACTGTGTGATCAGATAAAAGTGAAAGGTTGAATGGGTTCTACATAAGCTGAGTTCATACACGCGCTTGTTCACAGTCACACACAACCAAAAAAAAATCTATTTTCTGTCGATCCTTGATACTGCCTTCTCTTCAGTGCTATGGGACAACATGTGTATCCTCGTGAAACACACTACAGCACAGAGCATCTGAGATGCATGTACCGTAGCATTCTGTATGGTCAACAGAACCATACAGAACCATACAGAACTTCTTGTGGAGGCTTGCGTAGCCTCCACAGAATCGCTGGTCTGTGAGAAGAAACACCGTCCAATTACCTCAGCAAAGAACGGAGAAAAATGAACCCATAAGACCAAGAACACAATGTGTGTGTACTGTCCTGCTGCCGTGGCACAAAAGCCGAATGGCGTTGCATAAGAGAAAAAGTGAGAGGGCATGGCGAGAAGGGCGCCATTCCCCTCATTTGCAGACTGTGAGCTTTTCAGGGAAAAGCCGTGGGCCCAGCATGTTTTATTGCTAACGCCTCAGTGACTTCCAACGGTGCCTTAAAGTACTTTAATCATTGGATTTTCATTCCACTCGCCCGCCCCAGATCCAGAGGGGGGGGGGGGGGGGGGGGGCGGCGGGGGACGGCCTCTGGAGGGAGAATACCCCAGAGAGAGGTGGTAGTGTCAGGGGCTGATTTAGCTGTTTTCCCTCCGACTCCCATTGAGCATTGTGCAACGGCAAAAAACAACTAGACAAATGTGTGTTTACGGGAAAGTAGATAGTAAAAGCAGGGAGATAAAGAAGGAAAGAAAGTGATGTTCCTTTTGTGTGCTCGGTGACTTGGGGCCCCATTTGGAACGGCAGCCAAGAGGACATCAAATAAATCAGGTTACTAGGAGCAACACTTCTGGTGCAGCCTGAAACTGTATGAAGAAGAGGCGCTACCTCTCTCTCTCTCTCTCTCTCTCACCTCCTCCTTGTCTTATCTTCTTCACTTATCTTCACCTAACACGTCACTTCCAACCCTTTGTCCTCCCAACCTTTGTAATCTCCTGCTATTCATTTTTCTTCCCTCAAATCCATACTTTCTCCTCCCCTCTTCCTTGTTCTGCATCTCCACCTCCACATCAAAGTGATACAGATTCCTGGAGTTATGGGGTTGTTGTCCCTGGCAACAAGGGTTTCTTTGTTGGACATCAGAGTCAAAAAATAACGACCCTGGCCCTGGGCACAGTGCATACCAGCTTATAGGGCAGAGAGAGATGGAAGGAGAGAGGCAAATACTGTAGTTTTGTTAAAAAAAATCCCTGTAAAGAGCTGGATTAGAAGGGGTCGAAGCTGGGAATAATTACTGTTTTTGCAATTGGTTTGCTCCTGACGTACCTCTAGGCATTTATAATGTTAGGTTTTGAGTCTTGTTTATTTTATGTATTGTATTTTGTGATAATGTATAATTATATTTCAATGCGCACCCCTGCATACTCACTTGCACTTTATCACTCACACATTCAATCATTCATTCAATGCATTCTTTACACATACATCCCAAGGAGTGCAATGGAAAGCTGTTAGCTTTATTGCGTTTTTATCCTTTATCCTGGAGCCTATGTATGTATCACCACAAAATGCACATGGAGAAGAGGTAATAACTGCTTTGTTCGGAGTGGGAAGGGAGGGCAAGGGATGGAGCAAAAGAGCAAAACAGATGAGTGAACAAAAGAAGGAAATGAAGGGGAGGAGGCAAGGAGAAGGATGGAGGGAGACGGGTGGAAGGAGGGAAAGAGAAGCCCCATGAGCCATCTTGTACTGTGAGAACCAACCATCCATGCAGAGCCCATCATAAAGCTACCTAAATCAACTAAAAGCTCCAGGACCGGTAGGTGTGCATATTCCCATTTACCTGGCAGTGGGAATGATTTCCTCCAGGCTTATGGCTTATTACTTCCTCTCCCAGCAATGCAGTACTTGAGCCACAGTGTGAAGTCAGATGCTGTGTGGTGCCAAGCTGTGGTGCTAAGGACAATGGCCGGTATTGTCTCTTGGTTTGTGCCCAATCACCCCAGGAAGTGGTCACAAAGGAGGGTGATGAATCCATCCACTGTGACAGTTCATGTTGGACACAGTGCAGGTTGTTGTAGTTGTCACCTTCACTGCATCACAAGGAATTCACTGATTAGGTGCGGTAAGAGTGCACTACACTAAACAATACAATAACATCTACCATCCACACATCTGTGTGACCTGGCTTGCTGTATGTGGCTGCACCTTGCATTGTAGAAGGGGAAGCTGAGAATCCAGATGATTTACATTCCCGGGTCTGTGAGAGAGTCAGATCAACAGTCTTCTGAGATCGATGATCTGTGGACTCGGGACAGTCACAGTCTATTGTGTGGAGAAACACTGAGGCTACTTTGATGGAACTGGACTCACTGTATGCCTACACAATGGCCCCTGCCAGGCTACTACTATAGAGTGTTGTACACTCACACTGAGGCATGTGCACTAATCTCTTAATAATCCCTATACAGGGTCCCCCAGGGAACTGTACTTGGTCCCCTCCATTTTTCCGTCTACACCAAATCTCTTCACATAAATAGCAGATCTACAAGCACACAATGCATCACAACGCGATGTTTTGTGGGCTTGCAGATCTGCTATTTTCTTTCTTTTCTTTTTTTTAAAAGATATATATATATTTTTTTTTTCCTGCCTTTATTGATAGGAACAGTAGACTGACTGGGAGGAGGGGGGGGGACATGCTGCAAAGGTCGTCGGGATGGGTAGTCGAACCCGCGACACACTGTCAGGCTGGATTACCAGCCTAGGTGCCCAGACCGGGCCTAGATCTGCTATTTTCACAGAATTTTAATTTGAATGTTCGCCTATTATGACCCAGAACCCAGCTTCCCAGAATAGGGAAGCTAGGGTTCATGCATGTGGTTAATAAACAAGACCTCCCCCAGAGGTCATGCTGCTCCTTAGACCCAAATGGAAATTTGGACTGAAGGTTTGTGCAAGAGGAAAGATGGGCTCACCAAAATAAAATGTAGGAGATATTTTGAACTGAGTAAAGATTATGCCCAAAAGATCTGGGGCCTGTTACACGAAAGGAGAATTAAATAAGCCTGGATTTAAGTCAAATCCAGGTCTGGTCCGTACAGCCTGGTTTATTCCGTTCCATAAACGCCAAGCCAGGCTGAAAAGGAGCGACTTTGTCGAGCTAGACCTTGTCAAGCCAGGCTGTGTCGAGCCAGGATGGTAAAGCCAGGCTTCACGTATTCCTATAGAAGACCATGCAAGTCGATCCTTGAACTTGACCAATCATGGAGCCCAAAACCAGAGCGGCGTTCTTCTCTGTGGCTGAACAGCAGCACTGCAGCAGCTCATGGAACAGTGGCGTTCCCAGGAATTACATTTAGGGCAGGTGAGGGGGTGCTCGGGGAAAATCTCGGGGAAACAAGTTAACAACACTACACTGACTACAAAACTGAAAAACGTTAATAAAAACAATATGCAAGTATAATCGATCAATCAATTCTTCAGAGGTGGTCTCTTCATGTTGTAGTTTAGTAATGAATGGCTCAAGCTGCTCTCAGAGCCCCTTTTATGCCAGGTGAGTACAGGTGATGGCCCAGACCCCCACCCCTGGCACTCCTGGTACCCCATGAAGACAAAGGCTACATTTGCATCACTATATAGGCGAGGGTCGCTAAGCTGAATGGATACGGTGGTGATTAGCTGCCTGCCCGCGTGAATGGACGAGGAGGCGGACTAATGGTCCCACGGCCACTATTTTGTTTGGATTTTTTTCACTGCCTGTTTTTCTTTTACTTAATTTCTAGGAGAGGCGAGATTTTAGTTCCTGCCTCTACGGTGGGTACGCCACTGATAGCGTCACAATCATTTTTAACCACTTAGCTTTGGCTATTCAAAAATTGCAGATCTACAAGCTCAGCGGCACCGAGTGCCGCACTATGAGCTTGTAGATCTGCTATTTTAAAAAAATCTTGAAAATGTGTGCATATCTTTGAAATATATATACATTTTTAAAGCAAACATTTTTAACTCAATTCTTTGCTTATGGGGGTGCCTGGCACAAAACATTTTCAGATGTATATCAAATGTATATCAATTTAGGGGTCCTTGGCATGATAAAGGTTGAAAACCACTGTTCTAAATGGCAGTGGTTCACAAACTTTTTAGCTCAAGAGTCTTGAGGCTTGGGTCCCGGCTCCCGGCTCCCGGGGAGACATCAAATTTCTCTTTGGGGTCTTGAGTCTTGGGACTCTCTTTTGGGTCTTTCTTGAGTCCTAAGACTCAAGACCCAAAAAAGAAATTTGATGTCTCCCCGGGAGCCGGGGTCTTGACTCAAGACCCAAAAGAGGAATTTGATGTCTCCCCGGTAGCTGGGGTCTTGACTCAAGACCCAAAAGAGAAATTTGATGTCTCCCCGGAATCATACGAGGAAGTAAAATGTATAATAAGCAAGAAAGGAAACCCGGCCGCAATAAATGGATCCTGGGAGAAAGCGTGGCAAAGTATTGCCGACAAATTAAATGCACAAGTCGTCCAAAAATATATACAATTTATATACAAGTACATAAATATATAATTCAGTTAGGCTTAAACATCAGTGAATATTGGAATTATCGCCTACTAATCTACAGTGCGATAGCCTATTATATGCGCCATGTATCCAACCAATATGTCTGAGTCTGTGCTCAGGAATGTGTCAAAAACAAAAAAAAACTCCATGAATTGAAGGCTTCATGGAGTGTGTAATTGATAGAAAATAAGTATTTCTTGGGTGAACTATTTTTTTAAGTGCCTTGTCCAGGGACACTTTGACACATTGTTGAAGCCTGGGATCGAACCTGGGATTTAAGGGCTTGCCAGGCAGGCTCTCTAACCATTCAGCTATGCCTACATCATCAGCAGAGATTCTAAGGCAGTTATACTCTGTAACAGTAAAGGGGTTTCAGGGGAAACCAGCAAAATGAGGAATAATATAATAAAAGACTGTCTTGCTAATAAAGCGTCATGTCTCTAATTTTTTTTACAATGATATTACCTTTATATTATTTGATAAATTATGCATTTCATCCTCTATATATTGTCCAGCAACCTTTATGATAAAGGCGAAAAAAGGATAATAGACCCGTGGGAGCCAGATTGCTCAGATGCCAAGGTTCCTAAACTGGGATTAGATCCCATGATCTTATGGTCTGAAGTCAAGAGCTCTTCCAACTGAGCTAAAGCTGGGGAACATTAGAACAGCTGCCTTACAATCAAAAGTTACACTTTCAACTCCCACCCTCGCCAGGGTCAAAAACGTTATATTTGAAATCCGAACGTTTATGTAGATGAATGAACGGGTCAAAAATGGAGAAAGTGCAAACACCAGGTTGTGTGTGCCCAGTGGGGAAAAGAGATATCTGTTGAAAAGACACGTCTTTTATACTTATTATGTTATGTTATGTTATGTTATGTTATGTTATTATAAATGATGTGACCTCATAAAATGTAAATGTATTATTCATTAATGGGAGCAGTTAGGGGTTGGGTGTCTTGCTCAGGGACACCTTTAAATTACAATAACCCTGTGTGTCTGCTTTAATTAGCTGATAAAGCTAATACTAATTAATTAGTAAAACTTCAGCTGATAGGGTTCTTTCAGTCATAAACCCCCACCTTTAGCTATCAGGAAACAGGGGAGGGACACAGTCCCCCCAATGTTCATCCATGGCATGGGACTTGAACCTGCAAACTGTCTGTGGCAGAGGCAACTGATCAAGTGCACCACACCACTGCGCCAACGCACCTTTGGGCCGTCAGCAGGTGTCTTCTAGTGCTTTTGACTTGCTTTTTTGTATTTTGGCCTTGAAAATTTCAAAGTATTATAATATTGAAGAAAGGGACAACTGGGATTTGAATATGTAACCTCTGCACTGAGAGTCTGATCACTATCCCATTACACCATCTCTCACTGTCTCCCTCCCAGCAGGTGTCTTCTAGTGGTTTTGACTTGCTTTTTTGTATTTTGGCCTTGAAAATGTCAAAGTACTACAACATTGAAATATGGGATGATTGGGATTTGATCATGGAACCTCTGTGCTGAGAGTCTGATCATTATCCCATTACACCATCTCTCACTGTCTTTCAGCAGACGTCTCTTAGTAGTCTTGAAGTGTTTATATGTCAGTCTTCAGTTAGTAAAGTTGAAAAGCAATGAACCAAAGAAGGACTGGGATTTGATCATGGAATCTCAATGCAGAGAGTCTGATCTTTAGACCACTACACCATAGGGTACTATACCCCTAATTCTCCTTTCGTGAAATAGGCCCCTGGTAAGAGTACCTAATTTGATCAGACGACTATATTTCCCGTAATTAGGGAGCCACAATCCCCCCCATTTCTTATCGGGTCAATAGGTTTCTGAGCCAGAGAACAACCTGTTACTTGCAAACAACAGGTTTTCTGGCACAGACCCCATTGACGGGCAGCCGTGGAAAGTAACTAAGTACATTTACTCAAGTACTGTACTTAAGTACAATTTTGAGGTATTTTTACTTTAGTGGAATATTTTAGCTATTTTCAAAATATTTGTAATGCAAGTTTTCAAATGTATACATTTGAAAACTTGTGAAATGGGACATTCTGCATAATGAGTAGGCTACTTTTTACTTTTGGTTACTTTAAGTACATTTTGATGCCAACACTGTTGTACTTTTAGTCAAGTAAATGTTGAACACAAGACTTTTACTTGTAACAAGAGTATTTCTACATCGCGGTGTTGATACTTTAACTTAAGTTTTAAAAAAAAATCCACCACTGCCCAGCCTGAGATAGGCGGGTCTGTACCACCAGGAGACCTCTTCATTTAACTCAGTGCATCAGCAGACACATAATACACCCACGTCCCACCTCAGCACGGACCACCACCTCACATCACCACCAAGGACTCCTCGCTACAGAACTTCTAAAGAACTTCTATAAAACCCAACAGGTGGAACAGCATTGATCGGCGGATTCGGATACTTCAATTGCGCAAGAAAAACGCAAAATGAGAAGAAGTAGAGTAGAATAAAAACGGTTTATTCTGGTTATTAGCCTACTGGGTTTGTTATTAAACCAGGCGGTATTCACACAGGTTTACTAAAACATAAGTGGATCTACAGACAGACAGAGCGGTGGATTTATTTATGCGCTGTAGAAGAAAAAGAATAACTTATTCATTACACTTATCTACTAAAAACTAAATAATAATACATTAATAATAATAATAATACATTAATTAAATAATAATAAATAATAATAAATTACGCTTATTTACTAAAACAAGTGGGTCTACAAGACAGACAGAGAGGTGGATTTATTTACGCCTATAAGACGCTCATAGTCAAAAAACAAATTATTTATTACACTTGATCGTGGACTGATCTCTTCTTTTTTTTTTCAAGATATTTTTTAGGGCTTTTTTCCTGCCTTTATTTGATTGTAATTTCAACATAACATGGCCAACACGGGCATCCAGCTGTTAGGATTCGCCCTGTCGCTGGTCGGTATCATTGGACTGATCATAGGGACCGTGCTGCCACAGTGGAAGATGTCCGCCTACATCGGCGACAACATCATAACGGCGGTGGCCATGTACCAGGGCCTGTGGATGTCCTGCGCCTTCCAGAGCACCGGGCAGCTGCAGTGCAAGATCTACGACTCCATCCTGCAGCTCGACAGTGAGTAGCCTACCGACCATCCTCAATAAATAATCACCAGTGGTGGAAAAAGTACTAAATGTTTTTTTACTTAAAGCTTAAAAAAATTAAAAGCTGCATTGTTGACATAGCCTACTCTGTCACAAGTAAAAATCCGAAATTCTAAATTTACTTGAGTAAAAGTACAAAAGTATTGTCATCAAAATGTACTTAAAGTAAAAAGTACGTAGAAAGTACTCATTACGCAGAATGTCCCATTTCAAAGTTTTCAAATAAATCTGTGGAAAATAGCAAATCTACAAGCTCACAATGCATTTTCAATGGCCGAAATGTAGGCTGACTCACTTAATTTATCACCTGTGCATTTGTTGGTCTATTTACATCCTTTCTACACAGTTAAATCCTATTACTTCATCCATTTGTGACTCTGATAGTGAACAAATTTATTATTTGGTCACATTTTTGATGTACACAATCTGAGTCAAAGGATTTGACTTATTATTTTCGTTTTTTCAATTTAGAGTAGCCAATAATTTTTTTACCCAATTTAGTCTTGTGCCAATTGATTCCTCCCCACACACCTGCCACCTGCCAGTGAGGAGCCCCCACCGGGGAGGACGTAGAGCCTTCGTCCTACTCCTCCCGCCCAACACTCCCCGCTGACAGATGACTCCCCAGACCGTAGGAATACATGTAATGACCAATATCACCCTCCCCGACCACAGGCCAATTGTGTTCGCATAGACGCCCGACAAAGCCGAATACACCACTGTGGATTCGAACCCACAACCTCTGTGGTGATGGGCAGGGACTTTACCACTGCACCACCCGAGCGCTGTTATTTAATTTATTTAATTTTTTGGCGGTGTAGCCGCCCCTATAAGTGGGGTTGGGACACCTCATTAGCTGTACTGTGATTGGCTCATTAGTACACCCCTAGCTGTACTGTGATTGGCTGACTCTATTGGCTGACTCTATTCAGCACTGTGATTGGCTAGCGAGACACATGATGACATTAATAACCTATAAATAGGATTATGCACTTCCAAAAAAGATATTTTTTTTGGAAGTGAGCTTCCATCACTATGATGACCACACCGCCCACTTCACACTGGGTGTGATTTTTCTATTTATTTTACTTTATGGTACCATTCAGACCAGGCAATCAGTTATTGTCCATTGTGCTTTAACTGTGGGATAGTCCCCTCTCCCGCAAGGCCATGTGGAATAGAAAGTGGACCTCAACATAATTGATAGAGTATGTATTCAGTTGCTCTGGCCAGTAAAGCCACCACACATAGGGTACATTGTAATCCCCATTCCTAACAGTTTCGCTTAGCAACCTCACCCTATGGTATTAGGCCTGCAATTCTCCTCGTCATGTCACATTCTACTGTACCCCCAGCCCCCCTAACACTATTCACACAACCACACACACACACACACACACACACACACACACACACACACACACACACACACACACACACACACACACACACACACACACACACACACACACACACACACACACTTTGTTTGCTCAGTGTGTGTTTGTTTTTTTTGGCACTGGAGCAGACATGACCCTCGCAGAATCCCCATTCTGAGGACTGGGTTGGGACCATGTCAGGGTACTGATGATGAATGGTCACAGAGGTCACCTTTCCACACATTACAGGTGGACTGATTGAGAGAGGATAGATCTGGTGACTCTATTGCGCACACAGGAATTTCACCAATCTTAGAGGATTATCCGTAGTGCTAATGCACCTGCAAGTGTAAAACATGTTTTCAGGTAAAGCAGATGTCAATTTACATGGAACTTAAACTAGAACTGTTCTCGAAAGAAAGAGTGTCGGCTTGCTGTGACATCTTATTGAGGTCAACAACGCAGCTCCTTATTTGCCTCTCCAATGACTTCCATAATAAAACCTAAGTTTAAAAAAGTTTAACATTTCAAAAAGTATAAAACATTTCAAAAAGTTGAATACATGGCCTGGATTCCCAAAGACATAAAAAATATTGAATGATGCTTCTAGAGCCCAAAGTTTTGAGGAGGGTAACAAATAGTGGAAACAACATGAGTGGTCTCTCTGCCCAACCCAGCAAGTCCACTAATTAACACTCCCCCACAATGCCAACCATGCAACCCTCTGTCATGATGTCACAGACCTGTGTGTGTGTGTGTGTGTGTGTGTGTGTGTGTGTGTGTGTGTGTGTGTGTGTGTGTGTGTGTGTGTGTGTGTGTGTGTGTGTGCACATGCACAACAGGTAAACACCTTCTGTACTGTCCACACCTCATGCCACCCCAGGGACTTGATAGACATAGATTGTTGATAGGCATGGCACAAAAATCATCTACGGTAAATGCTGTACATCCAACCCATCTATCACTCTTTCTATTCTCTCTCTCTCTCTCTTGTGGCCTGGTTCACTTGCTAAAAAGAATAATTCCGAATAACAGGTTTTATTTGTTTGAAACAAAATGACAAAATCCTGTCAATTAAAAAGGGGACCCGTTGAGGGTCTCTGATGCATGTTGGGACAGCACTCATGGTTTGTGGTTTGAATGAAGGGAGTTATGTGCTGGAGGGTGGTAGGTAGGGAAGTGTGCATGGTGAATAAGGACCTTTTGTTAACTGGAACGCAGCTGAAAACCAGTTTCATCATCATCATCACTGTTCCCCTCCCATCTCATGTCCCCCCCCCCCCCCCTGGCCTTGCTGGGTGGTTTTGTTTGTTTGGGCAGGGCAGGGATGGCCTAGACTGGCACAGACTGGTTCTAGGTGGACAGAGGGAGAGAGGAGGAGGAGGGTGGGGGCATCCTGTCCTGTGATGGTTTTATAAGGGGACTAACAGATGAGGGGGGGTACTGACAGCAGCTTTTCAATGCCTCCTCTCTCAAACAGCAGCAGATGGGAAGGTGTGTGTGTGTGTGTGTGTGTGTGTGTGTGTGTGTGTGTGTGTGTGTGTGTGTGTGTGTGTGTGTGTGTGTGTGTGTACAGCATTTAACGTTATTGAAAATAATAACCGCTCTATCAATCCTAGTAATGATAATGATGATGATCACTGTGCTACTGCTAACAACTTTATCTTGAGATAATTATAGAATGTGCGTGCGTGTGTGTTGCTCTATGTTGACAGCCGTGTACACAGCGTTTAATGTATGGAGCAATGGAGCTTTAACTATCCTAGTAATGATAATGATGATGATAATCACTGTGCTCCTGCTAACAACATTGTCTTTAGATAATTATAGAATATGCGCGACTGCGTGTGTGTGTGTGTACGCGCGTGTGTATGTACATGCATGCAAGTGTGTGTGCATACATGCATACGTGTTTATGAACGTTTAGTTTTTGTGTTATTCTAATTAGTTTTATCCAGGCATAGTATTTTGTTATTGTCTGCTTTCGTTGTTACTGTCACTTGGCATAGTATTTTGTACTTGAGTCTGCTTTGCGTGACATCATCCCTATTTTTATACAACTTCCTGTAGGATTGATACTTTTAACTAACTCGCTACCTTAACCGCTTTATCGTATAAGTCATTAAAAGCATAAAAAATATAGCTGATTGAATATTTTGAATAGCCAAAGCATACAATAGAGCTTAAGTGGTTATTCTTAAAGTCTCTTCTTAGTGCAATTCAACCTCTCTCTCTCTCTCTCTCTCTCTCCTCTCTCTCTCTCTCCTCTCTCTCTCTCTCTCTCTCTCTCTCTCTCTCTCTCTCTCTCTCTCTCTCTCTCTCTCTCTCTCTCTCTCTCTCTCTCTCTCCTCTCTCTCTCTCTCTCTCTCTCTCTCTCTCTCTCTCTCTCTCTCTCTCTCTCTCTCTCTCTCTCTCTTCTCTCTCTCTCTCTCTCTCTCTCTCTCTCTCTCTCTCTCTCTCTCTCATATATATCCAGGTGCCCTTCAGGCCACTCGCGCCCTAATGATCGTTGGCATCATTGTGTCCATTGCGGGACTGGGCGTGGCCTGCATGGGGATGAAGTGCACCACCTGCGGAGCCAATGACAAACTACGCAAGTCCCGCGTGGCCATGATCGGTGGCATCATCCTGCTGGTGGGAGGTGAGCAAGTAACCAAGTACATTCCGTTGCTGTCCGGCAGAAACCTCCTATCTCCATAAAGTAATTATCCGAAAGTATCAAAAGTATCAGATCTGCAAGCTCGAAGCAGCACAAAGTGACACGTTTGAGGTTGTAGATCTGCTGATCTGTTTTTGACATATGAGGTTTCCACCGCACAGACGATTTATTCAAGTAGTCTACTGTACTTCAGAACACCTTTGAGGTACTTTTACATTACTTGAGCATTTCCATTTTCAATACTTTATACTTATATTCCTCTACACCTCAGAGGCAAATATTGTACTTTCTTTTTACTCCACTACAATCATTTTGAAAACTTTATTTACCAGTTACTTTGCAGATTTGTATTATTAATACAAAAACCTCTTTTCTGTACTTCTGCTATTCGAAAATAGCTGAGTGAGTAGAGAGAGTGGATGGGAATCAGAATGTTGGGTCTGTAACTCTGAGAGTGCACAAATGGAACCAAATGGATCCGTAATCCAGTATGCGCTATCATTTGACGGCACTTCAAATAACATCCAAAACAGTACTGCGTTAAGACGTTAGGTTTACAGGTGTAAATCAGTGGGTGATCATCATCTCGTTGTTTTCCAGGAAAGAAAGAAAGGGTGGGGTGGGGCAGAAAGAGATATCTGCATACTGTATACACACAGAGCATAAATGCATAATAAACAGGTGGTATGTACATGAGGTTAGATATACAATAAGGTGCAAAGATTGGCGTGTGAGAGAGAGAGGTTAGGGTTAGGTATAGTTTGTTGTAAGGTTAAGGTTTGGGTTAGGGTCGGTTGGTCAACATGCAATGTTGCGAGCGCTACTGACAGAGCTGCAAAATGCGACGAGATGGTTGTGAGAACGGATTGGTGAAGCAGTAAAAGCTATTTCCCTTCCCCTGGAGACCAGAAAATACTCCCCACGTCCCCCAGCTCCACTACGGGACCAAAAGAAGAAAAACAAAGCATAGTTGCACAGAATCTCATCAAAAGCCCACCCGAGTCAGTGCCAATAAATCACTTGCCTAGATGTGAGAGATGTGTGTGTGTTGGGTGTAGGAGGGTTCACTCCGGAGGCCATTAGAGTGAATGGAAGCACTATCAGCCGGCGCCGATCCTTACATAAGAGGGATGATAGCACTAAAAGCTAATTGTGATGGAGCCAGGAGCTAACGTCTTCAAAGTGATAAGTCCTTGGCTGTGTGGATGTACTAATGGATCGTTGTGCTCTTTTTATTGCCCACGTCTCTCCTACACAGGCCTGTGTGCCATCGTGGCGTGCTCCTGGTTCGCTCACAACGTCATCCGGGCCTTCTACAATCCTTACACTCCCGTCAATACCAAGTAAGTTCCCACATTCCATTCTGTTCTCTTGTTTGAGGGTGATTTATACTGACAGTGGTTTCACACTGGTGTACGACACGGCACGAAACCAAGTATAAATCAGGCTTTGGCCGCCCACCAGTGTTCACGGCATGATCCAGTCAAAATAAATACACTAAATACGATTTTAATGTGACCAAATTGCAACTTACTTCTCCCAATAGGTAAACTTTTACACTTTCAGAGTTTAATGAGCACCTTGCTGTTTTCTGCTCCAGCAGTGTTTTTTCCCCAACGGTTTCATATTGACATTAATATCAAGGAGATCTGACATTGATTCTGGTATCGGTCTGAGGCAAAAAAAAGAAAAAGGTCTTGTCTGCAGAAAGTTTAAATCATTTATAAATTACTGTTAGTTTATGGCTTCCCACCTCTATGTCTCGCTGATATTGTGCCGGTAAAAACAATACACTAAAATATTCATGACCAGTAACTGTGATAGTGCCTTCAATTGTCAAGGGAGCCCGCACATCTAATAGCTCTTTAACTACGAAAGGTAACCCAGAACCTTCCAGAAGCTTTAACTTTTGTTCGTTTTTTTTTTTTTAAAGTATACGTTCTGAATTCTAGGTTCCCAGAACTCAGGGTTAGTGGTACTACATCCTGAGCAGGGCCCAAATGAACCAAGCCGTAGTTTATGGAAACAAATCCAGAACCTGTGAAATACATTTCATGGCACTGCATGGTTCACTTAGTTCTTGTAGTGGAAAAAGAGCCTTTAGAGGCCCTCTTTCTTCTGGTGAAGTGGTCAGGCAGCCAGGTCACTTCCTCTCCTCTCCCCTCTCTACCAGGTTTGAGTTCGGTATGGCCATCTTCATTGCGTGGGGCGGCTCCCTGCTGGACGTTCTAGGTGGGGCCATGTTGACCGCTTCTTGTCCCAGGAAAAAGCATGTGTCCAAGTACCCGTCCATGATCGCCGCCACTGCTGTCCGCCAGGGCTCCTCCAGTAGCACAAAAGAGTATGTGTGAGAGCGACCCCTGCTGCTTGGGACCCCGACTGAACCGGATAATGAAGGAATTACTGTGTTTTTTTGTCACAGAAGGAAGTTGTGAATCAAACAGAGGGAATTATGCAAAGAGGAGAAGAGATTTTTGTTCTCTAGATACTGTGTGTAGTCCCTTAAGACCGCCTGGTTACCATGCCGTAATCCTAATTGTTTCTTGAACGATGACTCTCACCCCATCCAAACATTCCACAATTGTTTACAAGCAGCCTTCGCAAATACATTATAATTGGATCCCTGAATTAATGGACAGTCCCTTAGAGTGTGCCCTCTTGAATTGGAGCCATAATAGGGGGTTATGGCCAGCAGTCACACCTCCATGGTATTAGCATTTCCTATGTAATTGAAAGTAATCAATTCCAGTGTGGTGCTTGGGATCCTCTCTTGGTCTACTCAGGGGTTCTGTACAACACAAAGGGAGTCATGCTGTGTCAATATACAGTAGTGTTTGTATTAACCGTTGCATGGTTATAAATATAGGCCTTACCATAATCCGGGTGCGACTTCGCACCAGGGCTGACTGTATATACAGTACGGTGACTGTATGACACAGAGCATTCTGCCACACTCATCCGCATGGACTTCTTCATACCTGTCTGTTACAAACCCTGCACAGATATGAAATATTTTTTAATGCAGTCATCATTCCACCAACAGGTGCCTTGGTTATTATTAGTATTATTAGGGGGTGCCGTTATCAATGTAATAAGACTCAAAACCCAGTTTTCACGCAAGATTCAAATTGTTGAAACTTTTATCTATTTATGTTGTTGGGCATGTCATTCATTGTTGTATTTAGGATTAAATGTATGTTCATACATGTAGATTAGCACAAATAATAGTGGGATATGATCCAACACAACCTCTGAACGATTTTAAATGTTTTCCAAGTCATTATTTTTGAGAAGGAAATGTTTTTTTAATGCCTTGATAGTATGTTTTATACACTGCGTTTATATAGTATTGTGATGAAAAATGACTATTTTCCACAGGACAACAGTTGTAAAACATTGTTTTAACACATTTCCCATTTGCAAAAATACTTATAATAAAAGTTATTGCAATAATAGTCATTGTTTGGTGGTCATATTAGCAAGTTATAACATTACATGAGGAAATCGTCTCTGTTGTGTGGAAACCTCAATGTTACTTTTCAGGATTCAAATTAAAAAAATAGATCGACAAGATCTATTGTAGATCTGCTACTTTTGATCTTTTTGTGTGACGCTGTAGTATGATCAAGTTGATTTACAAAAAAAACTTTGTTAGAATATGGATATAAGTTTCTGCCCAACAGCAACAATATAAGGCCGTCTTGGAATCAACAGCTCCCTGGTTCACCGCCAGGGCTGCCCAGTTGAACCCCTAACTGCTCTCCATGTGCTGTATTAACCACTTGAAATACTAGTGTCCAAATAGGCTCTGTGCATAACTGTAGTCCCAGGTTTCCAGAAGGTGGCATACCCATTTCCGGTTCATTTTTCCATAGCATCGTTTGATTGGCTCAGCAGCAGGTTTGAGCTGGAAACATGTGAAGGTGTCATCATGTGTTTCCAGTTCATATCTGCTGCTGAGCCAATCAAACAAAGCTATGGGAAAATGAACTGTAACGGGAAACATGTATGCCAGCTTCTGAAAACCTGGGGCTACAGTCATGCTCTGAGCACATTCCGGGGCGAACATTTGGTGGAAATAGCTAACATCGCCGATATACAAGCTCACAACGTGTCTCAACGTGGCAGTTTGTGAGTGTGTAGATCAGCTATTTATGGATTTGGTGTAAAGGGCCCCCTGGGATCCCCCAGGGGTCTAAATATAGACCCCTGGGGGACTCCGACCTTTTACGTGGTTAATAGTGCCCACTGCTCCTAATAGTTAGGATGGGTAAAAGCAGAACACACATTTCACTTATGTGCAAATAAATGTACAGTGACCAAAAATTCTATTATTGACTTTCAAAATCAGTGACTATAAAATCCAAAAGGTTCCACAAAGGATCATCTTTTATTTCCCCAAGATGCAATACAAAAAGTCTTCAATTTTCATGCAAATTGTAAGAATGCACAACTACTCCATCTAGCTGTGACTGGGGGGAGCTGCTGGGGAGTTGACTACTGTGCATCCATTACTAGGGCAAGGTGATACGGACAAAACCAAATATCACAATGTTTTGCCAAATACCTCAATATCAATATTGTGACGATAATATCGCATTGTGGCGATATAATCAGTTCTCTTCTTTCAAACATTTTCCAAAATAGCGAAAATAGAGTTTAAGTGATTAAAACCCAGGACAACACTTGTCATGTCACAATATTACGATATCCAAAATCCGAGATGGTATCTAGTGTCATATCACTATAATGCCCAGTCCTCAGGACAAAGTCAACCAGCAACCAGATTACAGACCAACAAATTGATATGACATCATCATATGTCATACACCCAGGTCCTTCTAGCTATGGTCAGCGATCATCAAAAAGCATATGCCATAAAAACATTGGAAAGACAGCCTCAGCAACACAGCATCATTACTAGCCATCACTTGTTTTGATAACGTCATTCACATTACTGCAAAGTCAGGAGCTGAAGTCAACACAGTTTCCAAAACTAAAAACACTGTGAGCGTGCGGTGGGGTTCAGAAGCAGAATTACTCAGAAGCACAATTACTCATTCAGCCAGACCTTGAATAACTTCTCAAGTGTTGTTCAAAGTGAAAGGAGAGAGGTTGATGTAGCATTGAGACATCCATGAGAACCCATGCCAAAGTCTAGTTTGACAAATCATTATTTCTCCACGGTTGTTCAGTCAACTGTAAACACCAACAGTTTGAGGCCTCCCCACCCAGTAGTCCATCTATAACTGTCCATGATGGCATTATGTTGCCGAGTCTGCCTTTTAGAGCTACCGGTGAGGTGAATAACATTTTAGTCCACATGACCTAAAAGAGCCACAAAAACCACGATGTGTTTTAAATACTAGAGTGTAAGCCCTTAATAACGGGATACCGGTTTTCCAATGCTTCGACAGACTCCATGCATAGAATTCTGCAACATGTCACGGCACATAACAGGCATTCCGACAAAGTGCACCAGTATTCATTGAAAATGTAATAGATCTGAATCAAGAGGTGATCTTAAACGATATCATTGAGAAACAAAATACAAAACAAGTATAATAAGCCATAGTAACACAGTAGCATATCTTGTGTCTTTTTTTCTTTTGAGCAATAAATAATTAGCAGTTGTCGTCATTAAACAGTTTCAAAATAGCGAGCATTCATCCACAGGATTATGGTACATCACTGATGTAAAGTGAGAGAGGAAGAGAACGATAGTCACGGCACAAAGCTTAAGGTTTAGCCTGCAATGCATGTCACACATTTACAGGCTGTCGTTCCGCCAGACGTGTCCGTCTCTCGTCAAATCTGTAACTTTCACCAAAAAAAAGGGAGGAAGGGAGGGAAAGAGGGGCAGAAGGCTGGTGATGGGGGGTGCTTTTCATCTTATAATCTACTCAGTGCAACTTTTAAGAAAGGTAGCCCTTATTTCAGAAGCTCAGAAGAACATACACACTCTGTAGTATCTCATCCCCGACGCAGAACGCCTACTGAGGTATACAGTACAGTAGAGAGCAACACGGTACAATTCATTCACAGTCTGACCAAAGTTAGGTTAAAATAAACACTATATACACGCAAGGTCTGGGCTTTTCTCTGGCAACAGACTTGCCATATTTGTGCCATGTTCAGCCATGTAGAAGCTGCAGTAGGTCACTTGAAATGATCAAGGCCATATATCTGATCTGATATGGAGTTTGGCGACCCGGGAGACTTTGTTTTTTCTTGGCACTTCTTGGTGATTTTTAGGAGCAGGGTGCGAGGGATACTTGACATTGTCCATTGTTGTTCATGATGTCCTCCAAGTCCTCGTCCTCCAAATCCACTGCGGAGGAAAAGAGCAGGGATTGTCAGTGCTTCTGATAATGGAAACAAAAATCATGTCTCTAGCACCACAGTGAAGTCAGTACTTTTCTGAAGGCCTAAACATATTTGAAAGGGGGTGTATAATAAGTCACATGCTTTTGCTAAAAGTTAAAGCTCTATATTCTAATAATATAGAGTAATCATTGCTATAGAGTGTTTGTTCAGTAACAGAGGTCTCCCATCTCTCCAGCTCTTTAGAAAAAGAAAATACATTTTCAGGTTGGGATGCCAATGTCATCATTCAGGACAGCAAAGCCCCCTAAGATCCATTTATAAGCTTCAATTTCATAGCGTTCCAGTTCCAATTTTGTTTGCCCACTCATACATTGAGTTTAAAGTATGCACGCATGCACTGGACAGAACACAACAAACAGACTGACTAAAACCAGTCCAACTGAAATCCCTAAAAGTCCAAATAGATTTTTTAAAGCAAAACATACCCGTACACAACATCACATTGTACACTTCAATAAATACAATAGGCACAATTCAATTTACCTAAAAACTAGACATTGCAGCAGAAGCAGCTATTAGTAAGCATGTCCTTACCCCCAAATTAAATCAGTGTGGGTAGTTTAACTTCAGTTTGGAGATCTTTCAAAGCCCATGGTCTAAAGCAAAACAAGCTTCTTTTTGCCAGCCTCTGTTCGCAGAGGGGGAACAACGTAGCGGAGCCAAGTGTTTGATCTAAGAGTGAGTTGTTGTTGTTGATCAAAACAAACTCAGAGCAGATATAAGAGGGCAGGTTTCCAAGGATGGCTTTGTAGATGAAGGGGTACCAGTGCTGCCTGTATCCTGTATCAGTGTATCCCGTGTGAGGTCTCTCTCCTATCTCAACCTGAAAGGTATTTTCCGTTTACTAAAGAGCTGGAGAGAAGGTAACGCCCCTGTAAACTGAAAAACACTCTAGCGATGATTACTCTCAGAATATAGAGCTATTCAATACTTATATTAACATAAAATATCACTTAGACCCCCTTTACCGTTTAGTACTTAGAATCATATCAAGAGCATTTGGTGTGATGCAATCCTACCTCTGAGTCAAACAAACAGATATCATCATATTTAGAAAATGGTACTATCACTTATTTGTGTATGCCTTGTTTACAAAGCATATGTGTATGAGCTTAGTTAAAAGAAACAAATAGCAGTCCGGGGACCCTCAGGGTCTGGGTTCATTGAGGGGTTCCAAATGTACCCTTTCAGGTCTGTAACTCTGAGGGTGTACGAATGGAACCAAATGGACCCAGACCCTTACCGGTCCATTTGGTTCCAGTCACACACACTCAGTTTGAGCTTGAAATTAAAAAGTTTCAGAACCACTAGTCTTATATGACACTGAAATGCTTACTTGTCAAAAATAAGCAAAAACCAAACCATTCATTCACTTTGCTCACCTTTCTTGGACCGACCAATCTGGCCGAGTTTGGGCGCCCTCTGCCCGAGTCTCTGAGGGTTGGCCCCCCCGCCGCGGTGGCCGTTGACCTGAGGGTGTCCCGGGTTGTACTGGCCGGCCGGACCGGCCTGTCTGGGCGGACCACTGGGTGGTATGAGCTCAGGGATCCCTGGCGATGCCCCGTACATCTCTGCCACGGAACCGCCTGTCTTCTCCGTAGTGTCCACTAGATGTCTCCACTTACCACCAGCCTGTCCGTCACGCTGAGACCGCCCGTTACTTCCGCAGTGGCATTCAACAACGATCAATGTATGGAGTGCAGCAAATGCCAGAAAATGCAGAAAAGCTATGATTGCAGCTGTGAGCCTGTGAATGAAAAATAAAGAGTGTGTGTCATGGTCCCAAAGAATAACAATACATGTCAAATGTGTAAATTAGGTAGCTGCAGATACAGAAGAACCAATGCGTTGTATTTGTTTTCCATTAAATCTTCCAGATCATCATACGTTGATTAATCTAACAGGTGGGTGAAATAGACTCCTCCAGTCCTAACCATCACAGCTAAGTTACACAACAATAACGTCCCTGCCGTTGGACCCACTCCTTGTAGTATCTCCGTTTTTTACGCACGATTACCACAATCGTTAAAAACCGAACGCTTATTCAATAGTTGAACCTAAGATCGATATAATTTTACCTCCGCAAAAACGAGGCTGTAGTGTTTAAGCAGAAAGAATCCGGTAGAATGCGGCGGGCCGACCGGGTGGGCAACCGTGTTGTTGTTGATCGCATTCACAGCTTTTTCTGTTGGCATTGGAGGAAGTAGTGCGTTGCATTTAAAGGGGCAGCACCGCTCTAGCGTCGTCAAGGCCTTTCTGTCACTGTCTGGGGATTTCCTCTGCGTCTGAGTCACAGCGACCCCGGCACGTCACGGAGCGCCGGTTACAAGCAGCGTTGCCAGATGTTGTGAGAGAAACGAGCAACAACTGACTAGGCATTATTTCTCATTATTGCACGTATAGGCCTATACTTAATAAATAGATTCATAAATTGACCCAAAAGTAGGCTAAAAAAAACAAGTATTTCCATGCTTATGGTAATGAAAGTATTCCATAAGTGTTGCGCTGGCCAACACAGTCACCTTGGGAAAAAAAGGAAGCCTTGATCAAATAGAATCAATATTCGGTTTACTGATCAAATATAATCAATATTTGGTTACTGCATCGTCTATTTCTGGCTTCAAATGTTTTCAAAAACATTCTTGAGAGCAACATTTAGTTGTAAATGACATTGTGTGTTTGTTTACATGGCTGTTGGATACAGCACAAAATCAAGCAGCAGCAGGTGCGTCTTTGATTATATAGCGGTCTGTTATTGAGTTCATCTGCCATTATTCAGAAATAATTCACTGCTGAATTCAGCGATTGACCAATCAGAATCAAGCATTCAACCAAGCCGTGTAATAAACCTATATAGTGTACAGTATACATCTGCTCACAACATTGTGAGCATGTGTGAGCTTGTAGATCTGCATTTATTATTTTTTTAAGTGGAAGATTGTTTTGTACATTCTAACACAAATCTGATACGGCCCCCTGGCACTAAACATTTTCAGATGGGGCTATGGACAAATACGTAATTATTAATTAATTTGTGGGTCCATGACATGAAAATATTTGAGAACCACTAGTTTAAATAATAATTAAAACATTAGGAAACAAGCTCAAATAAGCAACTACACTGTAGAAACAAGCCCAAAGAAACCTGCAACTACCAATATTTACAAGCAACTTACCAGAAAAACAAGCCCAAAGTCACTTATAATAAGCTGACATGGCAACACTGGTTACACACACACACACACACACACACACACACACACACACACACACACACACACACACACACACACACACACACACACACACACACACACACACACACACACACACACACACACACACACACACACACACACACACACACACACAAAACTTGAAGTCTCTTATTTTGGGGACCCCACTTGCAATATCCCACAGGTTGAGAACCTCTGAGCTAGACCACTGCTACAAGCCACACCAGGGAATATGAATGTCACTACAACCATCATCAAACAGAGTACATTACACACAAAGCTGCAACCTTTAAGTCCCCACCTTTAAGGGTGAGTCCTTTAAATACAGGGTACCATGGAACTTGGGTTAATCCTCTCCTGCTTCCTTCCTGGTTCCAGACAGGGGACTATTTCTCTAATTCAGGGTAGCATTAGACTCCCTACTTCTTACAGTTTATGTTGTTGGCCCCCTCCTTTTTTCTCTCTATAAAATCAATTTGCTGAAAATCGCCCAATAATAGGGACGCTATGGTTTAAGGTGTTAACTACTGTGATGGCCCCCTGGGGCCTTTGCCAGGATGGTGGATTGTGTTTGTGTGCCTAACTGTCTTGCAGGGTGCTGATTGGAGAGGTAATCAGGGGAAGGGGAGACACCTGGCCACTGTCTCCCACAGAGTATAAAAGACCTGCCCTTCCTCATTATTATGTCCGTTTCGACGTGGGGTACACCCTAGCATGGTCACACAGAGTGCATTTGCGGTTCACTTAAGTTTGCGTTTAAATAAAATCACTCCTTTTTTAGTTAAAACTCTCTCTCTCGTTACCCCTTTATTTATTGTGGCTTAGAGCCGGGCCATAACACCACACAAACCCTGGGGAAGGGGCCAACATTCAGCGAGAATGGCTGATCTACAAGCTCACAACGTGTTGCAACACGACACATTGTGGACACTTGTCGATCAGTTATTTTCTGCGAAGAGATTTGGTGTAGTGGGGAAAAAGGAGGCCATTCAACTTAATATATAGGGTTTGAAACCTGTCACCTGTCAAAGGATTCATTGTCATGTAAATTATATGCTCAGTCACACGACGGTGTCGCGCGTCGAAAATGGCAGACTTACAGTACAAGCTCACAATGTGTTGCATCCACGATGCATTGTGAGCTTGTAACTCGGCTTACGGATGGACTTACGGATGGACACAACATTAAAAAAAGTAGAAGTGGTAAAAGTATCAGTTTATGTGCAATTGGTGCATTGCACATAATGTGTGTGTATGTCAGTGTGTGTGCATGTGTGTTACTTATCTCCATCTCCATCACATATCAAATTTGGATCGTGAAATGTTGAGTAATCGGCCAAAAAAAAATAACACTAGGAGAGGCATGTCCTGTCCTGACATATCTTTCTAGATAAGAAACCCCCAGACACCCACATAATGTAGGTGAACTGAATATTCAGGAGTGGCTTATACTGTAGCTGCTGCATGAGGACAAAGAATCCCAGATGCTTTTTGGTGAAGAGACCAAACACACTATACTCTACTGACAGCTGCCATCATGTCTAAGATCATCTGCGTGACCCTTCTCCTCATCATTCTAGCTGACATCTTCTGTCACAACACAGGTAGGTGGGCCCTTAGCACACTTCGAAGGGAGTAGCAACTTTTATTATTTAAAAAGTAGTTTTCATTGAAGGTGGTAAAAGAAGCTGTACATCTTATGGCTACAGATCATCTTTATAATACATTTTATGCCTTGTGTTCGCCTAGATCATTTGTCACAATTATTGATTGACTTGAATACAAGAATGCTCGCCCCAAAACACAGAATCCCAGCTGCAACATTCGGCACGGCGACTCGCTCGCCTAACGGCTCGCTCGGCGGTGCCTCTCGAGTCCGCTTAGTTTTAACAGTTTTTTTTTACTTAATATTATGGGTTGGGTTGTCTGGTCTCATCAAGCGGGCAGAGTGGTCCGCCTCACTGGGGACGAGCATTCCACGCCAAGTGGGGCGAATGGTCCCCCGCTGGGGGTGAGCGTTCCGCAGGAAAGAGTGTGTTTTTGGGGGGCGAGCGTTCCGGACGGTTACCATTGACTTAGTCCATCAAAGTACGCGACGACACCTCTCCCAGATGTTCCATTATCTTTCCTCTGTCAATAGGTACATTTGGGTTTCACTGTAAATGTATGAAGTGGTTAATAGATAATGCATTACACCTTTGTGTCAATGATTTGTTGGAATTTGTCTTTTTTCCCATCATTTAAACAGTCCCCGGACTGCAAGTAACCAAAGGTCATCTCCGTAAGTGCCGGTGCAAAGGTGAGAGCTGCTTCAGCTGCAGAATATAATGTGGTCTGAGCCTTATTATGATAATTCCCTGAATAAGGACAAAAACATGAACAAAATCTAAACTAAGCTGTATGAGTGCGTGACAAATAAAACCCTCTTGAATCTTGAATCCCCCATTACTCTGTTTCTTTCAGTGTCTCCCAGTGGAAGGCTCAAATGCAGATCACCGCTGTTTCCCCAGACCCCTGGAGAGAGGCAGCGCCTGATCAAGTGCTTCTGTTCCAAAACAAACGAGCACAGTAAGTGAACTTCAGAAACTATGTATAGTTCTACATTTGAAACTGAGATTATGCGATCGCAGAATTTACCGCATAATCAGCAAAATGGCGCATAATTATGCGGGGGTAACGTTTTTTCAAAAAGGCCGCATCACATAATATGTGCATCGCATAATATGCACATCGCATGGCATAATATGTGCTTCGCATCGCATGTCGCATATTTCGCATATTGCCGCATATTTCACAACTTTCCGCATATTACGTAACTTCCCGCAATTTCACCGCATAAAATTGCAAAAAAAACGCATATTTCATTGCAAAATCAATGATTTTGGCCCGCATAATCAAGAGTTTTTGCCCGCAAAATCAAGGATTTTTGCCCGCGTTTTTCTGGAGGGTCTAATTAGATATGTCACACTTAAAATTTGAAATTATATCCTCTCTGTTGGGTGGAAACCTCATAATGTCCAAAATTGGGACTTTTCAGAATTCAAATTCAAAAACAGCAAAAATAGCAGATCTGCAAGCTCAAAACGCATCGCTTCGTGCTGCGTTTCGAGCTTGTGGATCTGATACTTTTGTGTGACATCATGGTAGTATGATCAAGTAGAAAGTTAATTAAAAAAACAAAACACAGTTAGAATAAGGAGATAGGATGTTCTGCCCGACAGCAACGATATGATGTATTGCCTTCATATTGAGCTATTTTCTGTGTGTTTGTATATCTGCAGAATTCAAGGAGTTCCAGCCGGTGTGCAGACGTTGGCGTCTCGGCAGTCACACCGTTCCCCTCACGTTTGTTTGAAAGCTCCATCCACTGGACAGAGAGCAAAGTCTTTGAATTACTGTGGCTATTTTCAGTAAAGGTAGATAGGGTAGATTTATTACAGATGATTTACCTGCATTTATCTCTTTGTATCCAGTTTGAATGTATTTTTTCTTTGTTCTGCAGCAGTGCTTTCAAATTCGAATGTACAGCGTAGGCACAGCACTATCTCTAACTTTAAATTGTTGTATTTACACCAGTAGTTCCCAATCTTTTAAGGTCGAGACCCTAAAGAGAAATTTGATGTCTCTCCGGGACCCAAACTATAGTGAAAATAGCCGATCTACAAGCTCACAACACGCGAGAGCTTGTAGATCTGCTTACTTTAACTTACTTCTGAAAGTTTTCTTATTTTTTTATTTAAGCAGTGACACATAGGCCTACCAAGCTTATAATTCAAACAGTCCAAATACACACTTACTATATTTGTGCTGAATTCATAGATAGCTAATGACTGACTTTGTTGCCTGTCATTACTTAATAATGCAGTCTACCTTCAGTTCCTGTAAAATGGTACCACTGTGGATGTAATAATATTATGTTGAGTTTAGTTAGGGTTCAATTAGCTGGTGGGGATGGGGGGGGGGGGTGGATCCATGCCTATGCTTTTGAAATCGCCCCGTCTGGTTGTTATCTTTTATGGCTGGTGGGGATATGCTTTATCCCTGCTTCTGTTCAGACTGAATTATTAATACAATAATTAATACATACTGTCTGATCATGTTTGATATTTACAGAATGTTTGATAATATGACAATTTAACAATTTAATTAAAAATGATACGTAAACCACATTAAACCTGGGGTCACTATTTTTAGCACATTTTCACTGAAATCTTGTTTTTCTCCAAAAATGAAATAAAAAGCGTAATTACATAAGGAAGGAATCACATTGCCACACCCTGTGAACATGTAGATCGGCTATTTTTTAGATTTGTCGAATGAAGAGTGTTAACAACTCCCCGCTCTTTCTGTCTTTTTTTTAACAACCCTAACCCTGGTTGAGTGTATAGTGTGATCTGTGATGGCCCCTATGGAAGATGGCCCCTATGGAAGATGAGAACAGCAGGGATGGATTGCTTCACCTCACTGGCCTGATCTATATCTCATTTATGAGGGCCGTGGGAAAACACAAGATACCATCACAGCAAAGCTGCAAGGATGATAATGTCCTCTCCTGATCTCCTTACACTTTTTTCCAATCTATCTATCAATCGATCAATCAAACAATCAATCAATCAATCAATCAAACAAACAAACAAATCAGTCAAAGCAGATTTAGCTTGTTTGTCTCATTTTATACTTTTTGTTTCATTATGTATGTGTGTGTGTGTGTGTGTATATATATATATATATATATATATATATATATATATATATATATATATATATATATATATATATATATATATATATATATATATATATATATATATATATATATATATAGACAGTCTGTCTATATATATAGTCTGTCTCAGACAGACAGACAGACAGACAGACAGACAGATAGACAGAGAATGCAGCGTGTGTGAGTGTTGCTTTCGTGTGTATGTGTATGTGTGTGCGCTGTGTGTGTGTGTGTGTGTGTGTGTGTGTGTGCGCTGTGTGTGTGTACGTTCATGGGGGTTGGTGAGGGGTGATACAGGGTGGTTGGGTTACAGTTCAACCCTTTTGGATAGCATCTCTGTTTTGGGTGAAGGCATAGTGCAGGGCTGGGGCCGCTGGGCTAAACAGCAAACAATGATTAAGGTACAGTACTGTATGCTGTAATTCTCCCATGACAAACTACTAGGTGTTCGTCTATGCTAATAGCAGCCGATATATCAGCAGAGATATTAAACATTGAATGGGGTCTAATTGACACTATTTAATCCTATTTTCCTTCCTATTATCTCTGAGGTCAGTTTGACTCCAGGCTGTTTTAGCTGTACAAAACATATCCGAATAGCATCATAACATGTTTTGGTTGTTTTGGATGATATTGAGGCCACTAAGACATGCAATTGTATAATCTTCAAAAACGTACTCTGATTCAGGGCCCTAGCTTAATCATAGCAGTAGTAGTTCACACAACAGGGAGGAGAGGAAAACATAAACACAGCCCTCTAAACCATCTTCTCTTATTGCTGTATGCTTTCCTTATGCTCTAACACTCAATTGAAAATGACATATAAGCAAAGGTTTTCTGCCAGTGAGGCCAAACATAAAGTAGCTAGACGAACAGACAGACACACACGCACGCACGCACGCACGCAAGCATTACATTACATTACATTACATTACATTACATTACATTACATTACAGTCATTTAGCAAACGCTTTTATCCAAAGCGACTTACAATAAGTGTACACACACACACACACACACACACACACAGACAGTCAGATACTTCTCCTAAACCCTGTGTACTGTAGCCCGCTGAAAACAACTGATTGATTGATTGAATATTTTATTAGACAGAAATGTAAAACAGCACCAGTAGTACAGTACAGTCACAACACTTTGTCTAAAAGGATAACACCAAAAAAGTCTTTGCGGTCTTGTTTCCATTGGGGTCCTATATTTTAAAGCTAATAACACAACATGCATTATATGCATATAGTCAGCATTATTTTTAGCATCACTGCCTGGTGTTGAGGTCAACCTAAAAGCAGATAACAATCCTGTTCAGACCTCAGAAGAACGTTTACTGTAAGCAGAATGTCAGCATATTAGCTGACTCAGTAGAGCAGACAGTGACTCTCTGTCTAAGACAAGTAAGCACTAACAGTATTTGTACAACTCAGGGACAGTTACTGTAGATGTGTGTCGTCGGTGTCGGGTGAAAACCTTTTATGTTCCTTTTTTGTTATTATTTCATTTTAATAACATTCAACAACCTTCATATTAACTTATTTAGCTCTGTCTGGCATCCCAATTTTGGGCATGTCATTATAGGTGAGAATAAAAAATAGCAGATCGGCTATTATTTGAATAATTAAAAACCTTTCTGTCGGTAAGTGGTAAAGTCTTGCTTTAACCACTACAGTATGATTATTAAGGCTTCACTATTATGCACTGGATTCATTGTTTAGTCTCTCTGTGTGCGTGCGTGCGTGCCTGCGTGCGTGCGTGCGTGTGTGCGTGCGCACGCGTGGCCGTTTCATGTTTACACCAAAACATCACAGGTAGGAACGCACACACAACTCATGTCCAGTTGAGAAGGCTGGAAAGTGAGAAAACACCAGAGAAAAGGAGAAGCTGAAGCTGAAGCTTCATACCAGTCCAGGATATCCCCGAATATTAAAACAAGGCCTTTGGTTACCGAACACAACACCTCACTTTAATAGGTAAGTTTGCTATCGTGTCGTGTGTCATAACATGTCTCCACCCAGTAAATATATGTACAGGGGACTTGGCCCCACCTCGTAAGGCAACATGAATAATTCCTTAAGGCATATCATTAGGCTCTGACTCATGCATGCAACTAGAGGGACAGGCTTGCATGGTGGAAGGTTTTGTCGTGTTGAGAGATGGCATATAAGAAAAGACAGAATCATAAGCAACTGATGATTCTCTTAATGAGATTCCATTTCAACCCGAGTGCTTTTCTCTGAGTGAAGACATGTCGTCTCTCCAGCTCGAGGGTGCATGGATGTGTCACCCTGCAACCAAGGGAGAAATGCCCATGTCACCTTGCGAAGCCGGCTCAAGTTACTATACATAGATGATATAGCTGTGACAAGATATCGTGTCTTATCGTGTCTTATGAATTTTTTATGATGATTTTACGTTGATCTTCATGCACACTGTGTTGTTGTATTACTGTGTTGGTTATAGAGTGTCGTTCAATGGGCACTGTGCGATTTATTGGCAGACTGTGCAGTACTGTATGTTGTTGTCATTGTATTCTTAACAGCAGTTACTGATCAAGTGCGTGTCCATGACACAATTCTCCCAGGGACAAGTCTATCCTATCCTCCTATCCTATCCTATTAGGTACAACTTTGAGTCATCCACTCCTCTCTGATATGCCACAATTGTCACAGACTATTCATAGCTACACCACCCAACCACCTTGAACGATACAAACAGGACAATACCGTATATTCTGTTTTATTTTCATTTATTAAAAGCTTCACTACAAGCAAACCAAAGGCATTACAGAGGTGTGACGTTATAATATTACCTCAATATTATTTTTAATTCGCCCTTTGTGTGTGCAATCCAAAAAATATATGTTCTAAATTCTTAGGTGTCTCTACTTTCTCTGCCCTGCATGGCGACAGTAATGAACCCAATTATGAGCCAGGAGTCCCAGGTAGTGATGTCCCAGCCAGGAAGAAGCAGAGCACCAGGAGAGTGGAGCACGGGACTGTGTGACTGCTGGCAAGACATGGGAGACTGTAAGTGTCTCACCACAGACAAAACAAACTGAGAGCCAACTGACCCGCCCATATGTAGCAAACGAGCCACCATCTTGTTTGTGTGTCATGTGTTCCTGAGCCGACATGGTTTAACATACGTTTATTTCCCTCAATGTACAGGTAATGCATGAGCAGGCGGTAGTGCTACTTTTTGAAGTGGGGGAGCGCATCTGTATACCGCTTTTTCTCCCCTATACACCAAATCTCTTTGCTGCGACACATTGTGAGCTTGTAGATCGGCTATTTTTGGCTATTGTTCGCCACAGAATATGGATGCTGGAGTTCAAGTGGTTCATCAATTAAACAAAACCAAAATCCTATTTTCTTAACGCTCCCCTGCGCTCGCCCTCAATACTACACACCTGTGCATGAGTGTATGTTAATAACATACAATCATGCATTACTTATTTCTTGACTTCAGGATAATTGTATTGAACTACTGCTGTGAACAAAATGCCTTTTTGGTATGACTCACTTGTCTCACTGTCAAACACCACACTTCCTTGGAATTACCACTATCCATCTGGTGTATGGGCATTATAATCGAAAATGTTTTCGAAAATGTTCAAAATAGCCGATCTAAAAGCTTACGTGTTGGATAGCAACACATCGTGAGCTTCTAGATCGGCATGTTTGACACCCCTGTATGACGTTGTATAAAATAGAGCTTAAGTAGTTAAAAATAAGAACTTTGTCCAAGTGAGTTTTAGGGCGGTTCAAACAGTGATATTACTATATGCCCTCATATCCTTTATATTATTGAAACTGTAATTACAGTTGAACAGAGGGACAACTTCCATTACACCTATGAGACACGGCACCATATTGGATGTGTCATACAGTATGTCACAAACTTTGCAAAACAAGTGAGACTTGAAGTGAGTCATAAAAAAATGCATTTTGGTCATAGCAGTAGTTCATGGTTCATAGTTTCTTCATACTACAGGGCACCAGGTCAGACACAGGGTTGTAAACACATAACATATAGTTATATGACACATGACTGACCCACATATAAGGTTATAGTTGAGAATTCTGGTGTATGTATGTTCGTCAGGAGCCCTTTAAACCTAATATACAGCGGCTATTTTCAAAAAATCTTGAAAGAAATTGAAAATTGGAATATGTTTGAAATATTTTAACTACACAAATCTTGTATGGGTCCCTGGCATCAAATATTTTCAGCTGGGGGTCTGCAGACAAATACATATTAATTTGGGAGTCCTTGACATGAAAATGTTTGAGAACCACTGGTTTAAACAACATTAGACAGCAAGCACAAAATAAGCAACTACACTTTAGAAACAAGTCCTCCTAACGCAACCCATAACTAACAATATTTATAAGCGACTTTACAGAAAAACAAGCCCTAAGTCGCTTATAATAGGCGGACATGGCAACACTGGCTTCTACAGGTCCAAGGTCATCAGATGTGAGCTCTGCTTACATCTCCAAACCTCACCTCGGCTTGGCCTTAGGCTTGTCTCCAGACACGCTGGAGTCAAAGGTTAAGGAGTGAATGAGTGCAGAATATTACAATAACACATAACTCACTGACAGTGTGTGTGTGTGTGTGTGTGTGTGTGTGTGTGTGTGTGTGTGTGTGTGTGTGTGTGTGTGTGTGTGTGTGTGTGTGTGTGTGTGTGTGTGTGTGTGTGTGTGTGTGTGTGTGTGTGTGTGTGTGTGTGTGTGTTCCAGGCTGCTTGGCTCTGTGCTGCCTCCCAGTGTTCACCTGTAAGGTGACCAGTGCAGCGGGCGTCTGCCCCTGCCTGCCACTGCTGGACTGCATGGGCTGTGTGCCGCCTGCCTCGCTGGCTGTGAGGGCCACTGTCAGGGAGCGCTACGGCATCGAGGTAACACACCCGTATGCAACAGAGATCAACAAAGATTGCTAACCACTTGAACCCTCTAACACTTAAAAAACTAAGATCCAAGATCTAAGATCTGCTGTTTTTGGCTAATGTTCAATCCAAATATGGATGCTGGGTTCAAGTGGTTGAGGTAAAGACTCTGTTAAAAACTGATTCTGTTGTCAGTGCATGCAAAAAGGAAAATACAATAGGTGGTAAATGGTGAACCTAAAGATAGGCCTGGCCTCCAAAACACTTGCTTTAACCGCTTATGCTGAACTGCGAAAATAGCAGTCTACAAGGTCAAAATGCATCACATTGTGACACGTTGTGAGCTTGTAGATCTGCTACTTTTGAAACTTTTGAAAATCTTTCAACCTGGCGTATCTAATTTGGGCATAAGTGAAAATTTCCAAACATGTGACCTCAGGTTGAAAGTGGTTAAGTGAATAGATTAAAGGATCTACACCATGAATTTTTTTTTTTTTTTAATATTTAATATCATATGGTGTATGTCCCTCAAACCTTTTTCAAAAGGTCGTCATGAGCCCTTTAAACCTAATATACAGCGGCTATTTTCAAAAAATCTTGAAAGAAATTGAAAATTGGAAGGTTAAGGAGTAAATCATCACTCAGATATACTCATCCCAAGTCAATTGTCTCTGGCTTATACAGCACTTTCAGCTGCAATACCAAAACGTCCTCTTGGGCAGGGGGGGGCTACTGAGCAATTCTGTCTGGCCAGCATCAATGCAATGGCAATGCAAGTGATGTCACTTGCATTGCCATTCTGAAATGGCCTGTTCAGACACGCCCATTCTGAAAATCTCTGAAATGAGAATGAATGACTGAATGTTAAAAAAAAAAAATTGGGTACAAGAGACACTGGGGAGCCCAAAAAATACCCCCCCCCCAAAAAAATGAAATTCATGGTGTGGTCCCTTTAAAGGACGACTTCACCCATTGTCAACCTACCTTCATATAATTGGTCCTCACTAATAATCATGATAAAATGGTACCATTTTGTTGTGTCTGTGTCTCATAGGAGGCCTGTGGACACTTCAGAAACCCGCACACCAGTGACATCATCGTTAGGCAGGTTTAAAAAAAAAAAAAAAAAAATCCCTTTTTAATTTCTTTACATGAGAGCACTTTCCAGGAATAGAAAGCCTGCAGTTTCTATTAGCTTGGATTCCCCCATTGATGATGTCACTGGTATGGGTGGGTTTATGAAGATAGGTTGAACATGGGTGAAGTCGTCCTTTAACATTAATGTCAACTCTAAATAAATAAAAAGTCCCATGGGGGATTTTCCACCAGTATGGGGGGGGGGGGGGGGGGGAGTTGGCTCAAAACAGGGAAGTTGCGATCTTTGTTGGTATGAAGCCATTCTGTGAACCGTCAACTGTTGCTCTTGTTTTTGATAAATACTACGAGATACTACAAGTAAATGAAAGCAACGTTTTTTTTTATTCAACAACTTCAGACACAATGCGTTCCCACCACCCATAGAGCTGTGTTTGTCCATAGCAAGCCCTCATGCTGTGGTTTGTAATGTGAGAGTTAACCCCAGATCTGGAGAGACGATCAGGCGTCACATTCTTAGTCACTGATCATTTCACATGGCCAACGCAAGGCAGGTCTAAACAACGCAAAAACAGTGCAACAGGAATATCAGTAGATTGTTTGTGCCAGTGGTTCTCAAAGTGGGGAGTGGGGACCGGGGACCCCCAGGGATCCATGAGGCGGTTTCAGGGGCAAAATAAGCTGTTTAACCATTTCAAGTTAAAATGTATCAAATGGGTTAAAATTTTTAACCCATTTGATACATTGACTACTATTCTAAAATAGCCAATCTACAAGCTCACAACTAATTGCAATGTGACAGTGTGAGCATGTAGATCGGCTATTTTCAAAACAATATTTTAAATATATATATATATATTTTTTTTAAACATTTCTTGATGTTTAACACAAATCTTGAATGGGGGTCCCTGGCACAAAATATTTTCATATGGGGGTCCGTGGACAAACAACATGTTAATTTTAGGGTCCTTGGTGTGAAAATGTTTGATAAGCACTGCCTGGTTTGTGCAGTGAACAGAAAGTCCCCAGGCATGCTTATAGACCAGAGAGGAGGATGAGAAGGATAAGAAAAGGAACTGGGTGTGGGCTGAGGCAGGAGCTGGAGGCCTGCCACAGGAGAGAGCAGGTGACTCCTCTCTCCTGGCTCCTAAGGAGGTGGAGTGGGCTGTGGATTGTTGTCAATACTGCACATCTTGAGGCATGTACAGTAGGTTGAAGCTAATCTGAATGGGTTTCCAGATTGCAGTGAAGCAAATACTGTATGTGTGTGCGCGTGTGAGCGTGTGTGTGTTTGTGAGCGTGCGTTCGTGCGTGCGTGTGTGAGTTTGTTTGTTCTTTTAGTTTTTTTCCCCCAAGCACTGTTGGGAAGTATAGAGAATTCTATTCATTTATGATACATTCTATTTCTGGTGTAGGTGTATATCCTAAAAGGCCCAATCTGGGATTAAAGGCCCAATCTGGGATTAAAGGCCCAATCTGGGATCTTTCTTAACATATAAATTAGGGTTATATAGTATTCTAAAAGACTGATTTGTAGAAACAGAAAATATATTTATTGCTAATGTCAAATATGGTTTGTCCTCTTTCAAATTAATGAACACTGAGGATCAAGCATTGTACATAACATTGTAGTTATAAGATTATATTACTATCATTATTATCAAACCACCTTGATGATTTTGCTGCAGTAAATTCATTCTGTCCTAAGAGGGAGCTCTTGCACATCAGAAGCAACATTTATTTCCCCCCCAATTCCTTTGGCTCAATTTATTGTTGTGTGGGATTTGTATAATTTTTTTTGTTCTTCAGTAGCTAAAACATAATTTTAACCAATCTTTATGGTAAAGACGTACTGTATATTATACAATATAGTAGCCTACATTTATAGTGGTTGGAAGTGATCTCCCTACTAGTCCATGAAGAAATTTAGACCCTGGTGTCGGGTAGGACACAGACACCTACTGATTAACACGTAGTGCTGCCTAAAGCTCATAAGTACAATATCTCCCCTGACCAAACACGGGTTCCCAAGGGTGGCATGGGCCTACTGGGCCCAGGCCCAGGGGCCAGAGCCTATGTGTGAAAAGGCCTATGTGTGAAAAACCCTTTTAAGTGCATGTTTATCCTGTCAGTTTACATATAGGACTTTAGAGGGGAGTGCAAGAAGCAATTGCAATTGTCGTCAGGTTTTTCAATTAAACGATCTTAAAGTTTTTTGCACTTTTTTGCACTCTCAACTGCTGTTGTTGTTTTAAGCTGCACTATAATGTTTTTCACCCACTGTTTTACTTGTAATTCATGTGATGTGACAATAAAGTTCTATTCTAAAAAAAAGAAATCCTGTTGAGATGCTGGTGTTAATATGAGGTTGGCATTCAATGTAGCCATATGCATGTGGCCTGTAGTTGTGCTCTTGCAGTTCAACATACATGTTGTGGTGTTGACTGTTGGGGGGTTGGGGGGAGGGGCTTTTACAAGTCTGTGCCCAGAGTTCCGTCGTGACAGAGCGGTAAAAGTTTGGTCTTCCACTCAGGGTTCAAATCCTGGGTGGTGACATGAAACTTACGGATTCGCAGCTTTACATTTTATGTTCAACTTTCCCACCTATGTTCACTGCTCTTTCTGTGTGTTCCAGGGAGGCGTGTGGAGTGACTGTTTCTATGGTTGCTGCTGCTATCCTCTGTCTTGGCTCCAGATCTCTCGTGAGCTGAAGAGACGAGCAGCGAGCCACGCCAACTCCACTCTGTCATCCTCCTCCTCAGTCAGGTACACTGCTCTGACCTCCCTGCAGGGGGCGCACTTGATTTAGACTCCGTTTTTTTGGGCTGGCAATAAACACTTCTGCTGTTCAGAAGTTGGCATGTGTTCCTATAATAAGCTCACATGGAGAGAGTCACCCTTTAGTCACCCTTCCTGTAGCCACTCCCTGTTTTGCATGAACTCCAGCTAGTGATTTTTACACCCTGGGACAAAATGTATCCCACAATGGAAATGTCTTAATTCATTGATGATAATAAATGTCATTTTAGAAATATTTTTATTTTGGCCAGAATGGATCATTGAAGTTGCCACAAGCTTTTGTGGTTCAGTCAGGTTATTTGTGTTTTTTATTTTCTTCCCCCAGTGTGTTTAATTTGATGTCTAATGCTTGGACTGCACTCTTTCTCTGTTTCTTTTGTAAAAACTGTAAGTCAGCGTTCAGTTGTTCTTTTCGTAGGCCAACAGATGTGTGTATAGTTAAAGGACACACCTGTCATCTTCCTGTTCAAGAAAAAAGTGAATGTGACTGACTCTTATGGAGGTGTGTCATATTATGACATCACATTAAAGCATATTATCATGAATGGGATCCCATTCCATTCAGTAGGCATTCCCAACATCTTTTTGAGTTTTATATTAATACAACATTCCATGAATGAACTAAAAAATTGTATTTCTACAAATCATAATTTCAAAGCAATCCAAAATTAAAGGACCATACTACTGTCCATTTTCAACATTGCCCACATAGTTTATATACCTAACCCTTTCCCCCAAAAATTGTCAGTAGCGTCAGCTACCCCATTCACTTCCATGCTATGGGAGAAAAGTGGCATTAATCATAGTGCCACCAATCAGCCCATTAGCCATATTGTGACCAAGAAGCCTACAAGGAAATATACACAACCCATACCGAAATATACATAGTTAATCATACATTTGTAATAGATCCAACATTGTCATACTATCTACTAAGTAGAAATAGGTTGGCTTGTAGAAGAATGTCATACACAATGCACCTACTGTACAGGACATACACATACTCCATGCATGGATACATATTGCAATAAGCAGCTACACAAGAACAAATATGTTTTACTTAGATAGGTGTCATAGTGTCTGCGTATATATATATATATATATATATATATATATATATATATATATATATATATATATATATATATATATATATATATATATATATATATATAAATATATATATATATATATATATATATATATATATATATATATATATATACATATATATATATATATATATATATATATATATATATATATATATATATATATATATAATTATATATTTAAAATAATCTGTTGTTACACAGTTTAATGAAGCCAGTCACCCTGTCTCAATACTCTTGTTTTGTGTTATTCACATTATTTATGGAGTAAGTCAAGTAGGTGAATTGTGTAAGATATTCTTCTACGGAGGCTGCCCATTAGTTTGACGTCTCAATAGTCCGATAGTGTGAGGTTATGTTTAGGCATAGTTTTTGTGGGGTTAAGCTTAGTTATAATGTGTGCCGTCGGACCAAGGGTACTTCGGAACCGCAGGACTTCTACAAGCCAATGTATTTCTTCTTAGTAGACAGTATGACAATGTTGGATCTATTTACTATTATTATTATTCAAATATTGTATTGATTTTTTTCAAAAAGGTTCACATACAAACACATAACAAACAACTACAAGACACCACAGACACTAGTACTCAATACCCAATGAAACGGATACACATACCATCCAATTACTAATTGACCGAAAATGCAAGGAAGTTTTAGTACAGTACATTGGCATGAAAAGCGGTATTAATATCACAAAATTAAAGTCAATGGATCTATTTACAAATGTATAGTTAACTAGAAAAGGTGCTCCTCGGAGCACAGGTCTCCGCCAGGTCAGGTACGTTATTGTGGCCTCCTGGTGGCGCTATAATAGGCCAATGTGAAAAGGGTGCCATTTGTTCAAGGGCTCTTCACTGCAATGGGACACTGCATTCATGATTTGAGGCATTTTGTTCCAAAAAGGTGTTTTGCTAAATTAGACCTGCTGGTGGTGCTATAACAGGCCAATATGAAAAGGGTGGCATTTCTTCCTTGGCCTAATAGAAATGTGCGTGTGAAATTTCACGGAAATCGCATGCTGCGTTCATGATTTGAGGTATTTTGTTCAAAACGGACCAATCCTGCAAACTTTGGAAGCCAATCTTAGGCAATCAGGATGGAATATGGGAAATCGGATAAATCCGTGTTGATCACATGACTATAGAGATACTGTGTACCGATTTGTGTGATGTTTGGACAAAATATGTAGGAGTAGAGTAGTATCAATAAATGTGTTTTGCACAAATCAGCCTCCTGGTGGCGCTATAACAGGCCAATCTAAAAAATGAGAGGTTCTGAATTGGCATCCAGGGAGTGTGCGTGCACAGTTTCGCAGTGGCCGGGCCAACGGTGCCGGAGATTAGCTGCTAACGGACGGACAGGACACACAGACGGACGGACGGACACACAGACGGACGGGCAGGGGGTAAAACATACTCTCTCGCCATGCCTTTCGGCCTGGCGGAGACAACTATGTACATTTCTGTGTGGGTTATGTATATTCCCTTGTAGGCTTCCTGGTCACAATATGGCTAAAGAGCTGATTGATGGTAGTATGACTGTCTACCACAAATAGGCTGGTTGCCTATTTAAAGTCAACATGAAAAACATGGAAGTAGTAGCTGATGATGGCTTGATGTTAACTTTTGGGTAAGAAAGGTCAAAGGTCAAGGTCACAATCAAGGGAATGATCAGTTGGTTGCAGTGGTGTGTTCTAATTTTTTTTGCAGGGTATACTATAACAATTCCCCCCAGTTCCTCCCACACGCACGGCACGCACACGCGTATAATTAATGAATGTAAAAAAATTGCGCGCGTGTTTCTGCCCCTCACAAACTCGGCCAGGCCCACTCAGGCCCAGTTTCACAGTAACACTGAGTACACTTACAATATGCTTTATACTGATTTTCTGCTGTTTCTAATGTTAATCACCCTGTAACTCAACCACTTCGGAGCTGCTTTTAGCCCTGGATGCATTTAAAACAAAATATATATATTACCATAGAAGTGCAGGGATTGTTATAAATAAATGCTGGTTAGGCTTATCAGATATAATAGCAGTGTTAACAGCGAGCCTTCCTGTATCTATTACAGAATAGTATTAACTTGTCATTGTAGACACAAACTGTATTGAAGATTCAAGATTTTGCTGTGCTATGACGCGCAATTTGAATGTGTGAATTCCTTCACCAGTAGCCATTAATTATCACCTCAAGAACAATAGCCGCACACATGATAAGCCTTCACCTCAGAGTTAGACTAGTCAGACGGTCAGACCACATTCTTGCTGTTTGTATTGCTGCGCCCCCCCCCCAGCCCAGCCACTCCTGGGTGCATCGTATCAGATGCGTATCAACGTATCAGATACGCCGTTTCGAACTGTTTTTGGATGTATACGGTGACGACGAAAAAGATCTGCAGGCCATACGGCGTATACAGCGTACCACGGTAGAACACACCACTGGTTGGTTGTCACGGAGATATAATTATCTTTAGGGTCAAAAAGTTAAAAGGTAAAGAGGTCACAGACAGTTACAGAATTAGTCATATCTCAGGAACAGAGATGTTGTTGTGATCAGGGTTTGAAGCCCAAGATGCATTTTATTGCAATTTGTATCACATGAGTAAGACATAGGTTATACCTAACAATAACAACTTTTTAACCACACACACCAACACAAACTTTACTGAGGTCATTGCAGTCATGCCTCTCTGTTAGAAATATTTAGAAATATTGTTATAATGAAGGAAACATCATACATTGAAAATATGCTGCCTTCATTGAGCTGTTTTACTATGTTAGCCAACTAGTTTGAGGTATAAAATCAGCACCATAATACAACACTTTCAGGTCTATCAGGTTCTTTTCAGAGGCAGTGCATGCAAGACTGCATGAATGAAAGCATGAATGCATGCATCTGTGATTGAACACAGTCTAACATTAGAACATATTGATTTGTTTGTTTATTTTTGGTCGGGACTCATCATATGCTTTGATGTTGATGTCGTGAAAAAGAGGAGAGAATTAACGACACAGAGCAACCACGAGAGAAAGATAAAGATAAAAGACATTCAGTGGAAATGACACAGTGTAAAGGAATGTTGGCAGTGTCTCAAATCCTTCAAGTCTAGTTAAAGAGAAGAACAGGCAAAGGACAGGAGTGGCCGATTGAATCCTGTGGTGTAAAGTAATGGTACATTTACTCATGTATTGTTACTAGTTACTTTGCAAATATAGATTATTAATAATTAATACAATTATTATTATTATTATTTGTATTATTATTCTAAATAGCTTTTAAAAGCCCACAACGTGCTGCTTTGCGGCATTGGCTATTTTCAAACAGCTAAAGTAGCCTATAATATATTTATAATATATAATAATATCAACAACAATTATAGTCCAATAACATGATATGTATGATTCTGAGATCTATATACTGTATATAAGAACAATTTGATTGAAATACCCAAAATCTGTTACTGAGTGGTGTTACTTTCCATGCATGTTTCACTGGTTGCAGCTGCATTTCTTTACATCCATACAGCAATATTGAGTATTTAACTACTTTAACCCTGGTGTCCCTATTTTGGTTATGACATTACAGTGGAAGTTTATTAGGATGTTGCAGCAATGCTAACAGAAACGAAGGGTATCAGATAGCCAGTATCTGTAGAGCATTACTTCGGGCGCCCGTGCATGGACCTCACCCATCTTAGAACTCGAACTGAGATCTTCATTGTGATCTCAACTAACACACCTGTAAAGGTTTATGACAGCATCCTGCACAGTTGTGACGCGTATTGCATTGATAAAATCTGTCCACAGACATATAAACAGCACAAACAGACTCACAAGGTGAAAACAACACCAGCCACCCTGTCATGGCTGGTAACAAGTGCTATGTCTAAAAATAAAGCCATTGATGGGAAAACATGGTTTATGTTTATGTATTATCTATGGCTGAATAGACAAAGGCATATATTGATTTAGCTATTATGGTCCTATGGGCCTTTGGAACAGCCTGCTGAAGGATCTGCAGCTCTGAATCTGTGGACGTTTTAAAAAGAAATCTTAAGACCTTTTTAAGCATTGCTGTTACTTAGGTTTCTGCATTACTCTTGCTGCTTTTAATTTCTTTTAAATGTACTTTAATGTATTTCTTAATGTACACTCTTTTATCTTCTTGCCTTTTAGTTGTTTCTTTTAAATCTCTTCTGTGAAGCGCATTGAACTACACTTGATGTATAAAATGAGCTATATAAATAAAGCTTGATTGATTGATTGATTGATTGATTGATTGATTGATGCTGGTATGATCCTCTAAGTGTCCTCCTACCTTTTTAGAAATAATATGTAAGAAAATCAGAAATATAACAAAAATTACCTAGAGAAATGCTTATGATGTGAGGTTTTGGTACATTTTCAGCGCAGTTCCCAAGAAAGGTAGAGCGCATCATGTAGCACCACGGCAGAAGAGCTAGGCTTTATATTTGTGACAACATTTGCAAAGAACAAGTACATACTGCATGGAAACACACAACAAAAAGGATTGACTAAGTTCACCCAACTGGAAAATGGCCAAATGGAAGCGCTAAAGGAAAATCCATAGGGTCACCAAAATCAATAAGGTTCATCCTGGAATCCTCATTGTGTGAAAAGTTAATATTTTGGCTAGAGGGTAGCGCTATGGCTAGATGGGGCCACTCAAAATGTAGGGTTCATCTTCCGGGGAGCATGAATTTGCTCAGCAAGTTTTAAGTTTAGCAATCTGTCCATTAGGCCATTGATCAACTTATAGACCGAAGACCGCAGCTGCTGCTGCAAAAAGAAAGAAGACTGAAGACTGAATGAATGAGGCCTTTAATTATACAGTCTGAGGGTAACATTAAAGCTGAAGTTCCTGTGCTCTTGAAAATTAATAAAAATAAACTTGTAATTGTAAATGGACTTACTTAAATTCATTTGTATAGAATAGGTTTTATAGTATTATGTATATACTGTAGGCTACATGAATTTAAACTCAGTGAGCTACAGTACACCAACATTCAACATAAGATGTGACCTGTTATGGTCACTGTTATGACTGATACTATCATTATTATGAATACTAGTGTAATATATTAACCAAATGAATTAACTGTATGTACATATATATATTTTTATATATATATATATATATATATTTTGTATTTTGTATACTTGTCCAAAGGAACTGAAAATAAAACTGAACTGAACTGAACTGAACTGAACTGAACTGAACCTACGCCTGAAACGGATCATCAATATACAGTACAGTGCAGTCTGTATACCGCTGATGTTTGAGATTTGGTGGGTTGCGTGAGGGTCAGACAATCTGATGTCTGAACAAAAACTATGCACACGTCATTGAACAGGACAGACCAGTTAGTGATATGCATCCTCCAGTCTGCCATCACGTTCACCTCTGTCCTCCACATATATAAGATGCTGTGCTCCTGTGCAAGTTCTCAGTCATCCAGGTCATTCAGATCTAACCGAATCCCTCATCCATTGACAAGACCCAGGTAAGACAATCCACTTCATGGTTTTGCATGAGGTAGCAAATAATGGTAGGGACATTTTTATAGTATTTGACAATCCTCTCCAATTAATTGGACTAGGGATTCCGATTATCTTATTCTATCTATTACTTTTTCGATGAATCGAGTGAGCCAGCAGCACGAGGCTGTGAGGAGTGAAAATAGCTGATCTACATGAACAGCTATTTTCACTATTTTTGAAAATGAATTAGTTTGATTAACTATTGCAGCTCTACCTGCAACCTAAGCCATGTTTATTCAAATTGCCCTGAGAGCTCTGATTTATGTAATCTGTTCATCAAAGAAATCACAGAATGTGAGAAATAATTTCTTTAACACAGTTCAGGAGAGTTCTTTCCAAGCAGAAGACAGCATTCACTGAGACGTCCTTTGGGTATCTTTCATTTAATTAGCAAACGTATGCTGCCCACGCCTAACTAAATAAATGATACCCAAAGGACATCTCTGGGAGTGTAGCTGATACTTCTGCTTGGAAATCAGGTTTTTAAACCTTCACCATCCATCCACATTATTTAGTCAGGATAAAATTCTGATAAGGTTCTGTTGTATAGAAAGGCACTTTGAGGCTCAAAGGTGAACAGTTACAGTATCAGCCAGTCTGTGAGGAAAGTAAATGAAGGTCATGTTTGATCACTGTCAAGTGTCCACTCCTGGTCTTATCCTTGATAAAGACTGACGTGACACCTCTGCTTTTTCCAGAAGTACTGCTTATGGATGAGCCTGCACTCAACTTCTAAATTACTTATTACTGTTTAATTAAATTGACACAGTGAATGTTACTATGTATGAGACACAGTAGAGCAGCCAAAGCTCACATTTGTCCATTTGGTTGGAATCATGGAATCATCACAATGTCAGACTGCACCGACTTTACATTACTAAAATACACTTGGCACAAAATGTCTTGAAGTTTGGAATGAGGAAATTATGCTAACATTTGAAGTACACATTCGATATTTCATTCGCGCACATTAGGTCAACCTAAAAAAGATATAACTACATATTGACCTGAAACACGGCATGTCATAATAACTTTGTGGAATGCTGTTGGTCATTGACTTCAATAAAAATTCCCGGTAATGCTGAATAATTTGTAATAACCGTGTATAACCAATGAAGATTTTGCACATTTCCTGTAGAAGCTGTCACCATGTCCACGAATAAGATGGTGGTCAACCAGCCCAAGCCCTTCATAGCAGCCACAATCTCCAATGAGTGGAGCTCTGGGATCTGTGAGTGCTTCGAGGACCTTCCAGGATGTAAGTGTGGCAGCGTGTCAACATTGGCTCATTGTGCTTGTTTAAAGGGGTAGTTCACCCCCAAAATAACTTTTTTTCTATTGATTACTGACCATCTGGAGCCTTGAATTCATAGATATTTTTTTGTTTTTGTCACATTCCTAAGCCAATAATTTGATTATAATAAATGTGTCCCCATTGATTCCGGTAGGAGACACAAATGCATTTGTGTCTCCTACCGGAATCAATGGGGCTAAATTTATTATAATCAAATAATAAAGGAAGGTATGCGACAAAAACAAATAAATATCCATGAATTCAAGGCTCCATGGGGTGAGTAATCAATAGAAAAAAAGTTATTTGGGGGGTGAACTATCCCTTTAACCCAGGGGTTCTCAAACTTTTCATGTCAAGGATCACCAAATTGATATGTATTTGGCCGTGGACCCCCATCTGAAAATGTTTTGTGCCAGGGACCCCCAGAAGAGAAGATTTGTGTAAAAATAAATAAAAAATGTATTCAACATTTTCCAATAATCTTTTTTTAAATGTTTTAAAATAGCAGATTTAAAAAGATTGTGATACTTTACACATTTAGCTGAGGACCCCCTAGAACCCCCTCAAGGCCACTTAAACCCTCTATTCATAGTAAAACAGACCTGGTTTACTATGTAACTGTACTTGGACCGCCTTTTTCCATCTACATCGACTCTCTTTGCCAAAAGTAGCTGATCTACAAGCTCACAACGCGTCGTGTTGCGACACGTTGTGAGCTTGTAGATCGGCTATTTTTGGTGAATGTTCCCCACAGAATCGGGATGCTGGGTTCAAGTGGTTAAACTTTTACAAGCCTTTACTAGAGTAGCAGGAGGAAGGAGGATCAATACATGTTTATGATGCACGCAACAAACAAGTAGAGAATGAAATACTGTTGCATTTCTATCCTGAGGACATCATGCATGTATTACGTAACACATATTTCTGATCTCCTTCAAATGTGTTCTTGTTGAGGAATGTTAACAGATGGCAGATTTGAAATGTCACCATTCCAAGGCAATGATCTTTATGATAACATATTAAGCACTTCTCCCTGTTCACGTGGCTGTCCTCTGACCAGATTCTCCGGTATCCATTCCTCCCGTACAAAAAGGCATGCTGCTAGCAAAAAATTACACTTTTTTATTAAGTGCATAACCCAATATAAAGTACACAGTACACTCATAGAGTTAAATGAACACTTTGTAAGCACATATAGAGCATGGCATGCTGATACGCAACGTGTTTGGAGCTCAGTGATCTTCCTCAGGCAACATACAGGACGTACTCCTACACCAGTGCCCTTGAGCAAGGCACTGGGCTTAGAGCTGGAGTTGTTGCTCACTGTTTCTAACACTTTGACACATTGCTGAGGGCTGAGAATCGTACCTGGAACCTCTGGATTCCCAGGCGGGCTCTCTAACAATTCAGCTATGGCTGCAGACACATGAATAATATTTTCCTTTTCCTTTTCAGGTTGCCTGGCGTTCTGGTGTCTTCCCTGCTTTGTGTGTAAGACCTCACATGAGGCCGGGGAGTGTCTGTGTCTACCTCTGCTGGATGCTTTTGGGTGCATCCCACCCATAACCATAGGCCTCAGGGTGTCAGTGCGCCAGCGCTACGGCATCGAGGTACACACTGACACTGACACTGTCATTGCATGACAACACATTGCGACATATCGTGGGCTTGTAGATCTGCTATTTTCACTATATTTAGAAACGTGTAGATTTAGTTTTACATTTTTGAATTATTTTAAAGATTTTGAACATTTTCATTATGTTGCCAAAAACAGGGACGCCAGGGTTAATGTTGTTTATGACTTCTTATGCACAAATTAGATTTAGCTTGTTGCTACATAAATTGTCACACGTCAGATAGAGTCCAAAGCAGCTGCCCCAATTTGCCCGGAAGCTGAAATAGAGTTATTTATGAATCTTGTGTAAATACATCATCATCTCTAAACATGCCAGGATATCCATAGTGTGCCCCACCCTTTACGGTGGGAGTAACCTTTTCGTATTTGTATTTATATCTATCTATACACAGTTCTTTTTATACCCATAGCAGGATACATTTGTTTATGTGTGATGATGGCATGGTTCAAGGTAACTGGCATACTAGAAAGAAGGCAGGAAGATTGCTGGATTTATTTTCCCAAGCAGTGTTGGAGACGTTATTTTCATAATGCCATAAAATACATGTTACTCATTACTTTCAATTAAAGGTTTACATAGAATTATGTTATGCTACAATATTACTTTTCTGCGCCAAGCATTGAATTATATTACTTTTGCGTAACTTTCACAAAACATGGCAGGTTAAATGGAATAGAGAAGAATGATATACATTTGTGTATATCATACAATACATTTTTTCTTTTAGGAGCCTACATTTCAATGTCATAATGAATCACAAGCACCCTCTATTGGTGCAGAGTCTGCATTTTGAAAAGTCTAGACATAGTACCTATAACAATATTAAGCAATAAGCAATGTATTGTATTACTTTGTTATTTATACAAGTAGTATGTTACTCATAAAAGTAGTATTATTATGTAATGAATTGCTTACATATTTTGTAGGCCCGTAACGATACAGTAACTGCATCGATGCATCGTTTTGAATTTTCAACGATCTACTATATCGATATGCAAACAGCTAAATATCGTATCGTTTGACTTTGAATCGTATCGAATCGTTTTGCAATGCAAATAATCGTATCGAATCGTTCTGCAATGCAAATAATCAATTATATCAATACTAAGTACTTTTAAGAAGAAGAAAAGAGAAAGAGGGGTTTATATCCAGTATCCAGGTATTTATTTTTCACACAGAATTTTTGGGTAAATAAATAGTTACTATATCGATTTTAAATCATTGAATCGAATCGTATCGTTCTAAATTAACCTGTCCTGTATCGTTCATGTATCGTATCGACTAAATCGCTGAATCGAAACGTATCGTATCGTTCTAAATTAACCTGTATCGTTCATGTATCGTATCGACAACCAAGTATCGTGATACGTATCGAATCGTTGTTAAAACGTATCGTTACACCCCTAATATTTTGTTATCTCCAACACTGTTTGCAAAGAATATCCAATTACTGGGGCTGTAAATGTTTCACCTAAACCTGAGCTCAGATCTGTCTTAAACTTGTTTTGTTTTGATTCAGTGATACATTGATACATCTGGTTGGCAATATTCTATTGGCAACAATATATCACCTCAGGCTCAGATCAAATGCTTTTTGAAAGCGTCTCTGACATTGATTCATGACCCTGACTTCAAACCAGCTATGGAGTGTAACTTTTAGATGATGCAAATCAAACTTTACAACAGACTTTTCTGTCAACCACTTAAACCCTTGACAGGAGTCCCCCAGAGCTCTATACTAAGCTCCTTCCTGTTTTTCACTCTACACTAAATATCTTTGCCGAAAAATAACCAATCTACCAGCATGCTAAAATATGTTTTTATACTTGCTTTTATGTTGTACTGACAACCCACCATATCTCTCTCTCTCTCTCTCTCTCTCTCTCTCTCTCTCTCTCTCTCTCTCTCTCTCTCTCTCTCTCTCTCTCTCTCTCTCTCTCTCTCTCTCTCGCCCTGCATCAGGATACAGTTTGCAGTGACTGTGTGCAGGGCTGCTGCTGTGGACCCTGCAGCTGGTGTCAAATATCAAGAGAGATGAAGAACCGTTCGGTTCCCGTCACCTTCATCAACACCATGTCCAGATAAATTAACCATGGATCAAACAACCCCCCACCCCTGTGCTGCCACGACCCTCGTTACAGTTACAAATGCTGTCATCTCCTCCATCATCATCATCATCATCATCATCATCATCATCATGGTGTTATGCAGCAAAATAGCACATCTAAGCTCACAGCTTTGTAGATATGTTATTTTCACTATTTGTTTATGCTTGTACATTTGTTTTTTTGTTTTGTTTTTATTATTATTATAATCTTTGACATTTTTGAACATTTTCACCTATAATGACACGTCCAAATTAGTTTTCCTTCAGCGGAAACTACTTACTTACTTCACTAAGCATGCTATTAGCCTAACTCGTGGAATGAGCATCCCTCTCTGATGCCATCCTGTTTTATCTTCTATCATCACATACAGTATGTACCCGTCTGCCTCGCACGCAATGACCACACGCCATGGGTCCGAGGAATGCCACCTAATATACGTATACAGACTGAGGATGAATGCATGAAGGTGGAATGTAGTTTGGGCGTTACGTACAATGGCTCGTGTACATGCACTGTCACTCACACATAGGATTTTACAGTGTGCTGATGCTAATAATCACAGCCAGAAACATTTTGAACTCATAATTAATAGCCACTTCCTCTCCTTAATACTTTGTAGACATAAATATTTTAATGCTTTAATACTTTGTAGATATGCCACCTATTATATTCATTTCATTTTTTTAATCACAAGATCATAGTGACATTTATTGTACAGCTACACTGTATATTCAGACAAATTTATTGACTTAGGATCTTCCCTTTTAGTTTTTAAATGACATCTGATACAGTTTGAGTGTTAATATTTCTCATTTAGCCCATACTCCCTTTATTGATTGATTGATTGATTGATTGATTGAATACTTTATTAACAAGTTTGTTTAACATGGTAGTACAGTCAAAGGTTGTGTGGTCCATTGTAGATATTCTTAGCGTGTATCAATCATGATTTTTTTGGTTTTCCTTTTCTTTTCTCAGAGAACAAAACTCTAAATTGGCTGTACACAAATTATTATGTAAATCTTCACTAGCAGTGCAATAAATGTCTTTACAGTAGCCAACATCTCTAATCCTTCCTCTTTGAAGTTGACCGGATGATCATTGCTCCCTGTGCAGTGGAACACACTGTCTAACCACATCAAAGAGCCCCACCCACCCTTCAAAACATAACTCTTCAGACTCGCATTCTACCTAATACAGTTTGTGTCTATATTTTTCCCACGCACAGATATTTTGAGTACTTTGGAAACTGCTATATAAATCTGAGGTATTATTATTATTACTAATTATTATCACAGTGAACCTCTGAGACAGCTCAATTGTACTTAATGAACCCCAGACAGTGGTAACTAAGTTACATGTACTCAAGTACTGTACTTAAGCACAATTTTTAGGTATTTTTCACTTTCTTCAGTATTTCCAATTTTCGATTCTACTTCTACCCCACTACATCTCAGAGGAAAATATTGTAATTTTACTCCACTACAATATTTAAACTTTAGTTACTAGTTACTTTGTAGATTGAGTACTTTTACTTTTGGCACTTTAAGTACATTCTGATGACGATACTTTTGTACTTTTACTCAAGTACATTTTGAAAACAGGACTTCTACTTGTAACGGAGTACATCTACATTGCAGTATTGATACTTTTACTTAAGTAAAACATGTGAGTACTTCTTCCGTCACTGACCCCAGACAGCACAATCGTACTGTATGAGCCCCAGACAGCTCAATCGTATGCAAACCATCAACCTCAGAGAGCTCAGTACATGCAAACCACACCAATGCAAATCACGACTGTGTCCAAGCTCAGTTCTTCCATGAAGTTCCAGACCTCAACGTGGCTCAGTCGTGTGGTGTACCAAACCTTTGCCCACAGTCCACTCAACATCAGGTACGTGTACGATTGTGTTGTATTAAATGTACTATGAACATTAACCACTTCAAACCTATAGTCTCAGTGAAATGGACTTGATTTAGAACTGTACTTGGACCACTTCTTTCGGTCTACACTAAAATCTCTTGACCAAAAATAGCCGATCTACAAGCTCAATCTGCTATTTTTGGCGAATGTTCTTAGGTTAGGATTTAGAAGGCGTTTTTAAAATCGGCCTCAGGTCTAAATAAGGATAAGGATAAGGATAATTCCTTTTAACAGGTCGTTCATGAAAGTCCTTGCGGTCTTGTTTCCAATGAGAACCTGTGAGCAATTGGGGTTAAGAGTCTTGCTCAGGGACAAATTTCATATCATCGGCACATATGCTGGGATAGCCTGGAATCGAACCTGGGGCAACCAGGGCCTCTGGTTCCCTAGGCGGGCTCACTAACCACTCAGCTATGGCCGCCCCTCTATGGCCACAGGTCTAAATGGCAAAAATTATAGGATTAAAGGTGGGCCAACAGATAGGCCAACTTCAGATATTTACTAGTCCATATAGACAACACTATCATCAGTTGCTTTAAACAATATCCTTAACTCACGACGTGATCAGCTATTTTCGAGGAAAGAAACGCTGGCAAATTTTGCCAATACTATATAGTACAATTTCAAATGCAGGCCTTCTACTTTAACAGAGTACTTTCATAGCGATGTATTACTTTTACTTAAGTAAAACAATCTCCGTAGCCTACTTCTTCCACCACTGGTTGTTACAAATATCTGGTTCTAAGGGCTGAAAAAGCAGCTGTCTGGGTGTTAAGAATCATGATGTCATGATGGGAGGAAGTTGCTAGTTGTACATGATGTGATTGTACTTGGTATAATATTGGCCGATAAATATACATTGTAGATGTATATTATTCAAACCCAGCTATAATTCGAATGCTCTGGAAGACTCTCTACTGATAACTGTGAAATTAAAAGTATATTGAAGTAGTCCTATATCTATTTTTATTTGTTTATACAGAGCTCGAGTGACTTTACCAGGGTGGACTTCTTCCACTCCTGACATCACAAAAGATAATTTACTGGATGTTTTCTGAATGTTGCGGTGGGACAGATTTAGTTGTTAAAATGTTCTAAAATTGTATTGTGAAGTATGATGCTCTGATATTGTCTCTCCTGATAATAATAACAATAAAAACAAGAAGTACTGTTTTCCCACATTATTTGAATTTCCTACATTTAAAATGATTTGAGATGTAAAATCTCTTGCCGGGTCTTTGAGTGAAAACATTGGCACAGTCAGTGACCGTAACCTCAGGCGCAATGTGAAATTCATGGGAAAATGTGTCTTGACTTATGGTAAACAGCTGTCAGCCAGTGAATGCCCAAGGCAGCCGCTTGGTTCCAGGGTGATTTGGGAGTGAATGGTGTTAACTTTGCCTTATGGAGATTTAAATGAACCATATCACATGGCAGAACAATAGAAGGAAGGAAAAGTGCTGTACACGAGAGTGTGCTGAAAGCTTTGTTTGGTTATTTGGACGTAGGCCTACATAATGTCATGTCAACATTGAGGAATGTTGCGAAAGTAAGAACTGTGAGAAAAAAAAGGGAAAAAAAGAAAAACCTCCATTGTTTTGTTTGTGTTTTCTTTAGACTCCTGGTCGATCACCATGGCAACAAACATGATCATCAATAACAGCCAACAACAGGGATCGTCGCTCATAGCGATCCATTCCAACCAGTGGAGCACCGGGATCTGTGGCTGCTTTGATGACCTACACGTTTGTAAGTCACTGTGTTGTTATCAGAGGTGGAAAGTCACCAAGTACCTTTACTTGTACTTGGGTACAATTTAAGTACAATATTAGGCTAATTTACTTTATTGAGTATTTCCATTTTTTTATACTTTAAACTTCTACTCCACAACATCTTAAAAGCAAATAACAAATATTGTACAGTTAAATGATAATAATTATTTTGCAGATATTTTGTTACTTCGCTAGTCAAAAATAGGCGCTCTACAACACAAATTGTTGTGAGCTTGTGGATCAGCTTTTTAAAATACATATATTTATATCTGAGTAATCATCCGAGTACTTCTTCCACCACTAATCTCTGGTTCTGCAATGGTGTTTACATGACTTGTATTTGTACACACAAATGGTGGCCAATGGTGTGAGTATATATTTATGCTACTCGAATGGTTAGTTTAAAATGTCTTCCCAGGGGTCTACTTGGTCCCCTCCTTTTTTCCCTCTACACCAGGGGTCTTCAACAGGGGGTCCGGGACCCCTAGGGGGTCCTCAGAGTTACTACAGGGGGTCCGCCAAATCTCTGTGTGATATATATATATTTTTACCTTAACCACTTGAACCCTTGCATCCCTTTTCTGAGGAGAACCTAAGCCAAAAATAATATTTTTGACAAAGAAGTATAGGTGTAGAGGGAAAAGGAGCAGACCAAGTAAATAAAAAAAGTTGAAACATATATACAATATAGAGGGGGTCCCTGCTTCATCTCTCTCTCAGCTAGGGGGTCCTTGGCCTGAAAACGTTGAAGACCCCTGCTCTACACCAAATCTCTAAAATAGCAGATCTACAAGTATGATCTACAAGTATGAGCTTGTAGATCTGCTATTTTCATTGAATGTTTGCCTTTGTTTTGGATGCAAGGGTTCATGTGGTTAAATCGAAATAGTACTTAAAGGCTATGTATAAGCTTTTATATCAGCTTTTCTGATTTATAAACAACTTGCACATGTACAAAGGACTACATTTGTCACGTAGAACTGAACTGTACACAATTTATACGGAGATAAAACACTTCAGAGTCAGAACTTGAGACATTAAAAGTATTGTGTGCTGTTATTGCACCGAAACTTGCAATGACACAGTGAGATAAGAGTGTTTATCAGTGGTAACCCATCTCTCTCATCAGGTTGTTTTGCCTACTGGTGCTTCCCTTGTTTTGCCTGCACCACCACCTCCCAGTTTGGAGAGTGTTTCTGTCTGCCCCTGCTGGATGTCCTATGGACCGGGCTCCAAGCAATGGGCGTACCATCATGCACCCCGCCTGTGTCCATGGCCATGAGGAGCGCTGTGCGCACCCGCTACGGCATCCACGTAAGTTGACGCAGGAAACATGAATGGGGTCTGGAAAGAAGGAACCAGAAAATGGCCGCCACTGCTATGCCCTATTGCTCAATGAAATTTTCTAGCAACATCGTGGCTCACTCCTTCAGTCACGCGACCCGCTGAAGCTGTGTTCAGCACTGGAACTGGTGGTTTTAAAACCTGTATCTCTATGCTGTGGCAAATCTGTCACAGCGGTACGGAGGTTTTGGCATTTCTTGTGGCAGGTTGGGTTTACGGTTGTGCATAGGGGGGTTACAAAGGTGGTTGTACCTTCTTGGAGGTTGGCTCGTGAGACTAGTACCTCCTAGACTGTCCCAACGCTCCTGATTTCGTGTATAGAGGGGCGGGTGTATAGAGCCGGCGAGAGATTGCGCCTGATCCCATTGGTTCACCGATCTGTCCGTCAACCCCCGCCCCGTTAACACAACATTACGAGCGACGCCCACTGCACTCTGGTTGGTTGGGAAATGAAACACTTCCTCATACCGAGTACACCGACGCGCTGGGCCAGGCTTTTATTTTTTAGCAAAACTAAACAATAAAAGCCTGGAGATCGAGGCTAAGTACCTCCTAACATCCTCAGCCAACGTCTCTTCAAAACAATGGCTGCATTGCTGCTGGCAGAACAAAGCCTTGGTCAGAATACGGAAACAAAACAAAACTAGAAAAAGTGCTCCTCGGAGCACAGGTCTCCGCCAGGTCAGGTAGGTTATTGTGGCCTCCTGTTGGCGTTATAATAGGCCAACGTGAAAAGGGTGCCATTTCTTCTTAGGCCTTGCACGGCAATCGGACACTGCATTCATGATTTGAGGCATTTTGTTAAAAAAAATAGTTTTGCTAAATTAGACCTGCTGGTAGCGCTATAACAGTCTAACGTTAAAAGGGTGGCATTTGTTCCTCAACATAGTGTGAATGTGCTTGCAAATTTCGACCGCAATCGGACGCTGCGTTCATGATTTGCGGCATTTTGTTCAAAACTGGCCACTCCTGCAAACTTTAGATGTGAATATTAGCCAATCGGGATGGAATATGAAAAATAACAGATCTGTCTTGATCAAATGACTATAGAGATCATGTGTACCGATTTGCGTGACATTTGGATAAAATCGGAAGGAGTAATGTAAAGAAATACGTTTTACATAAGTCGGCCTCCTGGTGGCGCTTTAAAAGGCAGATGTGAAAAATCCAGGGCAAAGGTTTTTCCTTGACCTCTAGGGAGTGCGCATACAAAGTTTTACACAGATTGGTGTAGTTGTAGGTAAAAACACGAATCGGGCTGTTATAGCGCCACCATGAGGCTGATTAGAAAAATCTCAAGTGGCATTTCTTCCTCGGCATAGTGGAACTGTGTGTGCAAAGTTTCACGGAAAACATGCTGTGTTCATAATTTGAGGCATTTTGTTCAAAACGGAGCAGTCTTGCAAACTTTGGAAGCCATTTTTAGCCAATCAGGATGGAATATGAAAAATCTGAAAGACTCGTTTCATTTAATGACTATAGAGATATTGTGTACCGATTTGCGTGATGTTTGGACAAAATCTGTAGGAGTACTGTGAAAAAAATGCGTTTTGCAAAAAGCGGCCTCCTGGTGGTGCTATAACAGGGCCATGTGAAAAGATTGGGGCAGAGGTTCTGAATTGGCATCCAGGGAGTGTGTGTGCACAGTTTCGCTGCGATCAAGCCAACAGGGAGATTAGCTGTAACCTCACTCCGTCAAATGGAAGAAGCTTGCGACACACATTTTGTTTCACAGCGTACTTGCATCTGAGACTCCGGGCGCAGAATCGATGACAGACGGAGTTTCATTTTTTCAAGCTACTAGGCAGGTGATTGGATGATCCCGCCCCTAGCAGCCGCTGATTGGTTCGTATGCGCAGCGGTTCGGGCAGCTTTACTCTGTGAGCAATCCCAGACCCTCCTTCCTGAAACCAAATGCAAATGAGATTTCCGGAGGGAGGGGGTGTTTACCAGGCTAGATTAGCTGTCCACAGACGGACAGACGGATGGACGGACAGACGGACGGACGGACAGGGGGTAAAACATACTCTCTCGCCATGCCTTTCGGCCTGGCGGAGACAATAAATCACACCCACCTAGAATGTCTGACCAATCGCACACAATGTTCTGTCTTTCTTGGGCTAGAACATCTCGTAGGCGCAGGAACATCCAAACTTTGTTTTGAGAGGCACTGCCAAAGTTCTGAATGACGTAATTTTTTGTAGATATTGTCTACCCTGTCCGAACGTAGGTTGGACTATAGCTGCCTTTAGCATTTCATCACTGTTGGGCAGAAATGTTGTATCTACGTATTTCATCTTTTTATGTTTTCATTTCATAAATTAATGTCCTATGTTACTTTGTTGTATGTTGTATTGTATAGCAAAAATTGCCAGGTAGTATTAAGAAGAGCTTGTGACTAAATAATAACGGCATTGGATACATTGGAAGAAACATAATATTTTCCAATGACAAAATGTTTCTCACCATTACCATTATTTCAAGCCACATTTGCAAGTTGTATTGTTATTGCGTTGTTGCCTTGTGTAACTTACAATAACAAATGATTATAATGTTTCCATGTGTCTCTGTTCAGGGGGACATGGCAGGTGACTGCGTCTACGCCACCTTCTGCAACATGTGCTCCTGGTGTCAAATGGCCCGCGAGATCAAGAGACGCAGCCAGACGCTCACCGTCATCAACACCCAGCCCACAATGGTGGCCAACCAGCAGTTTATAATGCCCATCCAGCAGGGCGTCATCTCATCTCAGCCCATCATCTCCTCTGTCTCCCAGGGTGTCATGACTTCCAGGATCATGTGACCTATCACCTCCCTCAGCATGTCAATGATGGGTTCCTCCTGTACTTAGGGCTGGGCAATATTGACACAATATTTTGAAAAATACCTCAATATCGATATTGTGATGATAATATTGTATTGTGACGATAATATCACTTTTTTCTTTCTTTCCAATATTGTTAAAAGAATATTAGCTCTAAAAGCTCACAACGCGATTGAACATTTTTGTAACACAGGGTTTAACCACATGAACCCTTGCATCCTTGATTCTGGGCCGAACATTTGAGGAAAATAGGGTGAAAACAGGAGGCGAGTGAAAACAGGAGGCGGCCTAGTATAGATCCCTGGGGGACTCCGGTCAATGAACTGTATAGGGTTTAAGTGGTTAAGTGATTAAAACCAGGAAAAGAAAACACTTATGCCAAATCACTATATTACGATATCCAAAATATAATATCTAGTCTCATATGATGACATCAATATAATATTGATATATTGCCCAGCCCTAACTGTTCATTCTAGTATGTGAAACTTTCTGAAATATCTGTAATGCATAACTACTAACTACATAGACTACATACATAACTGCAGAACTAGCGGCTTCTGAAGCAAATGATAGTTCCTGGAAAAGGTGTGTTACACAGATAATGCATGCAAATCTGCCTCGCTCCATTTAAACTCTGTATTTATAGCTGTGCACTGATGCATGTGAGCCAGTAGAACTCTCTCCCGTTCCGTGCCACTCTTGCGGGTCCATTGTTACACTCTCTCTCAGAGTTAAATAAACACTCCTGATTTTGCTGTGTGCTGAAGGCATGTGAGCCAGTATAGAACCCTCTCCTGCTCTCCTGTTCCATGCCACCCTTAAGTCCATTGTTAATCTCAGATTTAAATATAAACACTGATTTTGCTGTGTGCTGATAGCATGTGAGCCAGTGGAGCACAGTGTTGCCCAAAAGAAGAAACTAGGTTACATGATTAGTTAGTCATTCCACTCATTCCACTTTTCACAGTCAGTCAGTACTCTCCAGACATTCTCCACAGACGTTTACCACTGCACGAAGACTTTCCACAACTGCCGACCCCTCCCCATATGCCCATATATGCCCATATACTGATAACATCAGGTATCTCCATATATGGGCATAAAAGGGATACAGGCAGACAGACAGATACAGATACAGAGATCATCTACCTATGTTGAATGCACTTATTGTAAGTCGCTTTCGATAAAAGCGTCTGCTAAATGACCGTAATGTAATGTAATGTAATCTCCATATATGGGCACAAAAGGGACACAGATAGATAGACAGACGGACGGACGGACGGACGGACGGTTAAAACGGGTGCTATGACAATGGGTATAACGGGTATTGCATAACACGGTGGGGCATGCATTCCCTATTTTCATTGTTCCCAACTTGCGTCGTTCCCAAGTAGGCCGGTGCCCGACGGGCACAGGTCTAGTACATATTAATTTGGGGGTCCTTGTCATGAAAATGTTTGAGAACCACTCAAACAACAATAGGAAACAAGCCCAAATAAGCAAATACACTTGTAGAAACAAGCCCTGAAAAAAACACAACCCGCAACTACCAATATTTACAAGCGACTTTACAGAAAAACAAGCCCAAAGTCGCTTGTGAGAAGCAGACATGGCAACACTGGTGCAGCCCTCTCTCCCTGTGTGGTGGACCTTGAGGCAGCCTGTTGTTCCAGTGCCAGGGTTTCATAACTCCACAGAGGGAGGCAGTGGTGGGAAAAGTACTCAAATTCTTTACTTACTGTAAGTAAAAGTACCAATACTGCAATATAGAAATACTCTGTTACAAGTAAAAGTCCAGAATTAAAAATGTAAAAGTACAAAAGTTTTGGCATCAAAATGTACTTAAAGTACCAAAAGTAAAAGTACTAAAATGTTTGAAAATAGCAGATCTACAAGCTCACAACGCGTCGCGTTGTGAGCTTGTAGATCTGCTATTTTCAAATAGCCTACGTATAAAATAGGGCTAAAGTGGTTAATGTATGTTTTATAACATCATAATTTACTTCTGCAAAGGAACCAGTAACTAAAGTTTTCAAATAATTGTAGTGGAGTAAAAGTACAATATTTGCCTCTGAGATGTAGTGGAGTAGAAGTAAAAGTATTGGAAATTGGAAATACTTAAGTAAAGTACAAATATCTCAAAATTGTACTTAACTACAGTACTTAAGTAAATGTACTTAGTTACTTTACACCATTGGAGGGAGGGCAGGGGAGGAGGTGTTCCAGTGCCAGGGTTTCATAACTCCACAGAGGGAGGGCAGAGAGGAGGTGTGTGGAAGGCTGCAGCACACTGATATGACTGTTCAGACACGCGTGCCGTTATCGGAATCATCAACGCTCATTTTATTTTCCCTCGCCAGTGACCTTGCTGCTTCCTCCCACCCTATTTCACTCTTTTCCCTGACATCCCCCGACTTTACTCCCTCGCTCAAGTCTTTTCTCCTTTTCCCTTTTATTCCAACAGAACAGTTTTGCATTCATTAATAAAATATAAAGGCTGGTGTGTTGCATTTTTATGAGAATATATATTTTTTTAATTGTTGAAAGATTGCCCTGTTCATCTTAAACAGAGCACACTACTGTGTCCCCTATGGCAGTGGTTCTCAAACTTTTTCATGTCAAGGACCCCCAAATTGACACTTATTATTAGCCTGTGGACCCCCATTTGAAAATATATGCCAAGGACCCCCTTAAGAGAAGATTATTACGGCTCTAGGAGTGATTCTGAACCATTTTAATTTCAAGGACCCTGCAGTTTGACATGCATTAGGCTTCGGACCCCCATTTAACGGCATTTCTATCTCTGGGACCTCAATTTATATTGTAATGTTAATTTAACTCTGAGAGTGTACAAATGTACACTCTCAGAATGTGTACACTCTCTGAGTTACTGACCCATAAGGGTCCATTTGGTTCCTAACTACCGGTATCTATCATTTAGCTGGGGACCCCCTGGAACTCCCTCAAGGACCCCTGGGAGTCCCCGGACCCCACTTTGAGAACCACTGCCCTATTTGGATTGATTGGCCATACTTTTGGATTGAGTATGTAATCAGGAACAAAGGAGCAGCCCACCTGCACTCAGCAGGCTTTGATCTACAGGTACACTGGTACGCCTACTCTGGTACACCTACCATAGCCTCGATGTTGCTCTGCTGCTCCTGGCTTTTCCTGGGCCTCTTTTTGGGCATCAGTGTCTGGAGGTCCTGGAGGAAAAGAACATTTGAGAGATCAATTTGAAGACATTTCCCCCCTAAATGAAAAGCTTATTATCTCAATGGGAATGCTTCATTTCAGTGGTAGGCAACAGGCCAACAGGCAGCCTGTGGGCCAGAACTGGCCGGCAGCAATAATATCTGGCCCAGCTAATTATTTTGCAAATAATTCATAATTCATACATGTAGGTATGATGTGGACGGTTGAATACACAATGGCTTTGCATTGATGAAACCGGGTAGGAGAGTTCTCTTTCCATTCTTCTTTGAATGTTCTGTTTTCACTGTCAACTTTCCTCTTTAGACTTTTTGAAACTGTGTTTCACATTCATTAAACAGTTGCTGTCCGTATCTAAAGAGACCTTGAAAAATGAAAGAGCTCTTGTTTGAAAAGGTGTATGACTGTCTGTCTCCAGGTTAAATGTTCTTTAAAATCGTTTGTGCCACATTCAAGGATGTAGCCTGCACAGAAGGATTACACAAGCATTTCCATCTGCACCTGCATACTGACAGTTCTATCAGTATGCAGTTATAACGTATTGCAAAGGTTTGTTGCATGGTCCAGTTCCTAAATTAGCCATTGATTGGTATTCTGGCCTGCCATCTCATTGCTTAGAAAAACATTGGCCAGAGGCCAAACTTCCAGACCCGTCTTTATTTGATGTCTGTGATCACAATTTCAGAGTACATCACCACAAATGTTCCACCTCCACTGTAACACACACATTAACATTAACATTTTTCTTTCACCTTACAATATAAGTGTTTTGACAAAGCATCAAACAAAAAAAACTGTAAGATATCGCATTATTAACAGATGTTTAGCAAATAAACCAAAAGGGTACATACAGTAGTAACATGAGTAGCCAAATAAAGCAACTTTTGATATTGTGTATTTTTTAAAGACTTATCTTCTTCTTCTGTTTTTTTTTTACAAAGATTATGTACTCTCACCACCATGCACCACAAGATTCCACCCTGCAATCGAAATGTTCCATTTTTAGAATTAGTTTGCACAAAACTGAGATTAAGGTCAGTTCTAGCAAAACAAAGAACCCATAATGATCCCCGACTCCTGGCCCCAAATTTGGCCCATGACAGCAATACCAAATCAGACATGCACTCCACTGGTACAAACTGGTCTGTCTGACATCTCACATTTCACTTTAGCAAATGCACTAACACAAAGATGGTGGCACTCCTCATAATAAATCATGGGGAGATTGCTCAGATGACACAGTGGCTACTGGCTGTACATAAAGGAAGGCTATTGTAGGAATCTTGATCATCCGTCAAAGACAAGCATTGGAACTCAAGGTACTCTCGCTGTAAGCTTTCTTTAAGCATACTTTTATCTGTTTGCTTTTGATCTGTTTCTCACTTCACACATGTATTTGCCTGCATGTTTAAGATGAGTGTTGTGTAATTATTAACAGACATTTTCATAGAAGTGTATAGGCTGCTATCAATGTAATAATTCTTTCATAAATAATTCTTAGAGTATTTTTTGCACATTTGTAAATAAATAGATTCTAATTATAATCACACATGGGATCTTATCACAAGCTGGTTGAATTCAATGCTGCAATGACAAATACAAATATAGTAGGTTAATGGATCATTATTTTTTATAGTGTCTAAACAGGTTGTTAATGCCTAATTTATTCTGACGGTGTTACACAGCTTGAAGACCAGCTGTTTTGGCATGCAACACTGGCATATGCCAAAGTATAAAACTGGCTTTTGGACGACCGATAAAGATAATATCTGGCCCAGTAAATTGTTTTGTAAATAATTTACAATATGTGACAGACAGTCACACATACAGTAGGTAGGATATCGTTGTTGTCGGGCAGAAACCTCTTATCTCCATAGTTTTTTTTGTAAATTAGTGCCCTACTTGATCATACTACAGCGTCACAAAAAAATATCAAAATATCAGTAGCTTGTTGATCTGCTACTTTTGCTATGTTTGTCTCCGCCAGGCCGAAGGCTTGGCAGAGGCTATGTTTTGCACCCTGTCCGTCCTTCCGTGAGAGAGTGTGTGTGTGTGTGTGCGTGTGCGTGCGTGTGTGTGTGTGTGTGTGTGTGTGTGTGTGTCTGTGTCTGTGTCTGTGTCTGTGTCTGTGTCTGTGTCTGTGTCTGTGTCTGTGTCTGTGTCTGTGTCTGTCTGTCTGTCTGTCTGTCTGTCTGTCTGTCTGTCTGTCTGTCTGTCTGTTTGTTTGTCTGTCTGCCTGTCTGTGAGCAGCTAATCACCGTTGGGCTGATCGCAGCAAAACTGTGCACGCACAGATCGGCCTGTTATAGCGCCACCAGGAGGCAGATTTTTGCAACAAACCTTTTTTTTATATTACTCCTACAGATTTTGTCCAAACATCACGCAAATCGGTACACATTATCTCTATAGTCATGTGATCAAGATAGATCTGTCCGATTCTTCATATTCCATCAACATTGCTGGCCCACAATAATCTACCTATCCTGGCGGAGATCGGTGCTCCGATGAGCACTTTTTCTAGTTTTATTTGAATCCTGAAAAGTAACGGTTTTGGGCATATGAGGTTTCCACCAGACGATATGGACAACAATGGATTTGCATTGATGAAACTGGGTACAATGAATGCATAGTTCTATTTCCATTCTTTGAATGTTATGTTTTCACTGATAACTTCACTGATAACTCTCCTCTTTTTAGACTTTTGGATGAAAAACTTCTCTCACATTTAAAAAACAAACCAAAAGCTATGTTTCTCATGCCTGGCTTAAACAATGCATTGTTTCTCTCTGTTCTAAGAAGAGACCTTGAAACACAAGAGCTCTTGTTCGAAAAGGAGCATGACTGTCAGCACGAAATGATTACAAAAGCATTTCTGTTTGGCCATGCCAGGCTATTTCTGTATGCACCTGTAACATTTGCTTCCCACGAATATTTCTAATAGTATTTATACCACCAACATCTTTATTTATTAACATCTATGCAAATATAGTTATAATTGTATTTTGTGTGTTTTGTCGCATGTTCCAGGTCCTAAATTAGCCATAGATTGTGTTCTGGGCCACCATCTAATGGCTTAGAAAAAGAATTGGCCTCGGGCCTATCTTACTTGCCGACCCCTGCTTTATGGGTTCAAGTGCAGTTGACAATAAAAGTTAGACTGCATCATACATTGACCAGTAAAATAACTGACTGCTTGACATTTTTCCTCCTTTTCTTATGCTCTAATAATATTTCAAAATGCATTTTATTTATGGGGCCTCTTTCGGCTTGTCATACTGAAACATAGCTTTACATCAATGCCTCTTCTCCTGCATAATACTGTAGTTCTACTCCGTGTTTTTCGATTCGCCTTCTTACATAACTCACTGCATATTTTGACATCTGCCAATTGCATACCGTTGGCAAAGCAGACAATAATTTAACACAATTTAGCTGTGCAGTCAGTCACTATTCTCTTCAGTTTGAACTGCAATATGCAGACTGAGAATATGCATGCAAAATATACAAGTCCGTGAAGTGAAATGTACATGATGTATTTTTGTGCCGATTTGTTTTCTACTGAACAAGTGACATGTTATAGATCACCTATTATTTGGTCTGTCTGGTGGGAGGAGCCATGGGGTATATAGGTGTGAGCTGTACTATTTCTGACAGTCTGCTACTGTCTGTCGAGGTGTTCAGGAGCTGTCGGTCTCTAAGGAGGTGAAGTGTTATTTTGTAATTATATTGAGATAAAACCAATGGTTAAAATGCATTTGTTAATTATAGAATTTGATGGCCTAAGCATTTGATCATTTGTTGTATTTTATTTTATTATAATGCTTGGATTTATTTTACATTTGATCATTTGAAGTTTGAAGTTATTTGTTTTTGAATATTTATTTATTTTCTATTTACTATCTGGGTCTTGCCACTTTATTTATATGACACTGTTAAACTCTACCCAACTGCGTGCCTTGCCATCTTTAATGTGAATGTCTGGTCGTACTAACTAAGAGTACAAAAGGGCTACACACTACCCTCACCTGTGACAGGGGTGTTGTTTTTAATGGGTTTTTAATTACTGTAGGAGCCAAATGGGGTTTTATATTTGTATTTGTGCACTGGACTGGATTATTGATGTGTGATAGATGTATGCATCGCATTGGCACTTTGATGGAGGGAGTGTCTCTGTGGGTGGCCTCCAGTGGTTACAAGTAATGGTCCTCACCTGCTCACCTGAAGGCTGGTTTGACCGTGGGGGTAGGGTTAGCGGGGAGGGATCATTTCTGTTGACCGCATTTTGGGGAAATGCTCATTGTTTACTCTATTTCTTTGCACAGATTTATGTGTACAGATTTATTGGAAGTTCGTATTGTAATATTTGGTGATACTGAAGTAAAGCATTTTATATTTGGTGATACAGTAAAGCATTTTAAAGTTGAACTTTCGTTTGGGCGTGAGTCCTTTTAGTTTGCGTGTCACACAGGTTTCTATATCCCAGTCTTAGCCTGCCGGTTGATGAATTTATTGGGGATAGCTATCAGCCACTACTGTTACTAATGTATGAATATACTGTAATACCGTATTTTGAAACTTAATTTTAACCTATTTCATTAAGCTGTGGTATAATGACAAAGTATTCTATTCTATTGTACACATTTATAAGCATGGCCTCTATATCTGTTAGAGGAGAGCCCAGCCTGAGAGAATAAAACCGTTTTTTTTCTGTGTGAATTCCAGCTTCTTCGAAAGGATGGGTGTTTGTGGAGCAACAACTCTCTCACTCGGCCTGCTGTTCCTGGCCAGCGGTTGTCACGGAGGAAGGATTCTAGTGTATCCCGAAGACGGCAGCCACTGGATCAACATGGAACTGATGCTCAGGGAGCTGCACTCCAGAGGTCATAGCCTCACGGTGGTGCGCTCTGCCAAGAGCTGGTACATCGGTGAGAACTCTCCCCTCTACACCTCCATCACGGTCACACCTCCGGACGCCCCCGGTGGAGACGTCGGAAGCGACTTCTATGCCGAGCTCATGCAGCGGTCACTGGAGCTGCACAAGATGTCGTCACTCTGGCGCTTCGTCGAGCAGCAGAGGGACGTGGCGGACATGCTGCGGATGTTCCACGGTGCAGCTCTTCGTTTGATTTCCACCGTTTTGGAGGATTCTTCCCTGATAGCAACGCTGAAGGAATCTGGCTACGACCTATTGCTGACTGACCCCACTTTCCCCGCAGGGGTCTTACTTGCGCAGTACCTCCGACTGCCGATGGTGTACAATGTCCGGTGGCTCAATGCTGCTGAGGCTCACATGGCAGTGGCCCCGTCTCCACCTTCCTATGTGCCAATGTACAACTCTGTGTTCAACGACAAGATGAACTTCCTGCAGAGGACGGAGAACTTCCTAAGGTATGCAGCCAGCATGTTGCAGGAAAATCTGGTCATCCTGCCTTTCTACAAGGACCTGCTCCAGCGCCATTTCCCCCCTGGAGCAGACCTGCTCTCCATGCAGCGCTCAGCTGATGTGTGGCTGATGAGAGTGGACTTTGTCTTCGAGTTCCCTCGGCCTACGATGCCCAACATAGTCTACATAGGGGGCTTCCAGTGCAGGGAGGCCCTGGCCCTCCCTGCTGAGCTCGAGGCGTTCATGCAGAGTTCTGGGGATCAGGGCGTGGTGGTGATGTCTCTTGGGACTCTGGTGTCAGCTCTGCCTTGGGAGATGACCGAGTCCATTGCTGCAGCCTTTGCTCAGCTCCCTCAGAAGGTGGTGTGGAGGTATCTGGGCAGCAGGCCCTCCTCCCTGGGAAACAACACCTTGCTGCTGGACTGGCTGCCCCAGAACGACCTCCTGGGACACCCCAAGACTCGCGCCTTTGTTGCCCACGGAGGCACCAACGGCTTGTATGAAGCCATTTACCATGGTGTCCCTGTCCTCGGTGTCCCGCTGCTGTTTGACCAGTTCGACAACGTCCTGCGGCTGCAGGAGCGCGGGGCAGCACGGGTGGTGGAGCCCACCTCTCTAACCACAGGCAACTTCTTGGAGGCCCTGAAGGACATCCTGGAGAAGCCCTCCTACCGACAAAATATGCAGAAACTGTCCCAGCTGCACCGTGACCAACCTATGTCCCCGATGGACACTGCCACCTTTTGGATCGAGTATGTCATCAGGAACAAAGGAGCAGCCCACCTGCACTCAGCAGGCTTTGATCTACCCTGGTACACCTACCATAGCCTAGATGTTGCTGTGCTGCTCCTGGCTGTCAGCGGGGCCTCCTTCTGGGCATCAGTGTCTGTCTGCAGACTGCTCTGCTGCCGGAGATCCTGGAGGAAAATAAAAGCAGAATAACGTTAAGTGTAGAGCTTTTTTAGTCTTGAAATCGTCATGGGTTCTATTTCTATTTGAAACGTGTAAATAGATACAATTAAATTTTTTGGATATGTGAATAAAATGACTATATTAGTCATTTTGCATGTGAACATGCGTAGACGGTTTTCTGCATATTGAGTACTGTCCTTTTAAAATTCTATATCTCTGGAAATGCTATTCATTTGATTCACCCTCGGGGTACAACTTTCACCTTGAATCATCCATCAAATAGCAGACTGGTGACATTTTAAAGGAAACATGCAACAAGTGATTAGACCCTCCTCCCTTTGAAACCATGTTGTAAAAATACTGCCTAGTACCCATTGTCTCAACATTCCCATTCTTCCTCAAACAATTTCAATTGTGCAGAATTTTCCTCTCCTGCACCACAGCCAAGTTCACCGTGGGTAAATTGCTCAAATGCAACATCTGCAGAGAAGGCTTGTTATGAGAGCTTAAGACTTGCTGTCTGGTCTGTTCTATGGGATTACTGACACTGGTTTAAATCTGGTGCCTTTGCACGTCAACAACTAGGATGTACACTACAGAATGTTGTCAGATGCCTGTTGAGGATAACTGTTGAGTGAGAGACTTACTAAATATTAACTCATATTTACTGTTGGTAGTCTGTTCTTAGACTGTACATATACTGTATGCATTGACATATTCACTGTTGATAAACTGTACATATATATTACCCAGATACTCACTGTTGAAGGCCTGTTGACACTGTATAGCATTCTCATATTCACTGTTCTGTATACAGTATATCCATTCATATATTCATTGGTGATAGACTGTGAATTTGTACGTATATTTGTTGATAGACTGTTGTACATTATGTTAACTCGTTCATTGAGAGACTCTTGTGTCAGAACCTAAATCCAAGTGTTTTCATTTTATATTGGCTCTTGACTCTTACTCATGTTCCTTTTGTTTCAGCCTTACTGCCGTCGCTATGACACCTGAATTCCCCCCCTGGGATCAATAAAGGAGAAATGTCTGCGTGCATTGTGCCAAGTTCTGTTGAGTTCTCTTTTTGGCAGACTCTGCCCATGTGAGGCCCCTAACATTTCCTCAAACCTAATCGATCAAGATACACTACTGAATGAACTTCCTCTGTTCTAACCAAGTGGTTCTCAACCTGTGGGGCGGGACCCACATGATGTTGGGGGGGGGGGGGTCCCCAGATGACAGTAAAGTGACAATGTAAGGAATTTTAAGACCTTTAAAAAAAATTAGAAAAAGAATGTAATGAAAAAAGACCATTACTGCATCAACAGTAATCAACAAACTATACTATAAAAACTGGTCAAACAATGGCCTTGTAGATCTTCAATTTTCACAATATTTATCTGTGGAACAGAGTCAAACTTAATTGTAATGCCTACAATGCCAAGTGCTTGACAGGGTGGGGGGTCCCCAGTTCAAATATGATTATTTTGGGGGGTCGTGGCCTGAAAAGGTTGAGAACCACTGCCCTAACCCAGTGGTTATCCAAGTGGGGTCTCGGACCCCCAGTTGTCCCATGGAGGAGGTTCCAGGGGGTCCCCATTAAAATGTGTTAATAAAGTATTTAAAAAAAAAAAAACACTTTAACCCTGTTTATACTTAAAATACAAAAATACAAAAAGCATGAACAAGAGCTTATGACTAAATAACTACATTATATCCATGGAACACAAGTTCTTTTTTCCATTTCCTAAAAAGTAACCGTTTTGGACATACAAGGTTTCTGCCTGACAAAACAAAGTGTGACAGACGGAAAGACTGAAATTTCCACTTGCATGTGGAAGACTGCCCTGTACTCGTGTAATCAAAACTTGCTTGAGTAAAAAAATGATTATGTAAACAATTCATTAGATGCTAAAAGGCAACCTCACAGGGTGGGGGGCATTATGCAATTTGTTGAAATGCATAATGCCAAAAAGGTCTGGACTGGTATTCACACATCCATCACCAGATCCTCCTGACGTCCTTCTGAATAACCCTGTCCTGTTCCTGAGGGGGAGGGAAAGTCTGACATAAAGGGTGAGAGAGCGGGAGAGAAAGAGTGCGTGTGATTGTGTGTGTGTGGCGTGTTGTTGTTTTTCTTTTTCTTTTTTGTTCTGGTGGAGAAAGGCGTTCTCCTGCCTCAGGATGTTGCCTTTAAAACCGAAGAAGTGGGTTTCCTGTGGAGGAAACGATCACACAGTAGACAAGGCCTGGTTCGAGACTCTGTGCTCCCAATGCACCGGCACCAGGTCATCAAGCGGCAGTGTGCGGAGAGCGGCATTCGGGAACAGTCCCTTCGTCATTTTCATAGTCATGAGAGGTGAGTGAACAGAGTTCATGTGATTGAGCATGGTGTGAAAGCCTTTAACCACTTGAACCCTATATACTTAGTTGACCAGGGTCCCCCAGGGCTCTATTCTTGGTCTGTTTCTTCTTTCCCTATACACCAAATCTCTGCAAATCTCTAAGCTGATCTACAAGCTCTGTGAGCTTGTAGATCAGCTATTTCAGTCAAATGTTCCCCCCAGAATAGGGACGCTAGGGTTCATGTGGTTAAAATGGTGACCTTGTTTTCATTTCTATGCACCTGTTGACAATCTGATAATGTGACACGAAACTGCCTTTTTCAAGAGCCTTCCGGTCGTGGATCCTAGGTCTAACCAGGTTCATTCTCTGTTGTGTGCTTTTCAGGCAAGAATGGAAACGAAGACCCGACTGACACCTCACATGCCATGCAAAGCCACCTTCCCTGCAGGAGCCAACCTTGATGAACACAGCAATGGCATGACAATGGACCAATCATAAGTGGATAGAGCCAACTGAAGACATCAACTGTCACCTTTCGGTAGATGTATTTATTTTTTGTCAGCTCGGGAACATTTGCTGCCACACCGTCTATCCTTTCAGGCGGGACTAAAGTAAATCGCATCTGGTTTCCCATGTGAAGTCGTCACCTCTGACACATGCACCACCAGAGACATGTCCACCGGAGACATGTCCAATGACAGCTGCAACCTCCCTCTGGACTCAGACACAGTTGGTCTGACCTACATCTACAGCCTGAGCTTCTCCCTGGGTCTCCCCAGCAACCTGCTGTCACTGTGGGGACTGTACCACTTGGGCCGCTCTGGCGGGGGTGGCTGCCAGCTGGTGTACATCCTCAACCTGTTGCTGTCGGACCTCCTCCAGCTGCTCACGCTGCCGCTGTGGATCCTCTACCTCCAGGGGGGCCACCGCTGGCCTTACGGCCGGACCGCCTGCGAACTGGTGGGGTACGTGTTCTACGTCAACGTTTACGCCAGCGTGATGTTTCTGTGCCTGATAGCGCTGGACCGCTGCCTGGCCATCGTATACCCGCTCAGCAGCCGTGGGGTGAGGACTGTGAGGGTGGCCGCAGTGTCCGGGGTGGCGGTCTGGACGCTGACCTTCCTGTTCTGCCTGGGCGGTCTGCTGCCCTCCGTGTTTGACTCTGAGAGACTCTGGTGTCTGGAGCAGTACCCAGTCAGCCGCAGATTCGCCAACTTTAAGATCGCCACCGTGGCCTTGGGGTTCCTGCTACCTTGTGGGATATTGGGGTAAGAGCAATCTATAATCTATCAATCTAGTCGATTCTATTCTATTCTACTCTATTCTGATACATGGAACCCCACAGGGGTTAAGTAATGGCTTTCTTGTGTAGCACAGTATCTCAGCCTGAAGCCCAAAAAGCCTATTATATCTCCCCTGGCCAAGGCGGTATTCCCTCTTAGGCTAGTGGTTAAGATGTTTGGCTTTAGTGTCCCTTCCCACGCAGGAGTCCTGGGTTAGAATCTTGGGTGTGTTACATTGGTGCCGTGAACGCCGGTCTGGTTTCCCAGTGGGGGGAGGTGAAAGAGAGCTGAATGTGCAGGGTAGCTCAGCCAGAAGCTCAAAAAGCCTAATATCTCCCCTGGCCTGGTCCTCTTAAGCTGGTGAGGCTTTAGTGTTCCTTACTATGCAGGAGACGTGGTTCGAATCTTGGGTGTTACATTTGCATAGCATTTAAATTGATTGAGGGTCTTCTTTTCAAACACATCTTGCTTTTATGTCGAACTAGTACTTTAAACATTAGATTTTTTTTGTCTGGTGCATTAGGTGAAATATTATTATTGAGTTTTTACCGTTTAAATGAACATTCCAGATTTTGTTGTGCAGACTCAAAGCGAAGACACTTTCACCATCACTATAAGAGAGAGAGAAGAGAAGATTATTAGATCCAATAGAAAAGCAACATAATTAGCAAAAGACTTCTGCACAAAGACATTGTGGGTGGAAGTGTTTAATTATGGATGCCTTTGTTATGTCTAAATGGGTTTTTTGAGGTTACAAAAAAAACATATATATATATTTGGTGCCTAAATGAGGATAAATGCAATTGTAACCCTAAACAGCACCGCTGCAAAAATGAAGCATTGATGCTTCTAGTAAGTTAACACAGTGGTTCTCAACCTGTGGGTCGGGACCCCCAGGGGGGTCGCCGCACATGATTTTTTTGGGGGGTCCCCAGATGACAGCGAAGTGACAATTTAGTACTTTTAAGATCTTTTTAATACCTAAAAAGGAAATACCATTACTCAAAAAGTAATCCATAAATTATACTATAACAATTTTGACCAAATTGTCAAATAATATAAGAAAGAGGGAAACATTTTGAAAACAGCCGATCTACAAGCTCAGATCGGCTATTTTCACCATATTTATCTGTGGAACCGAGTCATGTAATGCCTATACAATTTTTTGCTTGTCAGGGTGGGGGGGGGGCCCAGTTCAAATATGATTATTCACAGCCTGAAAATGTTGAGAGCCACTGAGTTAACTGACCTCCCTGGCCTCACCTGCATCCTTCTCCCTCCTCCAGCTACACCTCGGCACGCATCGGGGTGACGCTCCAGCGGTCGCCCTCTGTCTCTGACCACGAGCGGCACAAGATCGTGGGCATCCTGGTGGTCATCACCATCAACTTCATCGTGGTCTTCGGGCCCTACCACCTGGTGGGGGGATACAGGTTTGCAGTGGTGTAAACTGTGACACATAACTAAGTACATTTACTCACTTGAGTACCTCTATATTGTACTTGAGTACAATATAGAGGTATTTTTTTACTTTACTGGAGTATTTCCAATTTTCTGTAGGCCCACTTTTACTTCTACTCCACTGCACTACATCTCAGAGCAGAGGCAAATGTTATACTTGTTACAATTATGTGAAAACTTTAGTTACTAGTTACTTTGTAGATTTGGATTATTATTACAAAACATACATAACTTACATACATACAATTAACTTTGCACAGTATTGTATATTTGTCTGTCACTAAATGATTCAATTAATTGAATACACAGGACCCCAATGGAAACAAGCCATAGTGCTTTCTTGGGTTCAATCCTTTTAAGGATTAACTTAAGCTCTATCTATATATTTCGGCCTTTTGAAAATAGCCGCACAAGCTCACAATGCGTCACGATGGGACGCATTGTAAGCTTGTAGATCTGCTATTTTCAAAAGATTTTTATACATTTGAAAACTTGTGAAATAGGGCATTCTGCATAATGAGAAGGCCTACGTTCTACTTTCGGTACTTTAAGTACATTTTGATACCAATACTTTTGTACTTTTACTCAAGTAAATTTGGAATTCCGGAAATTTTGGGCGGTAAAACCGTCCCTATATGTGAGGTTTGGACATCGACCACCCATTGCACCCCCCCAACCCTGCGCTGTGATTGGCCACCAGTGTACCCCCCTAACCCTGCACCGTGATTGGCCAATCACAGTCTATTCAGGACTGTGATTGGCTAGTGAAACATGACACATGTGCATAGCCCTATAAATAGGACTATGCACTTAAAAAAAACACATTTATGGGGTTTTTTTAAGTTAGGGGTGTACAATGGTTGGTCCACAATATTACTTTTCTTTAAGTGAACTTCCATCACTGTGATGACCACTGTGACCACACCGCCCACTTCACACTGGGTGTGATTTTTTACTTGTAACAGAGTATATCTGCATTGCAGTATTGATACTTTTTGACTTAAATAAAAACATTTTAGTACTTTTTCCAAAACTGCAGGTTTGTGTCCCTGCTGCACACGGACGAGCCGTGTGAACTGGAACGCTCCCTCTTCCTGGTCTATCGCTTGTGCTACGGCCTGACCAGCCTGAACACGCTGCTGGACCCGCTGTTCTACATCTTCCTCTGTCCCGACGCTCGGCTGGAGCTGCGGCGGTCCCTGCCCTGCGTGGGTGTGGGAGTGGGACATGGACACGGCCGTGGTGTTGCTCCCAACCCCTTCATACTGAATCCCAGAGGTCACCCGTTCCACAGTGACAGCGGGGAGAGGAACATTGTGACGTCACAGACAGAGACAGAGAGCATTAGGATGTGATTTCGTTTTTGTTTTTTAGTTTTCTTGGGCGGTGAAACCGCCCCTATATGTGAGGTTTGGACATTTGCACCCCCTAACCCTGCACCGTGATTGGCCAATCACAGTCTATTCAGGACTGTGATTGGCTAGTGACACATGACACATGTGCATAGCCCTATAAATAGGACTATGCACTTAAAAAAAACACATTTATGGTTTTTTTAAAGTTAGGGGTGTACAATGGTTGGTCCACAATATTACTTTTCTTTAAGTGAACTTCCATCACTGTGATCATGACCACTGTGACCACACCGCCCACTTCACACTGGGTGTGATTTCTTTTAATGTTTTTGAGGGGTTTCCAAAGTGTTTGAACATTTTTGCATATGACCAAAATCAGTGGTGGAAAAAGTACTCAAATGTTTTACTTAAGTAAAAGTATCAATAATTGTTACAAGTAAAAGTCCGGAATTAAAAATGTACTTGAGTAAAAGTACCAAAAGTATTGGCATCAAAATGTACTTAAAGTACCAAATGTAAAAGTACTCATTATGCAGAATGTCCCACTTCACAAGTTTTCACAAATGTTGTACAAATCTTTTGAAAATAGCAGATCTACAAGCTCACTGGCTATTTTCAAATGGCCGAAATGTATAAAGGGCTGAAGTGGGTAACATATGTTTTGTAATAATACAAATAAATATGAAGTACTGAAAACTGGAAAGTAAAAATACCTCAACATTTTACTTAAGTACTGTACTTGAGTAAATGTACTTAGTTACTTTACACCACTGCCCAAAATAGGAACAATGGCCAGGTTGGTTAATTTATGTAACTGACGCCACCTGCTTGATACAGCAAAAGAGATGCAATTGTGCCACCCAGTGGAAATGTTTATGTACAGCATGCAGAACAAAACAAAACAAAACAAAACATGCATTTTGCTTAAAATAGACAAACAAGAATGCAGTCTTCTGCGACTGAGTGGCTGGCTGTGATATCTACAATAGATGCTTTAAGATAGGAGGTAGGTCTATGCCACATGGCCATTTTAAAGATGACCATTTTATGTAGCCTATTCTTGTAAAAGTGCTTTTTGGAACGTTGTTTTCAATTCGATAAGATTTTATAATAATAAAGTTTCACAACAAGTTGTCTGAAGACACTTTACAAGACACTTTTATTATTTATTTTTCATTTTTTATTAGAAAAAATAGGTTATTTTTTCAGTTTGATGTTGATGACTACAAACATAAACTTGTTTAATTGTCACATTGTATGTCTATACATCAACTAAAGCCAGTGATGAAACAGCATTTTAAGAGCTTTAATACACTATTATGACTTCAGATCACGTGTTTAAACAGAGCTTGGATATTGACTACATCAAATGTCTTGCCCTCCCATATCTCCATATAACAATATTGTGTTTGGAGATCGTTTCAGTGGCCTTGTGGTTAGAGTGTCAGCCCTGAGGTTGAGAGTTAGGGGTTCAATCCCTTGCTGAGTATTATGATACATCTTAGGCTTGATCGTTATCTGTTTGACCAGTACATACTCATTCACTCTCATCTGTGTAAGCATTCCTGACCATGCAGTGACATCACATTCAAGTATATCAGTATGCTTATGCAGATCTACTTGTGACGCCATGGCCATGGTCGCCGCTTTATCAGTTTGTTTACACAGATGAAAGTGAGTGAATCGGTACATGTATGGTCAAACAGATAAAGGTCCATCCTAAAGGTACTCCACCAAACAGATTACTTCAGACTACTTCAGACTACAACAGAGTACAACAGACTGGCAGTCTGTTGGCAAAAGTTGGCAGAATTTCTGCACAAACTGTCGGTGGACGGCACATTGTTGTGCGCATGCATAGCGAGGAAAGCAGATGACATGACTCTCCACACTAGGAGTAGTCTGTAGACTCAGTAGTCTGCAGTGCTGGTCTGCAGGGGCTGCCATTGTTGCCAGGTCTGCTCATTATAAGCGACTCTGGGCTTGTTAACCTGTAAAGTCACTCGTAAATATTCATAGCTGCGGGTTGCTCTTTTTATGGGCTTGTTTCTGAAGTGTAGTTGCTTATTTGCTTATAAGTTGCTTATAAATGTAGGGCTTGCTTTCAAGAATCTTTTTGAAAATAGCTGATGTACTGTAATAGGACTCAAGTGGTAAAACGGGTCGCTTCTTTTGGGCTTGTTTTCATATACCTGGTCGCTTGTTTCACTCATATAATCTGGCAACACTGGAGCCTGGAGTTGTTTTGTTTTGGTCCTTGAACCAAAACAAAGTCTGTAGTAGCCTACTGCTTTGTTGTTGAGTTGATCGATCTGTATCGGAATTGTAAGTTGAAAATATGGTATCTAGTTCAATTGTGTGATGGGCAATGTGCATCATCTGCACCAGTAGCAGACGAGAGGTCCCCTCTACAGAGCCTGTAATTTTTGGGATGCCTATTGGTGCTTTCTTATTTACTTGATTATTTATACACAAGAACATTTTAAGAAAAGATCATTGGTAATGTGGACGACCAGGAAAAGACAACATTTCATCACAATCTGTTTAATGGCCAGGATTGTTCACCTAACCTTACAAGCTATACAGTATATCATAATATTATGATAACCAAAATCCTAGATGTTATATCTCATATCACAATATCAATATTATATTGATATATTTCCCAGCTCTACTACCATTCATCAGTGAGGTTTGTTTGTTTTTAGATTTCTTTTTTTTAAACAGCTGCCAACAGATTATTTTTTTTTACAACAGAAGAAAAAAAAGTCATTCAGTCCAGTGAAGCTCAGTTACGCTGAGGCAAACAGTGAAACCGGCACTTTACATGTTTAACCACTTAAACCCTATATACTTCATTCACCGGGGTCAGTGACCAATCGTCTGGATACATTTCAATTCATCGTATGGGCATGGATGGCCGGCAAAGGCAACCCGTGACAAAGCAACTGTAAACTGTTGTTGTTTTAGGACACGCCTTTACCGCCTTAACCACATTGACTGAATGGCTCCACCCAGATAAGAATAACCACCCAACGTCATTCACTTTTTTTTTTAATCTCTGAATTATTACCACCCACCTCTAGCCAACATGGAATCAGAACAATACTTGGTCACCTCCTTTGTTCCCTCAACACCAAATCTCTGCGACAAAAAATAGCAGATTTACAAGCTCACAGTGACACATTTTCAGCTTGTAGATCTGCAATTTTTGCCGAATGTTAGGCAATTGTAGCCGAATGTTTGTCTATTATGACATGCCCAGAATAGGAACGCTAGGGTTCATGTGGTTAAAAAGTACATGGACATGGAGGTCATGGTCAATAGGCAATGTTGGACATCAAGGACCTGCACGATACATACATGTTTTCTACTGTAGGAACAGAGGAAGAAATCATTTCAACATGTCAGCAGAGGGACATATTTGTGTTGGCTCACTTCTGCTCAGAAACGTCATATCATGCCATACAGGTTTCTGTGGTTTGAGGTCGATGCACTTACACAAAGTTACTGCAGTTTCACATGTGTTTCTGCCCTGAATGAATGCTTGTATGGCTCATTTGACGTAAACAACACCTGCAAGATAAGAACATTGCAGATTGTTTTCTATAGTCATTTTATCAGTTCATCTCATAAAATCCCTCACTTCAAATCTAAAAGCACCATGCTAAGCTCAGCGTGGGTGGGCAGACTCTGTACATAATACTGACCTCTTCAGCCTAGGCTTTGGTCATCACAGACACATAAGCATGGCGGATGTAATTTCACTCAACATGGTGGTGCAAGTGATTTTCGTTTTGTTTTGTTAAAGTAAGACTTAAATATCTATGTATTCTGATAGCACTAATTGCTATAGCGTGTTTGTTCGGTAACATGGGTCTCCCCCTCCCCGTCTCTCTCCACCTCTTTGGTAAACAGAAGGTACATTTTCAGGTTGGGATACAAATTTTATCCAATTTTATCATTTCACTTGTTTACAGGATAAACAAGTGAAATTGGAAGTGATGAAACAAATGGAACTGCAACACTATAAAATTGAAGCTGATAAATGATCTTTCTAGGGTTCTCTCTCCTGATTGGTTAAACTTGGTATCCCGACCTGCAAATGTGTTGTATGAGAGAAAGGGGGACCTTTATTACTGAACAAACACTCTATATCAATGATTGCTAACGGAATATAGAGCTTGAACTTCAACTTTTTTTTATATCACTTACACCACCTTTAAGAGTTTGGAGGATCCTCCCCCTTATATTCTTCTGGAGTCAGGCTAGGTCTAGGGAGTGAAAATTTCCCCCTCAGTAGGACTTCAGTGGTGCTGATAGACACCTTCGAGCTTCGCCTTCGAGCCAGGTCCACCAGGTCCTCAGCCATCACGGTCTCCAACACGGCACTCAGGGACTGCCTTATCTTATTGCACAGGTCTGGGCAGCTGAATACATACAGGATCGGGTTGAGAACGCTGTTTAGGAAGGAGAGGCTCGCCACCATGGGCAGGGCGCGTGCCGCAAGCTTCTGTGCGGAAGACCGGTCGGGGGCAACCACTTCCATAATGCTGAAGAGGTGATACGGAAGCCAGCACACCACAAAGCTTATTACCACGGCCGAGACCAGGCGCACGAAACGCAAAGGCCGCCGCGAGCCTCGGCGCGCCAACCTGGTGGACACGAGGATGTAGCTGGAGATGATGACCAGCAGAGGCCCGAGGAAGGCTAGTAACATTTTCATGAAGACAAGGGCCTCTTCACGTGCTTCACACACAGACGCCAGATCCTCAACCTCGACATGCGGGAGGAAGCGCGCATAGTTGTAGTAACACTGGACTTTGCCATTGCGCTGCGGGATGGTGTCACGGAACAGGTAGAAAGGCACGGTGCAGAGCAGAGCCATGGCCCAGAGCAGCCCGCACACTTTCCCCACCAGCTGCACATTCCTGTGGTTCTGGGCCCAGACGGGCCTCAGCACCACCAGGCAGCGGTCCAGAGAGATGGCCGCCAGTAGGAAGCCACTGACAAACATGTTGAGGAAGAAGACAGAGGAGTGCAGGCGGCAGAAGGTGGTGCCCAGTGTCCAGGTGTTTCCGCTGGCCATGAAGAGGGTGAAGAACGGCAGGGAAGCGGTGGCCAGCAGGTCAGAGGCGGCCAGGTTGAGGATCCAGACGCTGATGACCGTGCGGCGTATGCGGAAACCCACCACCCCCAGGATGAGGACGTTCTCCAGGATTCCAAAGGAGGAGATGATGCCATGCAGGCACACCGTGAACAGGCCCAGGGCACTGACCGTGGCCGTGGAATTGGTCGCATTGCCGCTGACATTCGCCATCTGCTGGATGAGGGGGCAGTAGACAGGGCTGCTAGGTGTGCTCATCTTGATGGGAGGAACTGCCCCGATGCCCTTGGCCCGGTGGTGTGTACTGTAGCTTAGATTTCTGCCTCACAGTGATAGGATCTGCAGCAGAAATGATGGGAAATGACACACTGCTGATTTCAGTTTTCAAGGTAACAACTTAAACTCCTATATACTTTGTTATATAGTACATCATGGTCTATCCATGTCGCAATGCAACAGCTCATTGTGAGCTTGTGCTATTTCCGCAGAAGTTTCACCAATCTTTGCCAAAGACATGTCCAGAATAGGGAAGCTAGGGTTCAAGAGAAAAAAACAATAGACGATCCGGGCGCTCAAGAGTAGATACAGACAGCATTGATCATAATGGTCTACTAGCTCATTTAATTGTCTCCATCCCTAATTATTCTTTGATCTGGGTAACTTTTTCAATCTCTATAGTTCAGCACCATTTAAAGCACCTGTGGTGTTCAACATACAAAATACAGCTTCGACCCCTAAGGTGAGACAAAATAATAAAGTTAAACTGCTCAACAATTAACAACTATCTTTATATCATTGTCCCAACATTGGCCACAATGATTCTGCTGTAGCTTCCCCCTTTCAAACCTGCCAAAAATAGCTTATGTTGGTTAATATTTTCCAGGAACAAATGAAAGACAAATATTGTGCTGTGGTCATTGAGCTAAGTTATGAATTACAGTCGTAAATTGCATGGTGTTGGATGTTGTGACAACACCAGTGACTGTAAAATGTAATTTGACTTTCTGAAATGTTTCATTCAAATGCATTTTGGAATTTCCCCTCTTCAGCGGTCAGTAGAACTAGGCTACCTGAGAACCCATGAGGTTCAAACTCAGATAATAAAAAGATCACCATCTGCAAGCAGCACTTTGAAGACTGTAGCATCACAATCTGATCATCACACTTATCTCCCACATCATCTGACTATCAGAACGTAAACGTATACCAATTGTCACTTGGCACAAAAAGGCCTAGTGGCCTACATATTATGCCTACTGTAGCCTATTATGTACCCCCCTACCACCATTTATTTTTCTTCTCTTGTACATTTTTTTTCCACTCTTCATACCAGTAACCTGTAAGCTGATTGTATGACATTCTGTATAGTAGTTGTGTATATCTGTCTGTCTCTTATATGTCATCATGATTTGTGGGCATGGGGATCTCATCTTAAACAAGCTCAGTGCTTAATGAGTCTCCCAGTTTAGTAGACCTTGTATTGTGAATTTGTACTTCCATGGCTACTGATGTTCTCATGTCTTACAAAATAAAGTACATCAATCAATCAATCAATCAACCATGAGATAGGCTACAGGCCATTTCTATAGCCAACTTAAAGATTGTAAAGTGTATACGTTTTAAATGAGGTGCAAACGGGTGTGTAATTTGATATACAGTATGTAAAGAATATACTGCTGTATTTTCAGCTTCTACACTAAAAGCAGGCTACAATAACGATAATAACAATAATGAGCAGACTACTTTTCACTCACTCAGTTATTAAAACGAATACAAGAACGCTCGCCCCAAAACACGATCGAACCCGGGCCAAATCTGCCGACCTCGGAAAGGTCGCCACCACCAGGTCATAAACGTAACCTCAGTGAAACTATGCTGCCTAAAAAAAAAAAAAAACGAACCTTATTCCTAAACATAACATAACCTCAGTGAAACTATGCAGTTAGGCGGCTTAACCTTATTATTCCTAAACGTACCCTCTCAGTGAAACTATGCCTAAACTTTAATCCTAAACGTACCCTCAGTGAAACTATGCGGCTAACTTATTCCTAACCTTATCCTCAGTAAAACAAATACAAGGATACAAGAACCACTGGTGGCGAGCGGTCCGCGAAAAAAATGGGGGTGAGCCTCCGACTGTGTTTTGGGGCGAGTGACCCGAGACGTCGCGAGTCATCTGGTTACCAATATCACACCAGGCAATATCCAATGCACTGGCGATTTAGCTATTACACCTAAAAAGAAAATCATAAACCTTTAGGCCTACCTGGGTTTCCAGTTAACAGCAAATTCAATGACTTGTAAGTTGTACCCACTGATCTGTCAACTCGTTGCGCTGGTTATGAGGTCATTAATACTATGATGACTGCACATCAGCAGAACAAGGCGCACGCGTAAAGACGCACAACAGCAGACAGCACACCTGCATATTACACATAAATAGCGACGATCAAATCAAACGAATATACTGGCGAATGTGTTATTATATACCTTAACTGAGAGAAAACAGAAGATCACCCAGTGGAATGAATCGCGCAAATGCACCACGTTGGTTAACATCCTCGTTCCAATGCCTCCTCCTCCTCCTCCTCCTCCTCCTCCTCCTTCCTTCCTTACTTCCTTCTGACGCGCTGAGCGCGGCTCACCTGTTGGCTTCTCGGCAGGTCTGACAAGCAGAGCGATTATACTGCTGTCAAATAAGAGCAGCCCAAACACACACGCACGCACGGCACGCACGCATGCACGCGCGCACACACACACACACACACACACACACACACACACACACACACACACACACACACACACACACACACACACACACACACACACACACACACACACACACACACACACACACACACACACACACACACACACACGTTCAAACCAAGGTGATTTCTTGCTGCATATCCTCATTAGAGACATGGATTGATCATTGATTGTTTTTGTATTGATTCTTGTAGGCTATATCTGTCAGAATCGACAAAAAAAATATCCATATCGTCAACTACATCAAGGCTAGTGTCTTCTGGTGTTATGTAGGTCATTATTGAGAAATAACCCCCCACAGTGATGGCATCCCTCAGGTCTCATCATCCTGAATGGGTTCAATTATTATTCTTTTCATATTTCATATTTATTATTATTCAGAGTTTATTTGTCAATGATCACCTCCTATCCAATAAAGAAATACATCATTTGACGCAAAATAGGCCTACAACAAAACTGTTTTTGCCTTTCAGCCATTCAGACATGCAAAGCCATTCATTTTGCATGAAGGTTGGGTATAGCTGCATGTTTTGTTGGCTTCCTGCAGGCTATGTAAAGTATAATGCTGAAGAGGTGATACGGAAGCCAGCACACCACAAAGCTTATTACCACGGCCGAGACCAGACGCACGAAATGCCAGTGCAAAAGCTGTTGCACTGGACTGCTACAATAGCAACCAATAAGCTGCTCGGTGATACCATTACCTGCTACTATACCAGTTTGTGGTTGTATTTGATAAATCAATATTTGTGGGCATTTACAATGTTGACGAGAAACCACAACAACAAGCAATGCAGAGCAGTGACAAAACGTGTAGCTTGTCACACTTTGTTGAAACATTCTGTATGGTCTGCTGAAAGATCTGGCCGGGTTTGTACCACAGGCTGAAAATACCAAGCATTTTGCTTTCCCCATCTGGCTTTTCTTTCTACAGTAGGTGTAGCCTGCCTAATTATAGCCTAATTGTTGTAGGCTATGACAGATTACTCCTCTAATCAAAGAAACCGCTGTATACACACTCCAGTGATATATTCTTGGCTATAAATCCCATGCCTCTGCGAACAGACATGCTTATGTAATGTGTGTGTGTGTGTGTGTGTGTGTGTGTGTGTGTGTGTGTGTGTGTGTGTGTGTGTGTGTGTGTGTGTGAGTGTGAGTGTGAGTGTGAGTGTGAGTGTGTGTGTGTGTGTGTGTAGGGGGGGGGGGGTGCTGCAGGGCTCCAAAGCAGTCTGGATTTAAACTGTTGCTTTTCTAGATTCCTGAGCAAGAGAGATGAGCATAGTGACATGTATGCTTGTTAGTTGGATATGGAATATCAATTCAAGATACATTCATAGTGACATGTTTTCTCTTGGTTTCCTTTACTTTTTCTTTCTGCATTTACAGTTTGTAGTTACTCCTATAGCACAAAAACCAGGCCACCACTTTGTAGGAAAATCATCTTATTAGACTGGTCTCCCAATAATGTTGAATTAAAGCATAGATTAGTATTCTAATTAGGCTACTGCCCTCTGCCATGCTGCACCAAGCCCCTGTTTCACTAGGAAACATACTGAACAAACAATAATGACATTAAATACTAGGGGTGTAACGATACATTTTAACAACGATTCGATACGTATCACGATACTTGGTTGTCGATACGATACATGAACGATACAGGTTAATTTAGAACGATACGATATGTTTCGATTCAGTGATTTAGTCGATACGATACATGAACGATACAGGACAGGTTAATTTAGAACGATACGATTCGATTCAATGACTTAAAATCGATATAGTAACTATTTATTTACCCAAAAATTCTGTGTGAAAAATAAATACATGGATACTGGATATAAACCCCTTGATAAAGCTGATAATTAATTAACTTTATAATAATATGTAAAAAGATGGTTTGGTACTAAGACCCCCAATACCCGTCCAGTCAACACCCAAAGAAATGATAGTCAGACACCTGGTAAGTCAAAAATGATCAGTCTATATTGCTCGAGCGTGTACACAGAGACAGTACAAGTTACAGACAAGAATAATAATCACACTGAAGTTTTAACAACAGACAATGTTATTTATACAGAGTTGGACATCCATGGCATCAGATATAGGTGTATTCTTCTGATTGGTTGTAAGACCCTCATACGTAGAAGGAAGTCATCAGATGGACAAGGCGTCTGGCTGTCTGAATAATAAGTTGTTGTTCATCTTAGGGTATCCTTGTATACATCTTATGGTTCCATAAACAAGTTATCCCTTCGATATTATAGGACATGTGGCAGGTTTATCTGTGACAGGGTGACAGCTGACAGAGTAAATTAGTGACGATGTCAGGTCATACAGAGATATAGGTCATTAGGACATTAGATCACACCATTTGACATTAAAGCGCAAAGCGTTGACAAGACATGTTCGGATTGGATGAGAGCGATGGTTACGTCGTCTGATGATGGTAGATTATGATGTGACAGTTTATCTCTGGACAACAGCGTCCCCATGTCTGGGTCAACAGGTTTGACATCTGACTCTGACCCACTGGTCAGTGGAGGATTTGGTGACACTAAGGGAGACAGCTGTAGAAGAGAATTCTAGATACAGTGTTCTTAAAACAAAAGATTGCCACAGAAAGCCTGTAGCATGGATTCGACCTTGGCTTGTAGACAGAGAGACTGTGAGTAAAGAGTACTTTTAACAGGACTGAGGTATAGGCCCATATGGCATTCTTAATAGGACATATTAACCAGGTTAAGGACCCTAGACACATTATGATAATTCAGATAAGAGACCAAAATGACTCTATCAATCCTACATCTTATCATGATTTGGATAGGGTCAAAGGTTAAGCTGATTGTACCTTGTGACATTATTCAAAACCAAATCACAGACAGGCAAAGATTTAAATGACTTAAGGCCAAAAATAAATGCTTAGTTAGATAACATACACATTTATACTTCTTCAAAAGGACTGTATAATTTATTTATTCAAATAGGAAGCAAAACAGGGTTTATAGTTCATGAATTCCCAAGACACTCCACACGTTTCCACAAGTTTTCCCTTTGCAACTTTGCAAATAACTTTATTATAATTCAAAAAAAATCTCAGCTAATGTCACCGTCCCAAGCAAATCTTTTCAACATGTTTGGTTTAACTAAGACAGACAATTTTAGCACAGTTTAATGGCATGGCAGCAGAGAGATTGTAGGGAGGGACAACTCACCAGTCTGTAAGTTTTCATATTGAAATCTGACAAGAGACCTACGTCTCGGGTCATTGATTGTTTCTGTACACGTTCAGAAATAGAAAAGTTACCTTCCTCGTTGTGGAGCTGCAGTCCTTGTGCTCTTATCAAGATACAAGTATTTAAAATGGAACGGGACACTTCTGTACTATGTAAATTTGTACATCACTTTACACTTTACTTTGGGAAAAAACTTACGTGATATCGTCTTAAAACTCAAGAAATACTTCCTGATTGCATGTAGGCATGTGGCATCAAACATCTGTCTATCCAAGACATGAGTTGAAATCTTATAGTTGTCCAGGAATTGGATTTAATGGGGTGGTTTACATTCTCGTTCTAAAATGAAACAAACACAAAATGAAAATGAAACACAAAACACAGCATTTAAACATTTAAATCAAATATTTAAATCAGATATTCATCAAACTCCCCTCTATTTGACACCCATATATCTATAATATAGTGTGTGTCAGATGATTTGTTGATGAGAAAGGGGATGAGAAAAAAATTATGAAAAAATTAAAATTAAAAAATATATAATTAAAACTTTTAAAATTAAAATATAACAATGAAAAATAAGGAATAAACATCTTTGTTCTGAAGAGTATATTGAAATGAGATCAGTACAGAAAAATAGCTTCTGAAAATTAGCAAATCTACAAGCTTACAAAAAAATCTTAAGTTAAAATGATAAAATATTTTCAAAACTTTTAAAATAAATCAAAATGACTTGATAATAAACTTAATATTATAGTTAATGTTCACCAATATTGATATAGAACAAATTGAATCTTATTAGGGTAAATTTAACGGATCTATGTTTTAAATGGAATTCAATAGTGACTCTACAGGGTTAGGTTGCCATGGAACCGTGTCTAACATACCACTAACACTTCCTGCTGAAGGAATTATGGGAAATGGAGTCTCATACCAGAAGGAATTATGGGAAATTGAGTTTTAAGAGGTCATTTTGGAATGAGTTGCCATAGCAACGTGGCTGTTACAGACCCTAACGGAAACGGAAATCTCCACAAGGGATTTTGGATATTGGAGTTTGCTTAACAGTTAAAGTTACTAAATTAGATGAACAAACTCATTCATATGCTGATGGTGCTGACATTATGGCAAAAATAAAGGAAAACATATTAATAATGGGCTGACAGTAATAAAACTGATATTATATATATAGAGATAGATAGATATTGCTATAAGGGAGTTACTGTAATTGGAAGGAATGGGTTAAAGTTATATATTGAGCCCAATGGCCCTCACAAAGTCAGAATGTTCTCATAACAATTCGGTCACAGACTTTTCTGAGACAGCAAACTGGTGAAAAATAAAATAAAATGAAATCCTTTGCATTCTACATTCTGTCTGATCACTTTCTTTACTTTCCCTACTCGACATAACTGACTTTCTTTACCTTCACTACGACATAACTGACTTTCCTTCACTACGACATAACTGACTTTCTTTACCTTCTTTCACACTTCTCTTTACTTTCGACATAACTCACTTTCTGTACTTTCTTTCACACTTCTGTGAGCAATTATTAACCATAGCCTACTTTGTTATGAGAACAGCTGAACAAGAGAATGTAAACAGATAAGAAACTGGAGAAATGAGAGGCTATATGTGAGAGAACCTATGATGAATTTGATTATCTAATATACTTAGTAGTGGGTAAATTGACAATGAGTATTTTAGTGTACTCTGGGAATCTAACGAAATATCTTCCTTTTTAAGTAAATGGATATGAATTATTATTATAAACTGAGCAAATTGTACCAGGATTCATATTAATGTGTAAATCGTATTTATTTTTTTTCCTTTTTGGAGTTTCAGAAGGAGCACAGGAGGCGTAAGATGTTAAAATGCACCTTACCTCTCATTGTGATCCCCCCCTGAAATCCACTGACCTCTGATCCCGTACGGTCTTGGGTCACAAAAAAAATCAGTAATTTGGATCTGAATGGATCTCGGCTGCCTTCTTTCGGGGTATGTGATGCTGTGAGGCATAAAGCAGACATAGAGAAGGTTTTTACAACAAAATACTGTAGGGTGGAATTTTAACATGAAGTCAAAAAATGATGGGTAGATCAAAATAAACAAAAGGGTGGGATTCCGTTTATGCCAGAAAAGATTTCCCCGTCGTCATAAATAGAACCCCCTTACCTACCAAAAAAAATAAGATCTCAGCTAACCTCTAACGTGAAAAAATACATTAAACAGATTTAACTTAAGATCAGCCCATCAGAAACTGAACTAATGAATGCCAAATAATCAAATGGAATTAATACGCTGGTGTGTTCTGGGTGTCGTGGAGATAGTGATTTGGCTTGATACAGCGGGACACCCTTGGTTATCACTGGTGGGGCCACGCCTGGGAAGCCGTTCACGCCATGATGCCAAGTTTCTGGTGTAGACGGAAAGTGAGACATAGAATATAGAAAAATGAGAACAAGACACATAAGGAGAGATTAATACTTGGGAAAATATATATATGGAATAGGTCCACAACTATAACACTGGACTCTCGTATAATCTCGCGGAGCCCGACCTTTACCTGCTGTAGGAGGTCCAGCAGTGTGTCCGGTGTTTGGAGGGTGTGTAATGTTAGCCTGATTCGTGTTGGAAACCTGTCTAGGTGGTGTAAGGGGGCGAACAGTAGGACCCTGTATGGCCATAACTGGCCGTTCTGGTTTTGCCATGCATGAAGTAAAGGTTGGTATTAGACTGCCCATGACGTGAAGTTAAAATTATAATAATAATAATAATAAAATACGCTCGGCTGTATTCTACTGTATGGAAACAGGGATGAAATTGAAGGTTTTAAATGGCTAGTTTCTGAAAAATACGCAAATCAGCAGGCTGTGTTATAATCCTAGGAGATAAGGAATAGAGATTATACCAACTGTCCCGTGCTGGTGTAATGCTGTTTTTAGGGCTGATTTGAGGAGATGGCGTAGCTGGTTTAGGTTGTCTGAAACAAAGGAACACAGAGAAGTCGAAGGAACACAGGAGATCTCAATTAATTGAATGGTGTATCTGGACTATATTTATATTATAATACTATATAATAATTCCCCTCTTGATTGGCACACACTGAAAGTTTCTGTGTGTGTCAATGTTGAAATGGTCTAAAAGATTCAAGTAACAGCGAGGCAGCTGTTTGCGAGGTGATAACGGGCCCGCAGCATGAAGGGTTGGGAGGGCTGGGTAGGGAGAGACAGAGAGAGAGAGAGAGACAACTTTTATATGAGGGGAGATTATATTATGATACTATATAATAGTTTATATGGACAGAACCGTTGTAATGGCATGGATGTAACTCATAATTCAAGACAAACAAACAAACAAAATATGTACTGACCAAACAAGACAAACGATCAACACAATGTACTGAAGTTTCTGAAGCAAGGGTGACAGGGATGACAACCTGGCAATTGTCGTCTGGGTCGAACATGTTAGTAATGTTCGGTATGCAGCTGGCTGGTAATGTTTCGTATTAAGAGGGATGGTAAGGGTGATACTGACATTGAAAACACAGATCTGTATACATGGTATTACCTGTGGCGAGGAGGTAAATGTAGCCAGGATTGGAGAGTGACACTGGAACACTCTCCTCTTATGGGTTGATATGAGACCCGTTGTGTAACATTAACCCACATATAGCAAATAGGCAGTGTGAAAGGGTGGCTATATCTGAGGGGTTAATCTTAGGTCAAATATCAGTATAGAATCAGAAAATCAGTACATTACGACAACAAGATCAACAAAACAAACAGCACATATAAACTACAAGACAAACAAGATATAACAAGTACTATAATAGTCTCCTGTGTGAGCAATACAGAACTGTCACATACCCAAAGTGTCTGGCTGCAGGGTGGTTGATAAGAACCGTCTCAGCACGCGGAGATGAGCAGATCAGCTCTCTGGAGTGTTGACTGAATGCAGGAAGTGAGGTCCAAAAAAAGGAAAAGGGTAAAAAAAACTGAATCTGAATTCGCCGCTGAATCGTCACCCAGAAGGAATTCAAAATAAAGAAATTGATAAAGCTGATAATTAATTAACTTTATAATAATATGTAAAAAGATGGTTTGGTACTAAGACCCCCAATACCCGTCCAGTCAACACCCAAAGAAATGATAGTCAGACACCTGGTAAGTCAAAAATGATCAGTCTATATTGCTAATTATAATCTCTAATGGCTATCTAACCGTTTTCGAAGGACCAATTGATAAAGCTGATAATTAATTAACTTTATAATAATATGTAAAAAGATGGTTTGGTACTAAGACCCCCAATACCCGTCCAGTCAACACCCAAAGAAATGATAGTCAGACACCTGGTAAGTCAAAAATGATCAGTCTATATTGCTCGAGCGTGTACACAGAGACAGTACAAGTTACAGACAAGAATAATAATCACACTGAAGTTTTAACAACAGACAATGTTATTTATACAGAGTTGGACATCCATGGCATCAGATATAGGTGTATTCTTCTGATTGGTTGTAAGACCCTCATACGTAGAAGGAAGTCATCAGATGGACAAGGCGTCTGGCTGTCTGAATAATAAGTTGTTGTTCATCTTAGGGTATCCTTGTATACATCTTATGGTTCCATAAACAAGTTATCCCTTCGATATTATAGGACATGTGGCAGGTTTATCTGTGACAGGGTGACAGCTGACAGAGTAAATTAGTGACGATGTCAGGTCATACAGAGATATAGGTCATTAGGACATTAGATCACACCATTTGACATTAAAGCGCAAAGCGTTGACAAGACATGTTCGGATTGGATGAGAGCGATGGTTACGTCGTCTGATGATGGTAGATTATGATGTGACAGTTTATCTCTGGACAACAGCGTCCCCATGTCTGGGTCAACAGGTTTGACATCTGACTCTGACCCACTGGTCAGTGGAGGATTTGGTGACACTAAGGGAGACAGCTGTAGAAGAGAATTCTAGATACAGTGTTCTTAAAACAAAAGATTGCCACAGAAAGCCTGTAGCATGGATTCGACCTTGGCTTGTAGACAGAGAGACTGTGAGTAAAGAGTACTTTTAACAGGACTGAGGTATAGGCCCATATGGCATTCTTAATAGGACATATTAACCAGGTTAAGGACCCTAGACACATTATGATAATTCAGATAAGAGACCAAAATGACTCTATCACCCCTCTTTCTCTTTTTTTCTTCTTAAAAGTACTTAGTATTTTGTGTGTGTGTGTGTGTGTGTGTGTGTGTGTGTGTGTGTGTGTGTGTGTGTGTGTGTGTGTGTGTGTGTGTGTGTGTGTGTGTGTGTGTGTGTGTGTGTGTGTGTGTGTGTGTGTGTGTGTAGGGGGGGGGTGCTGCAGGGCTCCAAAGCAGTCTGGATTTAAACTGTTGCTTTTCTAGATTCCTGAGCAAGAGAGATGAGCATAGTGACATGTATGCTTGTTAGTTGGATATGGAATATCAATTCAAGATACATTCATAGTGACATGTTTTCTCTTGGTTTCCTTTACTTTTTCTTTCTGCATTTACAGTTTGTAGTTACTCCTATAGCACAAAAACCAGGCCACCACTTTGTAGGAAAATCATCTTATTAGACTGGTCTCCCAATAATGTTGAATTAAAGCATAGATTAGTATTCTAATTAGGCTACTGCCCTCTGCCATGCTGCACCAAGCCCCTGTTTCACTAGGAAACATACTGAACAAACAATAATGACATTAAATACCTTCCAAATGACATTTCATGCTGTCTATAAAAAGTGCAGCACATACATTAATTCAGGAGTCTCCAACAAGGGGTCCGGGACCCCTAAGGGGTCCTCAGAGTTACTACATGGGGTCCACCAAATCTTTGTGTGATAGGGAACATTAGCCGAAAATAGCAGATCTACAAGCTCACAACGCCTGGCAGTGTGAGGCGCTGTGAGATTGTAGCTTGTAGATCGGCTATTTTTGGAGAGTTAGTGTAGAGGGAGAAAAGAACAGACCAAGTACAGAGCCAACGGTCAAGTTGACTAATATTGAGGGTTTAAAAGGTTAACTATCGGAAAATACACATTAGCATGAATCCAACTATCTATGAAATCTATGAAAACGTTTAATCTGCAACACAGTTTTATACAATATATAGCGGGGGTCACTGCTTCATCTCTCTCTCTCAGCTAGGGGGTCCTTGGCCTGAAAAACGTTGAAGACCCCTGCATTAATTAATAATGTCATGATTTGTGTGTGGCAATTTAAATCAAACCTGGATAAGCTGCAGGTTCGAAATGGGGACCTTCTCACAGATAGACACCCAAAGTCCTGAGGTACTAGTGCACCCCCTCTCGCTAGACAAGATTTCAATCTCGAGATTTCAATCTCGTCTAGCGAGACTTCCGTTTTATCTTCTTTTTTTTCGGTTGCATATAGTGTTCTGTCACTATGAACGTCAGATCTCACAAAAAAAACAAAAAAAAGCTATTAAAATACGAAGACAATGCAAATGACATAATGGCATGCCTATACATATTTACATAAAGGATTTAAGGAAGATATTCATTTCCTCAATAGGAGCGAGCCTTTTCTGCTGACTAACCTGTTGTCTCTAGACTGTCGTTTGAATGTATATTCTGGGCATGTCATAGTAGGTGACCATTCGGTGAAAATAGCAGATCTACAACTCACAATGCATCACAATGCAACGTGTTATGAGTTTGTAGATCTGCTATTTTGGCGATGTGGTGTAGAGGGAAAAAAACATTATGTATATACACACAGAGAAGTGGCTCAGAAGGTTCCCAGTTTGATCCCCGGCTCCCCGTGTTACTGTAAGTGTCCTTGAGCAAGACACTTAACCCCTAGCTGCTCCCGATGAGCAGGTTGATGCCCCTTGCCTTGCATAGTTTCCTCTACCGTGTGTGTGTGTGTGTGTGTGTGTGTGTGTGTGTGTGTGTGTGTGTGTGTGTGTGTGTGTGTGTGTGTGTGTGTGTGTGTGTGTGTGTGTGTGTGTGTGTGTGTGTGTGTGTGTGTGTGTGTGTGTGTGTGTGTGTGTAGGGGGGGGGGTGCTGCAGGGCTCCAAAGCAGTCTGGATTTAAACTGTTGCTTTTCTAGATTCCTGAGCAAGAGAGATGAGCATAGTGACATGTATGCTTGTTAGTTGGATATGGAATATCAATTCAAGATACATTCATAGTGACATGTTTTCTCTTGGTTTCCTTTACTTTTTCTTTCTGCATTTACAGTTTGTAGTTACTCCTATAGCACAAAAACCAGGCCACCACTTTGTAGGAAAATCATCTTATTAGACTGGTCTCCCAATAATGTTGAATTAAAGCATAGATTAGTATTCTAATTAGGCTACTGCCCTCTGCCATGCTGCACCAAGCCCCTGTTTCACTAGGAAACATACTGAACAAACAATAATGACATTAAATACCTTCCAAATGCCATTTCATGCTGTCTATAAAAAGTGCAGCACATACATTAATTCAGGAGTCTCCAACAAGGGGTCCGGGACCCCTAAGGGGTCCTCAGAGTTACTACATGGGGTCCACCAAATCTTTGTGTGATAGGGAACATTAGCCGAAAATAGCAGATCTACAAGCTCACAACGCCTGGCAGTGTGAGGCGCTGTGAGATTGTAGCTTGTAGATCGGCTATTTTTGGAGAGTTAGTGTAGAGGGAGAAAAGAACAGACCAAGTACAGAGCCAACGGTCAAGTTGACTAATATTGAGGGTTTAAAAGGTTAACTATCGGAAAATACACATTAGCATGAATCCAACTATCTATGAAATCTATGAAAACGTTTAATCTGCAACACAGTTTTATACAATATATAGCGGGGGTCACTGCTTCATCTCTCTCTCTCAGCTAGGGGGTCCTTGGCCTGAAAAACGTTGAAGACCCCTGCATTAATTAATAATGTCATGATTTGTGTGTGGCAATTTAAATCAAACCTGGATAAGCTGCAGGTTCGAAATGGGGACCTTCTCACAGATAGACACCCAAAGTCCTGAGGTACTAGTGCACCCCCTCTCGCTAGACAAGATTTCAATCTCGAGATTTCAATCTCGTCTAGCGAGACTTCCGTTTTATCTTCTTTTTTTTCGGTTGCATAGTGTTCTGTCACTATGAACGTCAGATCTCACAAAAAAAACAAAAAAAAGCTATTAAAATACGAAGACAATGCAAATGACATAATGGCATGCCTATACATATTTACATAAAGGATTTAAGGAAGATATTCATTTCCTCAATAGGAGCGAGCCTTTTCTGCTGACTAACCTGTTGTCTCTAGACTGTCGTTTGAATGTATATTCTGGGCATGTCATAGTAGGTGACCATTCGGTGAAAATAGCAGATCTACAACTCACAATGCATCACAATGCAACGTGTTATGAGTTTGTAGATCTGCTATTTTGGCGATGTGGTGTAGAGGGAAAAAAACATTATGTATATACACACAGAGAAGTGGCTCAGAAGGTTCCCAGTTTGATCCCCGGCTCCCCGTGTTACTGTAAGTGTCCTTGAGCAAGACACTTAACCCCTAGCTGCTCCCGATGAGCAGGTTGATGCCCCTTGCCTTGCATAGTTTCCTCTACCGTGTGTGTGTGTGTGTGTGTGTGTGTGTGTGTGTGTGTGTGTGTGTGTGTGTGTGTGTGTGTGTGTGTGTGTGTGTGTGTGTGTGTGTGTGTGTGTGTGTGTGTGTGTGTGTGTGTGTGTGTGTGTGTGTGTTGTGTGTGTGTTGTTGCACATTGGATAAATGCACCATTTATACTGTGCATTCTCTTGCCTCGTACTCTTCAGCAGTAAGAATAGACAACAGAATAACAGCTGTACAGGTGTAATATCGACAGGTGCATTTGTCTAAATTGGTTCGTACTCTTCAGCAGTAAGAATAGACAACAGAATAACAGCTGTACCGGTGTAATATCGACAGGTGCATTTGTCTAAATTGGTTAGATGGTTCAAAGCAGGGAGACCGTTCCTCCTAATCAGTGTCTCTGTCGTTTCCCATGTGTGCGTTGAAGACTCCCAGTAGAATGAAGGTGTCCCCTACCTACCGGAGCCCCATGGTGCTGCTATGGATGTCTCCAATGATACTCCACTGTAAAACAACGGTTTAAATCGTATATTTTGACAGCCTGTACCGGATGTCACACAGATGTGCTTTCCAAATTAGCCGGTGTCCAGGCAGCAAGGAAGAGCACATTTCCACGTTTTTGGCTGTCAAAATACCCACACACATTCTCCATCCCAACTTGTCTTATATTGCAGCTTTGTCTTCGGGATATAGCATCAAGTTAACCGGCTGTGGCAAGATGGAGCAAATATCCCCTCCCCCAAAAATGAAATTAATAATAATAATAATAATAAAATGGTCTCCCCTAAAGCCCATTTGCTAGACTGGAGAGAAATTGTGAACCTTAAAGACGGGGTGCCGTGATTTTCAAAGATTTTTTCTCCCCCTAAAACATGATCATCAGGTATTATGGTTACACTAGGAGGACGATTTTTTTCAAAAAAGTGTACAGAAAGTGTTAAGATTATGTTTTTATGTCGACACGCCTCCAGTTCATTAAGTATACTGTACCTGGTTCTCACCTTAGCACCTCCCACCTGAACCAGTCCCTCCGCCTCCTCCTACAAGACCACCCACCTCTCCTAGTCCCTCCTCCTCCTCATGCCCACACCTGTTGTGTTATGATAATGAGGGGGAGGGTATATTTCTACTGTGTCATTAAAGCGCTGTTTTTCTATTGGCACGTTTGACCCTCAAGGTTTCAGCCTCCAGGAAGAAACTCAAAATAGTCAGAGAAGACATAAAACACCATAAAAACACCACCAGGGGGCTTAATGAAGTTCTATTAACCTCATAGACACATGAAAAACAGAAAAAGTGCAAAACCATGGCACCACCTCTTTAATGCCCAAACAAATCAGGGATCTGGCTCCCGAAAGCCTATTTGTAAGACAGATGAGAATCCCTGAAAAACAACAACAAATAAATAAAAAACGGGGCGCTGCCTCTGCAAAAGCTCCTTCTTTTGCCGAACAGGAGAGAATCCCTGAACCTTGACCCCACAACCCCGAAAAGAAAGACAAAAATAAGTACTCTGGCTTTGCTACAGTCGAGAACCCCCGAACCTAAACAACGCCCGCACAAAAAAAAGCTACTTACAAACAATTATTGAATAAATAAATAAAAATAGGACTCTGGCTCCCTGAAATCCCCATTGCTTCTGTCTAAAATAAAGACTTAAAAAAATAAATAAAAAATAAACAAAACAAAAATCGGGGCCCTGCCTCCGCAAGAGCCCTTCTCTTACTTCAACTTCAAGTTTATTTATCACATCACAAGTTTACAGATATCCACGATTTGCAGTTACATACTGTGTAGATAATTAGGAGAAAAGAGACAAATGAAAAAGTGAAATATCAAAACAAAACAACATCAAAATATAGCATAATTGTGTACTGAAATTAATCAGTTAATCAGTTAATCAATTAATTAATACAAAAACAAGATAGGGCCTAACAATGGCATGGCTACCATGTCGATGTCAGACAGCATTTAGCCAGCCTGTGATGTCAATCGTCTATGACATATCTATGACATATGACTCCCAAGGGGTTTCAACCCCATCAAAACCCCATTGACTTCCATTAATATAAACATAGATTTAAGTTATATCATTCCCAAAAATCTGATCATATTGATCTTGAAATCTACATGGAACGGCAAGAAATGTGGTGCTGATTGGTCCAGCTGTTTGCGATGTTAGCTCCGGACACACACACACACACACACACACATACACATGTATCACATTAAAATATGTGAACGAATATGGGGAAATATCAATGCGGGTAAATGCTGTTGGGAAACGCCATTGATAAACTGATAGAACTAACGCAACATCCTTGTCATCATAATGCGCAGGTGTGACCAGGTGTGCTGAAGCTTTTAACGTGAGCCACAAACTGTGAGGTCCTTAGAGACGTGTATGCTGATGAACGTGAAGTCACTGACCCTCTCCGTTGCGACGCCGGCGATGTGTATGGGGGCGTGCTCTCTTCTCGCCTTCCTGTTGTCGGCAATCAGCTCCTTGGTCTTCTTGGCGCTGAGAGCGGAACTCTTGCTTCCGGTAATGTGGGGGTTGCCACGGTCTCAGGTGAGGCATCCCCAACGCTCTATCCCTGCAAGGGTAGGGGTAGTTTACATAGTTTGTCTGATAACAATTGACAGTTATTCCTGGAAGCCCCGGACCCCTGCAGGAAACATCATAGGTCTCAACGTTGGACTGATGACAAGTATGATGGTTCTCGAAGATTGGTTTGTTGGGATATGAGGTTCGTTTGAGCTCTATAATGTCTGCATCGAGATTGTGGTTATGACGAGGATAGCGTTTCGCTGACGCTGGACCCCTAACACGAAGACCATATTGATTGGGATAACAATCATTTGATCTCGACGGTTTTGTTCCTGGACACAGAAGGCCGCTAGGATTCTTTACTTCAAACACGGTCGGTTTAATTACATGACGTTTCTGTTTCTCTACATGGGCTCTCTTCTGTCTAATATCTTCCGACTTAAGATATCTGTCAAACCTAGGACATATGTTGGTCTCCGGTTGAATCCCAAGGCTTTCTCGAGTAATATTCCCAAGAGGCTTCCTATAATTCTTGGCACAATCATTAGCAGTTAGGTCACCAGTCCAGTGACTGCTGCGTTCAATTGGATTGGACGGAGCCCAGCGTTTTTTATCATCAGCACGACAGCAGTACATCTCGTCCTCTGCTGGTCTCATGTGGTGGTGGCGTTCAAACCGAGGACATAGTTTGGTATTCTGACTCGCAGGCCAGTGACGGCTGCTCATCTTGTTTCAAATGGTAAATGGTAAATGGTGCATTCATCGAGCGCTTTTTTCCAAAAGCGCTTTCTCTTCTGTTCTGCTTCTAATTCAAAGGTAAATGGTGCATTCATCGAGCGCTTTTTTCCAAAAGCGCTTTCTCTTCTGTTCTGCTTCTAATTCAAAGGGATTGCTGTAAGTCGAATGAACACCGCATCAACTTACACACAGTATTATACCCACAGTGCCACGTCATATTATGCAGTGACGTCACACAAACGCTAATTGCCAGACCCAAGGGGTCGGCCTACATGAGGCTTTGTCCCTATTTCGTCCATACATGGGCATAAAAGAGGGTTCAAGTTTCGTCCCTCATAGTGATGGAGCTCACTTTAAAAAAAAAAGATTTTTTTGAAGTGCATAATCCTATTTATAGGTTATTAATGTCATCATGTGTCTCGCTAGCCAATCACAGTGCTGAATAGAGTCAGCCAATTTCGTCCCCCTTTCGTCCATACATGGGCATAAAAGGAAAAGGAATTTATTCTGGGTCTGGCAGAACCAGGTCTCCTGGTCTTATTATTATTACTACAGGTTCGGGCCGCTTCGCGGCCCTCACATCTAGGCCCGATCAGCTACATCACAGCTACGTTGCACCGGTAATCCAACTGATATGGCCATATATGGAGATGCGCAGTAGGGTGGGGTCCTAGCGACCAAGAACAAGGATGCTACGGCCAAAGATAAAGTTGCTGCGGCCAAAAAGGAGGAAAGCTGCTGTGGCTAAAATGTTAAAATGTAGTTTTATATTAATTGTACAATATGTAAGTACATTGCAAGGCGGGGAAAGAAGCCTAAATATTAGCCAGAGCACTGATCAACAGTCTGTGGCAAGTTTGGAGGCAAGTGGAGTGATCGTACGTATTTTTACCCCGGACGAACTTTTGGAGGTCATTTCAATTATAGTAGTAGGATTATAAGCATGTTGTAGCTTAAAAAAGCAAGGGTCCATTTGGTTCCATCTGCACTCTTTTGTACCCATTTGTACGCTGAGGATTTTACAGTGTAGATTGGGGTCCCACTCAGAGATAGATGGGGGTCCCGAACTGGTCCCTTGAAATGGAAAAAGCTTAAAATGTATCTACTGTAGAGTCGTATTCCCAAAAGGCAGCACAATGGTTCATATCACCGGTCCAGTGGCTGCTGCGTTGAGCAACTTATGCAGACTGTTATAACCACAGTGCCATGTTATATTACACAATAACGTCAAGCAAATGCTAATCAGTTATTTTGTAGCCTAAAAAATTGCAAGTCTTTTCATGGCATTAATTAGTTCAGTAGAAGCTGGGTCAGTCATAACACTTCTACCCGTCAAAATGCGAACAATAAGCATTCATATTCTTTAAAAACCTAATTATTTTCATCACAAATGCTGTAAATCCATCAGACCACTGCAAGCACACTTACTGGTGGTGTAGTGATATAGACAGTGTTGTGAAGTAACTAAGTACATGTACTCAAGTACTGTACTTTTTACTTAAAAGTACTTAAAATGTTTAGGTACTTTTCTACTTTACTGTAGTATTTCCAATTTTCAGTACTTTTACTTCTCCACTACATCTCAGAGACAACTATTATACTTTTACTCCACTACAATTATTTGAAAACTTTAGTTACTAGTTACTTTGAAGATTTTGATTATTAAAAAACTACAAAACAAAATTACATTAACCACTTCAGCCCTATCCTTTGGCTATTTGAAAATAGCCGATCTACAAGCTCACAAGTCACAACGCATCGCTTTGCAACGTTTTGTGAGCTTGTAGATCAGCTATTTTCAAATGATTTTTATACACAACAAACTTGTGGGACATACTGCATAATGAGTACTTTTACTTTTTGTACTTTAAGTACATTTTGATGCCAATACGTTTGGTAAATTTTGAACAGCGGACTTTTACTTCAGAGTATTTCTACATTGTGGTATTGATACTTTTACTTAAGTAAAGCATTTCAGTACTTCTTCCCCCACTGCTGGTCGTGTAGGGATATAGGAGCCTTTTCTGTTTACTTGCGAGGTACCAATTTGGATCAAAGGGCTATTTAAGTAATGATATGCATTTCCTTGTTGTAATCACTAGTACAACAACAGATCACTTTTATTGGCCTACTTTATACTGGTGTGTCTTTGATATTTTCAGGCTAAGTTACATTGAGATCCAAAGCAATTTTAAGCACTGACTGTAAACCCTATATACTTATACTCTGTATGAAGAATAGCAAGAATAGCTGATCTACCAGCTCACTACATGTTGGCAGCTTGTAGATCTGCTATTTTTTTTTTTTTTTAATATAATCTTTTTTTCTGCAGGGTTTAAATTATGAATGGACAATGTGCAATTTGATGTGGTTATAATCGAGTGAATTGGTAGAGTGAGCAGTCTGAGCTGTCTGCTGGTTGAATGGGTGATCATGTTTCCATATTGAACAAACAGATGGTACCATTCAGATGTACTGGATCAGTAACTGTATGGTGAAATAGGATTGGGTTGGACAGAGAAGTGTGTAAGTTAATTAATTACAAGACAGGATGAGGTCTAATAATGGCGTGGCTCCCATGTGAATCTCTAACATCATATTGATGATGATGTTAGTGTTGCCCAAATATGGAGAGACGGCAGGATGGCGGTGGGATGTTCTGAGTCTGTTTTTCTGTGCTTTGCAAGATTCGATTTGTAGTAAAGCCGTTAGGTTGGGCAGCACCCAATTATTATGATTATTTTATACCATTAGTATTATTATTATTATTATCATTATCATTATCATTATCATTATCATTATCATTATCATTATCATTATCATTATCATTATCATTATTAGTAGTAGTAGTAGTAGTAGTAGTAGTAGTAGTAGTAGTAGTAGTATGATGTTGTTGATGATGTTGTTGTTGTTGTTGTTGTTGTTGTTGTTGTTGTTATTATTGTTATTATTATTATTATCATTATTATATGATGTACTACTTCTTTTTAAGATTTATTTTTCTTTTTATGCCTTTATTATATAGGACAGTAGGCTGGGGAGAGAGATGGGGAGTGACATGCCGAAAAGGCCGTCGGGATCGAACCTGACTACTGTACATTGTAGCCTAGGTGCCCGGACCGCTACGCCAGTGGTCCGGGCCATATGATGTACTTCTGACCATGTACTCACTATTGGACAGTGGGGAGCAGCTGAAGGCTGAGCTGGTTGTTAAAACAACAACGTTAGCTGGAGGTGTGAATATGTCTGAAAAGATCACATGACCATTCAGGGATTCAGTGGCATATTGACAATTGCTTAATTGTCTTAGTTGATAAGCAACTAAAGCAAGCGTAGTGTTTTGCTATTTCTGATTCTGGAAACATCATTTTAAATAACTTTCCAGTCTGTGTTATCAGAGTTATCTGATGTAAAGTGGGTTATTTCCTGCCATCTCTACATGATAAGCGTATACTGCACAACAATTAAAGATGCTGAACCTCTGCTCTCGTTACCTTATTTTTATTTGGTTAAAAAAAAATGTTGCACCCTTCCTTGCTCTCTGCCTCCCTGACATACTGTGGTCCATGAAAGAAGTGATATAAATCAAAATTATATTTCAAAGATACCTCAAGATATCATTTCGACGATGTAAAAAAAAAAAAAAGAATCTTAAGCTAATTTCATTTAAGCCATTAAATTGATCAGAACAGAACCAGCCTACCACCATAAATGCAATACAGAAAGTGCATTCATTAATACATTAATACGTATTCGTTATTCTCTTCATATGTGCAAACAAATGTGACGAAAGTTACACATTTTGATTCTTTGATTTACATTATCATCTAATGCAGCTATGCTTTTTAACACACTGCCGCTGCTTGCAGCTTGACACAACAGTATGACTAATTGTTGATGTCTTTTACAGTCATGACTATAGGCAACAGAGAAGTGACCTGCTCCTCTCCTACAACTCTGGTGGACATCAGCGCAGCATTCGATACAGTAGATGACATTTTATTACACCGTATCCAGTACAATGCTGCATGGTGTCAACAGCACTGCCTTGGATTGGTTCGCATCCTACCTCAATAACAGAAGCTTCTCTGTTAATATTGGCAATTTTTCCTCTCCCCCAGCTTGTCTCTCCTGCGGGGTGCCACAAGGTTCCATTTTAGGTCCCATCCTCTTTTCTATATACATGCTTCTACTCGGGCAAATGGTTAAAAAATATAACATCTCATTCCACTGTTAGCTGAGACCAAACGACCAGTCCAAATTAGTTAGCCTGACGAGCTGCCTTGAGGACATAAAATGTTGGATGGCACAAAACGTCCTACTGCCGAATGAAAGCAAGTTTGAAGTTGGGGTGTTTGGTCCCCCTAACACACTAATACAAAATGCAAAATGGTCCTGGTAACCTATCCACCCTTGTGGAACCCCATGTCAAAGACCTTGGAGTGCTCTCTGATTGCAAAAATCAGCAAAACTGCAAAACACATTAGTTCCATTGCCAAAATCAAGCCATTTCTCTCTGTCAAAGATCCTGAGGTAGTCGTCTACGCCCTTATATCATCCTGTTTGGATTACTGGATTAGCAAGTCATCCATACCCCGTCTGCAACTGGTCCAAAATGCCGCGGTAAGGCTTCTCACTGGTACCAGCAAGAGAGACAATAATTACCACTGGCCTGACCTCTCTCCACTGGCTGCCAGTACGGTAGTAGGCCCCCTCCTACATTGCTGAGGTTTTAACTAGCGCCTCCTACTACCTCCAGGTCCCTCAGGTCAGCTGACTTGGGGCTACTAGTTCCCCCGAGAACTAAACTCAGGCTTAGGGTGACCGCGCCTTTTCTGTCGCAGACCCTAGACTGTGGAACAGCACACATCTGCTCCCTCTTTTGAATCTTTTAATTCCAGGCTCAAGACTCAAGTCTTTTATTCACTAGCATTTGAATCCCACCGATATGGAAGATTTTTGCTGTTTTTAATAATGGTTTATTTGAGTTTTATTATTGATTGTTTGTTTTTGCCTTTTAGTTAGTTGTCTCGTTGATGTTGTTCTGTACAGCACTTTGGTCAACAAGAGTTGTTTTAAATGTGCTTTATACATTTGATTTGATTTGATAAAGTGGGTTTTATGTATTGTTATTTCATGCCATCTTGACACAATATGAGTGTACTGCACATTTGACTGCCATTAATTATCTAGTAGCCGGACCTGTGTTGGTGGCGTAGACTGGGAGTAGACTTCCAAGTTGCAGATCTAGAGTTGAACATTTGTCAACTTACGACGACCAGATGAAAATGACAAACGTGACAGGCATAGTGTCCCTGCTGCTGACATCTTTCTGTAGCATATTATAAATCCAGGGCACTCCCATTGAAAACAGGCATCACCACCCACATACTGCACAGAATGCTTCTGTATGAAACAGCGACATTAAGGCCCATCCTAATTGAAAGACAAGTGGGTGGAGGTAATGCACACACCAAAAATATAAAATGACACAGTCTTCCTTGGCCTACTTGGCAAGACAAGTTGCTGATTTGTCCAAGATTAGCTCTTTGGTGTCCATGTGAGGTCCTTAGTGATGTGTATGTCAAGGAACTTGAGGTCACTGACCGTCTCCACCGCAACGTCAATGTATGGAGTGCTCTCTTCCCTGCTTCCTATGTAGTCGACTTGGTCTTCTTGGCATTGAGCGGGAGGTCTCTGGAAATCCTGCTTCCGGTAAGGTGGGGATATGTGTGATAACAATTGACCGTGGATTAAGCCAGGATTTTCCAGTTATCCTGGCTGAATTTAGCTTTCATTCGGTTTCATGAAAGCAGTGACATACAACTTACTGTGCTGATTTATTCTGTGTGACTAGCCTGCTCCAGGCCAGGCAAACAGCCAGACTTGATTCATCCTGGTTCCTTCTTTGAGACTTGATTCATCCTGGTTCCTTCTCTGAGACTTGATTCATCCATTCCTGGCTCCTTATCTGTTCAGGCACTCATCGGACACCAATGTGGTTTTCACACTTATCCCATGTTCGTGTGTATGTTGCCTCATTTTTATTAGTCTGCCATTCAGTTAAATAGGCTGTTGTTATTATTTAAACATTGTAATTTTTTACAATTATTGATTTGATCATCAAAACAATGACAAGTCTGTGAGATCGTCTATGTTTCTTTTCACTTCTCAGGATTATATTTTCTGTTGGATTATTGACTGGATTATGTGGATTTATTATTGATCTATCCCGAGGGACTTATTGCATTACCTTTTGTTTGTTTGTATTGGCTCTGTTTTTCCCAGAGTGAGCATGTGGAGATGTAAGGGGACTTCACTGTTTGCCCCTACATGTGTGTATGTGCATTGAGCCTATAGATGTCAGTTGCCTATTTATGTCGGTGTGATCTATCAAAAATAGATGTATATAAAACTATACCCTTAGAGCTTTATCATTTGTCCTTTATTTCATTTTTTAAAGCAATGAGTTTAATAATTAATAGTAAACATATGAATATAATCAAATAGGAGAATTAAATAATTAGCATGTTTTTTTGTAATACCTGCAATCAATATTTACAAAGCTGATTGTTACAAATGTTACTGTTATTTTGTCATTACAGTATGAAGACTGTTGTTCATTATTGTTAGAGGTTATATGCATACATTATTGCAGTTGTTTAGATTATCAGAAATGGCTGGTAAAGTTGTAAAGACGTTTTCAATTAAGTCTAAGTATAGTATTATATTATTCAATATTATTATGTACAATTATGACTTTTTATTATGTTTCAGTTAAGAGCAGTAATAGTACATTTTTGGGCTAGTTACACATTCACGCTACCCCACTATTGTGTGCAAGGTTTTTTTCTCACTGCTTTATAGCAACCACATTTACTTTTTTGTTTTGTTTTACATACTATATGCTTTACTTCCTTGTAAGTGCATCTTCTCCATTTCAGGATCAGTAAGTCTGTGATTGAACTCGTAGGCTGTTGAAGAAATCTGTGGTTGACCTCATGGTCTTTTGAAGGAAGCCATGAATTGCTCATTCATCTGAATGAATTTAGCCTGGCTTCACCTAGTAGCACTTCTGGCTTGACCTACTACGTGAAACACATTGAGATGCATTGACTAGACTTGGTCAAGCCTCGCTTGACCAAGTCAAGCGAGAGTCAGGGACTGACTCGGACTGATTCGGCACCCTCAGTCTTAAATCCTGAATGGGTTTTTTCTTCTTGTGGGGCCCTGGAGCCCTGCAGGCAACACGATATGTCTCGATATTTGTCAGATCACAAATGTGATGTTTGTCCTTGATTTTGTTAGGTTGTGTGGTTCGTTTCAGCTCCAACATTTCCACAGACAGAGACTGGTTAAGACGAGGAAAGCGTATGGCTGCCAACGGACCCCGTAAGGGATGACCATATAGATTTGGATAAGAAATGTCTGACTTTGGAAGTCTGGTCCCTGGGCGCACAACAGTGGGAGCATCTATTTTAATCAGAGTTGGTTTAACTGCTGTACGCCTCTGTTGCGTTGCATAAGCTCTCTCCTGTCTAACATCTGTAGCCGCAAGATATCTATCAAACTTATGACATATTCTGGTCTCTGGTTTGATCCCAATGTTTTCTCGAGTCATGTTCCCAAGAGGCTGCCTAAATATCTTGGCACAATCATTAGCGGTCAGGTCACCGGTCCAGTGGCTGCTGCATTCAATTGGATTGGGCATGGACCAAGGACTTCTCTCAGCACGACAGCAGCACATATCATCGTCTGGTTTCCTATAATCGTGATATTCAAGCATAGGACATCTATAGTTCTTCGGTCGAACCGCAGGCCTGTGACGGCTGCAATGGTGATCTCCAATTCCAATCAAGGGACATTGTTTCGTCTTCGGTTTAATCACAGGCCCATTACAGCTGCTTATCCCATTACAGCTGCTCATCCTTCCGTGGGCGGTCCTCGTAAATCCACAAGTGGAATGAACTCCACTTCAACCTACGGAGCTATTATACCCACAGTGTCACGTCATATTATGGGGATGACGTCACAGAAATGCAAATAATTTGTGGCATAAAAAAAGCAAAGCCATTTCAGGGAGTCCACCATTGTCCCTGTACCCAAAAACGCCTCCCCAGCTGACCTGAATGACGGCCGCCCGGTAGCGCTGACCTCAGTGGCCATGAAGTGTTTTGAGAGGCTATAAAGGATCGCAATCTGCTATGTTAGGCAATTACGTTGCCTAACATAATTGGCCAAATTGGAAATGCAAGTTATCAACATGAATTGATTGAACTGAATATTTGTATATGTATTTTTGAACTGTTTGTTTGTTAGAAATAGAAACAAGCCTCTGGCCTTTTGTGAATATCCATTTGACTCTTTGTAACGTACTGCTGTACATTTAAATTGTCAATACAATATTAAATCGATAAAAAAGTGGTCAAATATGATGTATAGAGACAAACCACTAATCAGAGACAAACAATGCCATAACACAAAGGTCAATTGGATTACCACCATAGTGTGTTGATTCTTGTACCAAATTGATTAAAGCAGTGTGCCGGTCATTGATAACAATGCCTTTGTAGGGGGATCTAATCATTTGTTCCTTATAGTGAATATATGTTGCCTGCTTGTGTCACAAGGTCGGAAATAAATTCTGTGAATTAATCACATGGACCCTAGCATCCCTATTCTAGGATGAACATTTGGTGGACACGTTATGAGCTTATAGATCAGCTACTTTCGGTGTAGAGATTATAGGCCCTATTTAGGATTTTTTTTAAAAACTATTTTGCTAAACATTTTAAAATAGTTCAAATAGCCGATCTACAAGCTCACAACGTGTTGATTGTAGATCGTCTGTTTTCACTATTTTAAAATGTTTTTCAAAATAGTAAAAAATACCAAAAAGGTTTAGGCATGAGGGGTAAGGCGGTGCACAAGATAGGGCCCTTGGTGTAGAGTGAGAAAAGGAGGGGACCAAATATAGACCCTTGGAGGACCCTGGTCAACAAGTATTTAAAAGTAAAGCTGCTCTGATATGATTGTCCCTTAGTGCCAACTGAAGTGAGTGGCGGTGTTGATCAAATCAACAGCTGGCCTACTCAACAGCTGAGAAGTGAGACTAACACTTGTTATAAATGCCACTCCCCTCCCCCTGCATTAACATACATTGCTGACTTTTCTCTATAAAAATGATGGTTAGAGCCCCAAAGACATCACAGTGAGCTGGACCTTGAAGAAGCTTCACAGTATTCATCGTCTCTATATTATACTTCCTCTTCCTCCCCAGACCTGCATCGGGATTTGAACATTGCAACAGGTAAGACAACGATTGTTGTAGCAATGCCAGCACTATTGCTGTTTTATTTTCAAATGTCTGTGAAGCTGTAGGGTATATGGTCATGTGTTAGTTATTTCTTACATGAAATGAATGAAAAGTGAATGCCCCTTAAGCTTTTATTCTAACCGTTTTTCGAGGCACAATAGCGTTTTTTTTTTACTATGTTATTTTTACTGGTATTTCATAACATGTAAACAACGTATCAACAGATTCAACAAATGATATAAGTAATGTCTATGTTATTTTGAAAGATATTTCAAATGGCAGACACTTGGTCAGGGCATGACAAATGCATAATTCAACAACATTATTATTACTGCTACAACTGCTTGTACTACTATTACTGCTGCCACTACTACTACTATGCTACTACTACTACTACTACTACTACTACTACTACTACTATACTACTACTACTACTAATTATTATAATACGAGTACTATTGCTAATTATAATGTTATTGTTGTTTCCTGTTCTAAGATCTACATTTCAGAGCAGAAAGTGCAACTGGCAGACTATAACATGGGGCATCGCACTTCCCATTTGCCTCATCAGGAAGTGGAGCACACCTGTCCTTCAGTAAGCTCAGAGGTCCTCTGCGCCTCGCACGGGAAGCAGCTCAGGCTCTTCTGTCTGGACGATGAACAGCTGTTGTGTGTTGTGTGTTGTGATTCAGAAAAACATGCCCGACACAAGTTCAGAGCTGTGGACGAAGCATTGAAGGATTGCAAACTGGAACTCCAGGAATCACTGGAGCATTTAAACAATAGATTGAAGTTCTTTAATAAAGTTAAAGCAAATTCTGACCAAACAGAGATTCACATCAAGGTTCAGGCCCAGACCACAGAGACACAGATTAAGAAACTGTTTAAGAAGCTTCATCACTTCCTTCAAGAGGAAGAGGAGGCCAGGATCATCACTCTGAAGGAGGAAGTCGAGCAGAAGACTCAGATGATAAAGGAGAGGATTGAGGGGCTGAGCAGAGAGCTGGAAACCCTCTCAAAGGCAATCCAAGCCACAGAGGACCAGCTAAAAGCTGACAACCACATCTCATTCTTGCAGAACTACAAGGCCACGGTGGAAGGAGTCCAGGCTGTCCAGCTCCCCATGCAAAAGCCACAGCTGGACCCAGGAGCGCTGATCGACGTGGCCAAACACCTGGGCAACCTGGCCTTCAGTGTCTGGGGCAAGATGAAGGAGATTGTCTCCTACTCTCCTGTGATTCTGGATCCCAACACTGCCTCCCCGGAACTCATCCTGTCTGATGATCTTTCTAGTGTGAGATATGGAGAGAGACAGCAGCTTCCTGACAACCCAGAGAGGTGTGACTTCGTTGTTCTGGGTTCCGAGGGCTTTAATTCAGGGTCTCACAGCTGGGATGTTGAGGTTGGAGAAAATAGAAGCTGGTTCCTGGGTGCGGTAGTGGAGTCTTTCTACAGGAAGGATAGAGGGGATAGACGCAGACAGCGGAAGATAGGGTTTAGTAATGGTGAATGTAGAGCAGTCTACTCATCAGGGTCAATCACTGATATCACTGATCCTCTCCCAGTGACCAAGGATACCCGGAGGATCAGAGTCCAGCTGGACTGCAACAGAGGAAAGCTGTCCTTCTCTGATCCTGATTCTAACACACACCTACACACTTTCACACAGACTTTCACTGAGAAACTCTTTCCATTCATTTGTAATTCTGATGATGATAATTGTATGTCTTTGATGGTGTTACCAGGGAAAACCTCTGTCCCTCTGGAAAACCACAGTTTTGTCTAGCGTGCAATAGCGTGCAATAAAAGCCTAATTGAATACATGGATTGAATCCCTTCTGATTATTAATGGCAGGTTATTAATTATGATTTAGTTTTTTATGTAAAGAATTATGGCAACATGTTTTTAAATCGATTATTATATTGATTATTGTGAAATCAAACACGGCCACAGAAATATCATGTTGTTGTTTTTCAATTTGTGGTTTGACCTCCATCTAAATTGATACCTTATTAGCAGTTTGGGGGGAAAAAGCACAGGAAGGTACAGTTCAATACAAGGTCTGCTAAGAGGATTTTAAACCCAAGAAAGCCTATGGCTTGTTTCCATTGGGGTCCTTTGTACTAAATTCATCGAAACATTTAATGACACATATACAATACTATGCAAAACATCATATAAACAGTTAGTTGTACCAACTTTGGTTTCAATCCAGTCATTACCTAGTACCACCACCAGAGGGTGGGGTTGGACTGCTTTTGGGGGATTGATTGACATTTTTATTAGGCAAAAGAATGTAAAACAACACAGTTACATTTATAATACTTTTGTCTAAAAGGTCCGACCTAAAAAGTCCTTGCGGACTTGTTTCCGTTGGGGTCCTTGAATTAATTTCATAGACATATATAGTAGCAACCAAACAGTTCAAAAATCAAATGTGTGTGTGTGTGTGTGTGTGTGTGTGTGTGTGTGTGTGTGTGTGTGTGTGTGTGTGTGTGTGTGTGTGTGTGTGTGTGTGTGTGTGTGTGTGTGTGTGTGTGTGTGTGTGTGTGTGTGTGCGTGTGCGTGTGTGTGTGCCTATTTTACTTAGAATTGGATTATGATTATGATAAATGCAGACCTATGTCTATCAATGTAACATTGGAAATAATGACAATGATAATCGACCCACCACCTGACCCACCACCGCAGGTCTGGGTATATGTTTCCCGGTGTGTTACTGAACCGATGACGGAAGTCCTGGATTCCTATCCCACTCTATCCCTGGGAGTGGGACAACTAACAAAAGCACAAAATAGGAAAATAAGAAAGTAAAAATAGTCTTTTAGGCCGCTGGTCCTCTGATGCTCTGTAAACGTTTCCCTGAGGTTCCAAGTTCAAGGTTCAAGTTTCTCTGACAAGGCTTTTTCTGTTCTCCCTCCTTCCACCCTCCACAATCCATCTCCTCCTACACAAGCCTTGTAACAATATATTCTCCTCAATCTTCTACTCCCCAACTTGCAGTGAGTGGCTGTTTGTGCTGCGACAGTCTGAGGTGATGTCTCCATGGAGGTGTTGTTTTCAGGATGCAGTCCTGAACAAAAATAAAAATGGGCCTCATGGAGCAACATTCTCTTAAATTTCTCCTATTTCTCCTATATTTTCTCTTAATTGTCTGTTTAGAGGGAGAATTAAGAAAGTATTGCTGATGCCTGAATCCCCCAAACGAACAAAATAAGAAACACTCATGGCTAAGAACAAAAATAAGAAGGACTTTTTTATTGCTTCCTGCTTGAGGCCCAATAAATTAAACCTACCAACCCATCCTATATGGTCACATACTTTGTCAATAGTAGTATGTGGTTGTTTTTGAGTTGTAAAGCAGTTCCCTTATATGAAACTCACAATAAAATGTTTATAATTCTGCAACAGCCCAGACAATGCTTGAAGTGCATCAGCAAATTTACTTAACAAATCCAGAAAATGCACATACATACAGGCCTAGCCAACACATCCAAGAGTAGCGAAGAAAGCAATGATGGACTTAAACACATCTGCTATGTACATGTTTATATGTTGACTCTTATATGTTGAATATATTAAAACACATTAACATGGCTTGATCTGAGAATCATGCTGATTGTGTTCAAGGCAAAAGATCCGGCCCTAAATTGTGCACAGGACAGCTTTAATGTGTACATGATGATAACGAGGAACAAAGGGGAGATAGTCACAGTGAAATCTGTATCCTCTGTCTACATGGCCTTGAGGGATTCTTGGGGCTCCTTGGAGATAATAAGGAACATTCCTCCTGCATCTGCTCAGCATTGGACCATGTGAAAGCACAGTGGCGTTCTCATGCCACCCTGTGGTCATGATTTCCATTGCAAATGCCTGCATTAAAGGAAAACTTCACTAAATCCCATCCCTTCATATATCGGTTCTCACCAATCCTCATTTCTGTTTACTTGCTCTGTGTCTCAGAGGTGGGCTGTGAGTATTTGCATGGAGATGGAGTGTCCAACTATGATGCGAGTTAAATAGCATAACTCTGTTCTTTACATTGTGGTGTTCATACTAGGGAGTGGGTGGGCGAGAGAGAACCAAGAGGACTTCTTCAGCCAGCTACTTTTTACTGCCTTTTTATAGTTTGTGAGGTGCTTCTCCTTTCTGATCATCACCCTACAACTCTGTATGCCAAGAATGTCAGACTGCTTTCACCATTGATCACTTAATTACCAAAACATGCAACATATTGGTATTCTATACACAGCTGAAAGCCCCTTTGAATTGAAAATGCAATTAATAAGGTGGAACAAAAGTGAAGTGTTCCTTAAATGACTTTTGTAACTGGAACATATTCTCAACCCAAGGTGACACCTTTGACCAAGAGGTAGTATTTGATGAGTTGGGAGGTCAAATCTGATGCGAATGTGATGCCTCAGGCATAATATAATGTGGACGATGTGGTCTAAACATTGAAAAGGCCATTAAAACATTGAAAACAACTTAACCCTATAATACTTATGATTAGTTGACCGGGGTCTGTACCTTGACCCTTTGTTTTTTTCCCTCTACACCAAATCTCTTTGCTGAAAATAGCTGATCTACAAGCTCACAACGGGTCACTCACTCGTTTAGCTTAATCTCCAGATGAGGGTATCAATTGTTGCTGTGTTTGTATGTGATTGTTGTTTTCCACACATAACTGCAGGAACTTCTGAGAGAAAATAAAGTAATTTGAAGTTGAATACGTTATCATCGTTATCTTGATAAAGCAGCAAAATATGACGACTTGGTAGTTGCAGATCGAAATTGTGTGATTTTTTTACCCTTTCTTTTTTAAGCTTGGGAAGCAAAAAGATTCAGTTCAGTATGTATTAGGACAAACAACAGACAATATTCTCTTGCCTATAGTGTGGACCTCATGGAGGGTCCCACACGGCTGGATCCTGGCTCCTGGCTCAAGGAGTGTTGTTCAGCAGTAAGAATAAACAGAGAAACACTTTGGCCTGCAGTAACAACAGAGTAATAACAGCTGTAGTGGTGTAACATCGACACCTTAAACAGGTGCTCCACTGCTGACAGATGCCAGCTGAGAACATTTGGCTAGGCTGGTTAGTTTATATCACTCGTGAGAACAAATTATTTCCACTGCCATTCATGTGCAGGAGGTATAAAATACATTCCAGAAACATGACACTAATTACAGCCTCTTACATACCAAAACGACTTTATACCATAACAAAATGCTAAATTGCTTAGATACTGTCACAAACACATATAGGCATGGCAGTTCTTGAAGTGAGCCCTTCTGTACTTACTGTATGTGTCATGTATTTGTGATCAGAGGGAGAATAAAGTGACATACGTGGGTGGTCAGAGTAATTTCCATGGCAGGGCTGGTGTTAATTGGGGGTGGGGAGACCAATTATTTTAGCAGGTGTGGTTTAGATTTTATGAAATGTCTTCCAGTTTGTGACACTGCTAATGCTGACCTCTGACACATCATGCCCTCTCTTCTTCACAGCTGTTTCCATGTAGGCTATAGCTCTGCACAGCCACAGATTACCGTTTCTGCTGCTCTTTGAGCTTCATTCATTCAAAATGCGTTTGTAACCATTATCAATATAATAAATAAATAAATATTAGCTGATAAATGGTGATATATTACAGTAGCAGCACAAAGTAGTTTAAATTTGTACTGTTCATAATGTATAGAAAAGAATAGTGGCCTCTTGAAAAGACATAACATAACATAACAAATAAGACCACACAAACATCATTGCCACTGCAACTCAGGCATTCTTTTTTACCCTTTTGCAGTTTGTGCCTGCACCTCTGAACCAGGGTTATTATAGTTAACTAGACTAACTAACTAAACTAGACTAGTTATAGCCTGTCATAGTCTGTCAATTTGGTCAAATGTATCAACATATAGTAAAAAGCATAAGGAGGCTTTGGAGTTTGGTGCATATGCTTATTGAGACTAGAATGTCATCACTGTGAGCCCATTTATTGCCTTCTCAAAATGTTGTTTACATTGTAATTCTGGACTGACAAATACCCCACAAATTGCAACAAACATGAAACCAATTAACAAAACGAGCAAACCCACTCTGAAAATTATTAACTAACAGAAACTAAACTGACAGAACAAGAAATAAGAATGAAATAAAAATAAAAACGAATGAAAATACAATCAAAACTATAATAACTCTGCTGTGAATGTCATTAATCACACAATCAATACATTCAGTGGCCTACGTGTAAATTAACACTGTGACATGCAACTTTGTGAAAATTATTTGTTGGTGCGTTTGTTTATTAGTAGTAATACATGAGATGTTATGTAATCATTTCTATGACATAATGTTATGACATGCAGAGTAGTTTTCACACTGGTCCTCACTCATCAATGAGTGCGCAAAATGTGGACATGATGGGAGGCATTTTTAATCTGAGAGAGAGGACATAATAGTCAGCAAATAAAACCAATAGATTAAGTCAAAACGGGATTACGCTCGTTCCATTGGTCAAACGCATAGGCCGGCCCTTATTTATTAAACCAATTAATGGAAGCTGTAATTGACTAGTCGAAGCTACAGGCCAATAAAATGTCCTCCTTTGGGGTTGGGCGGGTCTTGTGCAGTGTTGCCATGTCCTTATTTTAAGCGACTTTGGGCTTGTTTTTCTGTAAAATTGCTTGTAAATGTTGGTTGTTGTTGCGGGTTTGCGTTTTTTTGGGGCTTGTTTCTAAAATGTACTCGCTTATTTCGACTTGCTTCGTAATGTTGTTTAAACCAGTGGTTCTCAAACATTTTCATGTCAAGGACCCCCAAATTAATATGTATTTGTCTGCAGATGGCAGACCCCCATCTGAAAACATTTTAAACCAGCAGTGAGGGACCCCATACATCAATCAACATTTTTATTTGTATTCTAATTTTTCACATTTTCTTCTATATATTTTTGGAAAATAGCGTTGTGAGCTTGTAGATTGGCTATTTTCAAAAAATATTGCATATACCGCATACGGTTTAAAGTGCTCATAATTATGGCTCAAATTGCTTCTTTTGGGCTTCTTTTCCTAGACCAGGCTGCTTAGTGCTCTCACACAATCTGGCAACACTGGTCTTGTGCCGTTGAGGGGTGGGGTCTCCCAGGTCATTCAGTACCTCTCTCATTCACTCTATCGGCGTGCGTTTGAGGGGATCGACGGGCGGCTGGAGTAAGAGGAGTTGCCGGGGCAATAGTGCACCACAAACAGCCTCTGTTTTTTTCCCCAGCACGGGAGGAGGACGGACGCTCTGCCGCAAATATAGCATAACGGGACAAAAGAAGAACCGTTCGACCCCCCCAGCGGCGACTTTTTGTTGTTGTTGCAATTATTATCCAGCAGCGACTGCGCCTGTTTACCAAAACCAGCTTCCATTAGCTCAGCTAGGTTAGCATCTCCTCTCCTGTATCATCAAGGTGTTGTAGCTCGGCTCTTATTTATCCCTCCGTCGTAGCATCGTTAGCTCGCTTCACCTCCCTCTCCTCCTCCTTCTCGAAAGGCTCCTCGAAAGCGTTCCGCGACCCAGCAAAACCTCCCGGAGACAACGCAGGCTTTGCTCGGGCCGCCCCGGCCGTCTGTAGCCTCGCTATCGGTTCATCATCACCACACCGCCACCATCACACCCCATCTTCTCCAGCAACCCTTCACCTCTCCGTCCCCTCTCTCTCTCTCCCTCCCTCTCCCCCATCCTCTCTCTTCTTGTCTGTCTCCCCCCAACCACCCGGAACACTGGAAATCCACAAGCGACCGGAGAGCGTCGGCGGCGGGGTCGACGGGCCGGTGAAGCTGGCACCGGAACCCATCGCACCCGTAGCGGCTCCGGCGTCAGACCCGCTGAGCCGCGGCGGGGAGCTGCCGACAGCCATGGATGGGCTGGCCGTGGAGGTTCGCGGCTCCAACGGGGCCTTCTACAAGGTAACACACAGTGTTGCCATGTCTGCTTATTATAAGCGACTTTGGGCTTTGTTTTTCTGTAAAGTTGCTTGGAAATTGTTGTCTTTTAGGGCTTGTTTCTAAAGTGTAGTTGCTTATTTTGGGCTTGTTTCCTAAATGTTGTCTAAACCAGTGGTTCTCAAACATTTTCATGTCAAGGACCCCTTTAATTAATTTTGTCTGTGGACCCCCATCTGAAAATATTTTATGCCAGGGACCCCCCATACAATATTTGTGGGTTTTAAATGTTTAAAACATATTCCACATTTTCTCATTTTTCTCCAAGGATTTCTGTTAGAAAATTTCAGATCTACATGCTCACAAGGCTGAGACGCGTTTGCGAGCTTGTAGATCGGCTATTTTTAAATAGCCACTGACTGCATATAGGTTTGAAGTGCTCATGTGCATCGCTTCTTTTGGGCTTGTTTTCATAGACCTGGTTGCTTATTTCTCCCACTAACCTGGCAACACGGGTAACACACCGTGGGCTAAAAAAGACCAGTTAAACCCCCCGATGAGTGGGTCGCAGAGCTGCTAAAAGTTTCAACCAAGGCCAACTAGTTAAATAAAGGTTCAGCCCGTCCGCTTGGCTAATGTTAGCGTGGTAGGGGTGGGCGATCCAAACTAATCAGGATGGGCTGGCTTCTTGGCCATTGTGGGGTGGGTTGCTGCTAGCTCATGATAGCTTTCAAGCTAGCTCCACTTGTCATCATGCAATGCATGGCCTATATTTGAACGTTTTCAGCACGTCAGTGTGATTATCCACCACCCCCTCTAAAGGAAAACAGATTCTCATAGTTTCGGAATGGGAGGCATCATTCAGGGTTCTTGCTGGCTTGTTTAGCCAGTGTGGGATGTAAGCTTTTATAACAATAGCTAGCTCGCTAATCACAGTTGTCCAGCAGATCTTGCATGCAAAGTGTGACAGGATGCTACATCTAAAGCAACCATGCTACAGTGTGTTTTAATAAAAGATTAGCTAAAATGTTTAGCCTAATCAACTGTCTTTCGGGGTGCAATCTATGGAAAAGATACACTGGGCACTTGTGTAGGTGTTTAGCTTTCAGTTCTTTATTGTCTTCAAGGGAAAGTAGTCCAGTTTCATATTGAGTCACGTGGTATTGCAGTCATCATTGCTGTGCTCCGTGCTTGTTTTCAATCTAGTAATGATGACATGGCTCTTCTTTACTTGCAATGCTCCTCATTTATTATATTAAAAGGCACTGGGGTTGTTGTTGTTTTTTATCTTCTAACCGCTTCTTGGAAGTTGTTGACACTGTTTGGCTTTTGGGCATGTAGAACAGATTCAATCTGAAACCAAACGGGACACAACAGAGCAGGTGTCCTGGGGACAGTGAGCCGAAGCATCTTGACAACTGCAATCATTGCCAGTCAGGGCAGCATCCTCCTCACACTTAATCTGCTTTTATCCTGCCTCTTAACTTTTGCAGTATCACCTCCCTTGATCCAAAAACACCTTTAGGTTGCACGTCACGCTATGCTATTCGTCACTTTCCTGTCCTCCTCGGGCCTGCATTAGGTCAACTGACGCCCTGCACCGAGCACATGGCACTTTAGAGATGAGCCTATATTTACTCCCCGCATGCCGCCTCACCTGTCGTCCTGTTTTACTGTGTGACAGTCGGGCTCAAGCATGAATGACCACTTTCCACTTAACCCTTTTACTTAACCACATAAGCAGCCCTATATACCTACTTCACCATGACTGGTGTCTATCAGGGGTCTGTATTTGGTACTCTACTGTATTCCCTCAACACCAAATGTCTTAGCCGAAAATAGGTGATCTACAAGCTCAAAATGCGATGCGTTACGAGCTTGTAGGTTTGCTATTTCCGCTGAATGTTCGCCCCCAGTATAGGGACACCGGGGTTCATGTGGTCAAATTATCTCATCTCTCCCATTTTATATATGGAACCTGACTGTTAGTGGCATTCTAAATGCCACGTTATAAAGGATCTTTTCATTGGGTGGTGTTTTTGGTTTAACCTATTGCCTGTGTTGTGTGTAGGGGGAGTTGTATTTCAGAAAGGTGCTTTTTTTACACAGCTCAGTTGTTTTTACATCATAGCGAATCCGTCAGGGAGGGTATTGAAATTTATTTATGAGTCAACGTGGTCATCATTATGAACCTGTGTGAGTGATCATGCACCTGTCAGGAAAATGGCGCCCCAGTCCTGTTTATAGCCTGCCCTTTGGCAGCAGTACACATACAGCCAGCAAACTTAAGAGAGGCTAGATGAGGATTCAGTTGAGGGTTTTTGGATTGCAGTAATTGTGAGCACTATTTGCTTGGAATCTTCATGAACCTGCCCTTGTAAGTGTGCTACTGATCTCCCCATGGACCCTCATGTGGCCACAGGCCGTCAGCTAGTGACTTCATTACAAGTCTGTCAGTGGCCACTCAACTGTCCTGCCCCCGCACCACTCATATGCCAAAAGGAGGGTTTTCCTGCCCTTTGACCTGGCTGGTAGTACTACGTTGAAGCGATACCTTCCCTGACGTAACCCACACGACTGTCTCCTCACACAAGCTCTGGAAGCTGGAGGATGCTCCTGTAATTTCTGTTGAGCCTGCGCTCTGTGCTTCTTTTCTGCTGGCTGACTGAAACCCTTCAGCTTGACTGGCAGTCCCTTAGGCAATTTGCCTTTTGACGTCCCCCGATGGCCATTCCTAGAACGGCAGCGGAGCTGTTCTCGGATAATAAAACTTTGAGTTCTACTGGATTGTTATGTGGAAATCCTAGTGCTCTGACATTTGCAAATGGAGCTTACACACATAATGTCCCCACACCTGGCTAAAACCCTAGTCAGTTTTCCAGGAGAAAAAAAACTGCCGCCTTTCAAGTAGATAAAATTCTCACCCCCTCACACTTGCACCCAACCGCCCAACCTCTCCCAAGGTTCCATATAAGGCAGTGTCACTCTGCATGCCCCCCACTCCCTCTACTTCAGAACCCCCCACCATTCATTGCTGTGGGCGTTGTTGGAAGGTTATAGCACAGCGTGATTTGTGACACGGGACCAATTTAGGGGATCTCTCACTCTCTCTTTGGTAAAAGTTGTCGAAACATGTATCACACATTTCGTGATATAGGCCAGGCCAAGTGAGCTCTCACTTTCCTTTGTGGCCCGATGCACATGGCCTCATGTACACATCACTCACACGTAACACATTTTACCAAGACCTCTTCCACCGACCACACAGCAGGAACATACATTTTACTCTGTGTGCGTGTAAATGAGTGTGTGTGATGATTTTCCAGATTGTCTGTGCTGTCGGGAGGAGTCTGAGCCCCTCCTCGTCACTAACAGCCAGAGAAAAGTGTCCGTGACGTGATATCTTGGCTTTGGAAATTGCCCTAGATGTTTTTTTCAGCAGCAATGAAAGTGTCAGTGTAGCACAGCTCGCAAGCCGATTGTTGTTTTGATGATAACTGGAGCCGTCCAACCGGGCTGTAAATTAATGTCGAGACTTCCTTCCCTGTACCTCATAGTCATCGCTGTCACGTAGTATTGCTTAAATTCGTCATTGTATTTGTGGGCTTAACATTGTTCTCCTTTCTCTTTCAGGGCTATATCAAGGATGTGCACGAAGACTCGCTCACAATAGTATTTGAAAACAAGTAAGTTTTCAAACAATGAGTCTGGTTTTCTACCCAGTAAATCTGTTGTATGCTAACCATATGCAGCTTAACCCCTAGTTATTGTGTGTTGCATTGATTCCTCATGTCTCCTCTGTTAGCCTGGTCTTGTCCTCACCAGCCAAAAAAATCCCCCTCTTTTAGCACCTGTGCTTGTCGCACAGCTGTCGACACAACTCTCTAACAGGTTTTTACCTCCTATTTTGCCCCTACCCCCTCTCCTGTCCTACTAGTGTACCCCCCACACACACACACATAGACCATGATACCAACCCCTGTTCCGCTTTATCTACTTGGCTCAGCCTGGTTGTCCCTAAAAATAGTCCCCCGAGGTATGCATGCAGGGCGGGGGGGCAGGACAGTGGCCCCTGCCATTCTCGGGATGGTTCTTGTATTCCACCTCCTCCCCCTCTCCGTGCCTGACCACATGGAGATGTGGAAGTAGTCAGTTTGTAAGATACATACTGCATGAATGATGCCCCCCTTTAAATGGCCTGTGTTGGCGATGCTTGGTCATCGAGTGTATTTAAAAGTCTCAGCTTGAGGAGAGTTCATCATGGAGTCATCAATGTAGATGTCGGATGAATCACCTCAACCTGGCTCTGAAGATGATGGATGTTCATTCAGTCACAGAAGCCTTATTTATACCCCGCCTGCACTGCTTTTGAAGGTCAGACGGCAAACTCCAAAGCACTCCAGCATTCTCTTGGGTTCTCATCGAGTGTTTTATGTAAAAGGAATCTGACAGTGGCCATACAGTCCAGCAATGCTGAAAACCCTGCCGTCAAAGCCAATGAACCGATTTTAATTATATGACTTGCGTTTCACGATGTGTGCGTTGATGCGGCTGCGCACCCCTAGGCGGTTGGGCACACCTCATTACCGAAAGCAAAGACTGTTTGTAATGTTCAGTTTTGAGGGCTGTTATAATGTTTATTCTGTTTGTAGTCTGACTCTTTCTATGTTTGTTTTTCATCTCCCCACCAACACCCTAAAAGCTGGCAACCAGAGAGACAGCTGCCTTTCAGTGATGTGCGGCTCCCGCCCCCAGCAGACTACCACAAGGACATTGGCGAGGGAGAGGAAGTGGAGGTAAATAATGCAAATTGCTGCCCACCTCTGTTATTACATGTGCAATGGCTGTAAAGTTGAAAGCTTTCTCGCTCGGCATTAAGATTATTTGACTAATATTTCAGAAGATTAACACAGGTCAAGTGTTTTGTTATGAGTCCGGACTCCCATCACCATACACTCGCCAGCCAGCCATACAGACAACACGCCTAATAATCCTGACCTCTGCCAGTGTAGCAACTAAAAGGCTTGACAATGGTTTAACGGCAGCTCTCGTTTTGACACATAATTAGACAGGATTACGTTCTGGAAACGGCGTTACAATCTTTATTTAATTGTCACTCCAGCTCACAGTTCTCAACAGAGAATTATTTTTACCCTTGCAGATGATATGTATGAATATGGATATTTTCTCTGTTGGTGGAAAAGAGGGTCGTACATTTGTCCAGCCTTAGTTGACAGTTGACAAACTGTCAGAATTGCTTTTGGATGATGAGTGAATTAAACAGATTGTTTTTTACATCCCAGGCTGGTCTCTCCTGGCACCTCAAGCAGGTGTTTTCTCTGTTCTGCTCTACTAATAATTTGTCCGCACCCGGAGCAGTTTGCCGGGTGTACATAGCCTCACCACTCTTTTCCCTGACTGTCTCTCCATGCAGGTATACTCCAGAGCCAACGAACAGGAGCCATGTGGCTGGTGGTTGGCCCGTGTCAGAATGATGAAGGGAGAGGTGAGTTGGCTTGGGGGTGCAACAGGCTAGTATTGGGCTATTTACTGACTAGGACATCAGGTAGAAACATGGGTATAGAGATGGTGAATAAGTGATACCGCAGTGTTGGGTTAGTTGTATTATAAAGAGCGTTTTAACATTCTAAATGTTAATGTTTTAATGACGAGTTGTCGATGCTAGTTTTGTAATTATCCCTGTTTGCGCACAAGTACTGCTAGTCCAGTGCAGTACATCACCTAACCCTGATCACTCGTGGAATAATGTTGGTGAATTGCACGTCCGAGGACCACGGTATGCCATGTGTAGCTTCAAGGCGGACCTGTGGAAAGATGTCTTGTGTTGTAAAATGACCAGCACCATCAGTCTGGTCTACCACCATCATACCTGGCTCAAATTATATCTTAATATTCTCCTGGCTTGTAAACACTGGGCAAAATCTACCAAACACAGCTAGAGCATTTTGGCTTGCATTTTGATGCAGGGCTGTCTGCCATGCCCCCAGTGTGGGCTGCCGGTTGAGTAGTGGGTCAGTGGGTTGGGGGGGGGGCTGCATTAGCCGGTCTTACAGTGCTATAGTGTCAGGGGAACTGCTGGTGCTGTTATTTGGAGAGCCGTGTGATAACAGCCTGCAGGAATGTCTAGTGTTGACTGATGGCTCCAATTCTACTCTTGGAGCACAGAGTGCATCGTCTTGACTCGCTCTCCCTCCTCTCACACGGCCCCCCTTTCTCTTTGTCAACATGTTTTCCTCCATCTTCCCTCTCTTTTCAGTATTCTTTTTTCTCTCATTTTCCTCCATCCGTTCTCTCTCTCCCCCTCTCTCTCTTCTTGAAGGAGTATTGCTTCATTAATCAAATGAATAGTGGATTGAATTCTTAGAATGAAATGTCATTTTTGAGCAACTTTGGACAGGACACCTGATGAATCTTTAATGCGATATAGCAGTGTAGGTGTTTTCTTGGCAAGACATCAGAGGCAGCAGGTTATATCGCTATCGCAAATTAATACCAGCCCTTTAGTCAATTTTTCACATCAAGGTTGTAAACTGTCAAGCAGACCTGCCATTTAAGCCTGATTTATACTTTGTAGTATGGCGGTGTTGTGAGCCGAAAATAGCAGATCTGCTATTTTTTACATTCAACGCTGTTGTACAACAAAGTATAAAGTAGGCATTAGTCATCTCTGTTTACTGTTGACACGTCATTTGTCGCCACATCACCCTGAGAACACAAGTCCTGATGACTATATAATCTTTTTTCAGTTCTACGTTATCGAATATGCCGCGTGCGACGCCACATACAACGAGATCGTCACGGCGGAGCGCATCCGGCCACTCAACCCCAACAGCCCTTCCACCCGGAACTCCTTCCACAAGGTCCCCATCGCTATCCCAGAAGACCTGAGGGACATGTAAGTCCCCTCTGCTCTCTCACATATTCAAAGTCAGCCTTTGTTGACCTGTGTCCCCCAGGGGTCTCAGGGTCTCTCTCCCTCGACACCAAATTTCTTTGCCGCAAATGGCAGATCTACAAGCTCACAATGCGTCGCAACGTGACATGTTGTGAGCTCCGCCAAAAAAAAACGATGTCTGGTGACGTCTATAATGTATGGGCTAGAACAGTGGAGAAAACGTCCGCTAACAATACACCTACTTTCACTGCTTTGAAAAGAATTAAGGACCGCCCTAAAGGCTTTGCACTGGTTCTGTAATGTTTTTGTATTTTAAATCTCTGAATTGTTTCCACCCAGTCTAAGCCCCTAGATTAAATTTAGATGTGATCAGACTTATTTGTGGGGTGGAGATCTCTGATATGTCTTTACTACGTGAGACGAGGCTTCAAGTCAGTACTGATGGGTTTTTACTGGACTGTTACTAATACTTCCCAATGGCTGAATGTGGTAGCCGGTGGCGTTCAGCTCTGTTATGGGTCACATCGTGCGGTGGTGATGTTGTGATGACCCAAAAGCTGTCGCATGAATAACAAGACACTCTCCTGTGGATTATTTTGTCATCAACAGCTGTGCAAACGACAACATTCACAAAGACTTCAGAAAAGCCATCGGAGCCAACTGCATCTTCTACAGTGCCCAGTCACACGAACTCATTGTGCTGGTTAGTACCGTTTTCCCAAAGCAAGTGTCTAAAGGACAACAACTCTAGTCTGTGATGTCATCAAACACCACTTTTTGGCTTCATTGTCAACAAAAGAATGAACAGTGGCCATAATCATGGATATATGTTTTTGTTGCTGTCGAGCAGAAACCTTGTATGTCCATGTTTAATCTTTTTATGTTTTGTCATAAATGAATGCTCCATTTTATACTTCGTTCCTATGTTGTATGACAATGCCATGAAATTTTTTTTAGCAAAAATATCAGATCTACAAGACCTCAGAGGTTGTAGATCTGCTATATTCAAACAAATATTTAAAATGTTTTGGACTTTTTTGCCTATAATGACGAGCCCAAAATAGGGACGCCAGGTTGTCTGTGGGTTTTACAAATATTTTTGTGTAACCAACAAGAGCTTGTGAATAACTAAGTACATTGGATACATTGGAATACTTTTTTTCCATTTCCTGAAAAGTAACGGTTTTGACATGCAAGGTTAACGCCCGACAGCAACGATAACGATATACAACGCTGCACTTAACCCTTCCCCATTAACACACACTCACAGAATGTGTTTCTCAACTTTTTATTACGGAAGGAATGCCATTTTAAGTGGCTGTCTGAGAGACTTGAGTCCACAAGGTTATTCTGTCAGTGGAGCAGCTCTTGAATGTTTATTGATGACATAATGTAGTAGAGTCTTTGTTCTTGTTTCATGTTCAAACATTGTTTTTTTTTTAATGCTCCAAGACCACTGGAGTAATTTGGAATTGTCTCTTATATCGGCCTCTCTCCTGTCCCCTTCTCATCCATACAGTCTACGAACGAAACCACAGTAAAGCGCGCTGCGCTCCTGAGTGACATGCATTTCCGCAGCATCCGTACCAAGCTCATGCTCATGTCCCGCAACGAAGAGGCCACCAAACATCTGGAGGTAGATGCATCCTGTCTAAACACGCGCCCACTGTCAAAACATGAGGGGGAGAAAGCTCACCTTGCATCTGTGATTACCAGCACCTGCATTCACACAGTCTCAATCAGTTGATAGTATAAATGTATAAGTGCTGTTTAGAAGAAGATAAAATAAACCTTTATTGATCCCCAGGGGGAAATTCAGGTGTCACAGCAGTAACAGCAGTAAGAGTATGTAATCATGTGGATGTCTTATCTACTGCTGGATTATATGACTTAAAAGTGTTGTTATTATGGATCAGTCTCATCAAATGACATTTGATACGTCTTAATATTTTTTTCTAAATGTCCTTAACAAAATTCAACATACTACTGGCTCTATTAAAAGTCTTGCTATTTACTTAAATCAGACGTGTGGCAAAGGTTTTGCCTATAATCATATATCCAAAATAGGGACATCAGGTTGAAAGTGGTTAAAGGTGCGTGAAACCGTAAGTTGATTTTGAAGTTTACATTTCAGGTCAAAAACAACTGCAGATTAAAAACATAACTGGCTAATTGGCAACGCCTCTGCCACTAATAAAACGAATAATGGTTGTGTCAGATATGTGTGCCCAGAGCCATGAGTGAGACGATGTGGATGCATTTTATAGTAGTCAACAGTAACGTCAATGCACATTAAAACACGCACCTAAATGTAATACCCCGTTATTAATTTGATTAGATGCAGTTGTGTTGCTTACATCACAGTGCACTACAAGGTCTGTATTATGCAGACTACCACGCTTTTACCATGCTGTAGTTTTTGACCCTTTAAGACCCGAGTCCGATACTTCAAATGTTCTGACAATTTCACGATTTTTCAAAAATGTTAAAAACTATTTTTGAATAGCCAACGCTAAAATCACGGATGATTTCCCGGTTTTAATGGGTTGTTTACTGGAACTGGAAAACAAAAGATTAAAAAAAAATTAGCCTATGGTTTCATCCTCCTCTTACGTGCAACTGGGCTCACACACAAATTCTCAACACAAAATAACCTCCTTCCTCTCTGTCCTCTCCTCAGACCAGTAAGCAGCTGGCATCGGCGTACCAGGAGGAGGTGAAGGTGAGGGAGGACCTGATGGGCCTCGCCATCGGCTCTCACGGAGCTAACATCCAGCAGGCCAGAAAGGTGCTGGGCGTAACCGCCATTGAACTGGAAGAGGAGAGCTGCACCTTCAGGATCTACGGAGAGGTCTGTCGAGTCAAAACATCATTAGTCGAGCTGTGCGAGAGTTTATGCATGTATGTCACCCTGTGTGCAAATATGCCCTCAGAGAGTGCTGAAAACACCAAAACACAACTTGAGCTGAAACACGACTCTACAACTATGGATTCTTATTTCCTAAGCACATTTCATTCTCGGGTTTCTGAAACAAAATGGTGCTCCTAGTGGACCCATATTAAAGATATTATGGGATGGCTCTGCAAGAGGCTAGCCATCTATGAGAGGGTGTGTGTGTGTGTGTGTGTGTGTGGGTGGATGTGTCCGGAGCTAATGTCGCGAACCGCTGGACTGTTCAGCGGCAAAACCTTTATGCGCGTACCTCCACAGATTTTCTCACATATGCTTTATATATTTAACTTGAATATTATAATGGAGGTTCTGATCAGGCTGAAACCGTGCCCAAATTTGTAGTCATAGATATGTCATAGATGACTTATGTCACAGACAGGCCACATTTAGTCCAAGATCCACATTGAAGCCATACCGTTCCTGTGTGGATCACGAGATCGTCAAAAACATTTATTTGTGAATGGGCGAGGGGTGCTTTTAAAGCCATGTGCATTTATAAAACAAGTTTGTGTGCTAGTGTACATAATGGTGAGTCAGTCGATGTCTTGCTATATGTCGTTTGGCCAGCAATAATGCTCAGTGCTCATGTTTTCTGCTGCCACACAGACCCCAGAGGCAGTGAGGCAGGCTCGAGTGTACCTTGAGTTCAAAGAAGACTACTTCCAGGTACCCAGGAACCTCGTAGGTGAGTGGACAATATCGAATACGCCTGAGGGAGCTCATTTCACCAACTGCAACATCAGAGAGACCTGTATAGCTGATCTGTATCACTGAAGGTCGCTGAACAGTTAAGCCTGAGTTATACCTTGTTTTGCGTGAGGGTTTTGTGCACCAAACATCTTTTGGTGTGCAATACCTGTGTGAAACTAGGTATAAATCAGACATTTACCAACAATGCTATATATTGTCTCTTTTTTTTTGTGTAAGTTGTATTACTTTATATGCCCCCACACCCGACCCCTAACGATTCCTTTCTTTTTCTTTTCTCAATGTCCCTCGTCTGTTTGCTTTCTCTCTATTTCACGCACAGGCAAAGTCATCGGCAAGAACGGTAAAGTCATTCAGGAGATTGTGGACAAGTCTGGAGTGGTTCGCGTTCGAATTGAGGGGGACAACGACAAAAAGCTTCCTAGGGAGGAGGTAGGCAGGCAGGGGGCTGACAGAGACGACATTTCCAGCAGCAAAGACAAAGAGGTGAATGACCGCTCGCTCGCCTGGTCTTCCAACCTAAACAAAAACAAAAAAGCAACCCTCCTTATTCTACTTTCCTGGGAGTTAATGTCCAATGTGTTGTTTTCCACCTTTCTGCTGCCTTGTCTTTCTGCCTAAAATCACCCAGTGTTTCCATTGCCATTACATAAATGTGTGTCAATTATGTTTGGCTCTGAGTTTCTGTTGATTGATGGTGCATCCTTTGATTTTATTCTACAAAACATAATGTCATAAATATATCACTTACAATGTTCCCTTTGAGTAAGTGGAACCTGTTTGTTTTTCCAAATCTGTGATACCTCTAAACCTGTGCCTTGGACTGTCCTCAAAAAGTATTTCTGACTAAAAAGGTCCTTGCACACAGAGAGTGTTTATTTTGTGCCATTCATTCGCATTCATTTTAACTGCTGTTTGTGTCAGGAGTACATACACACACAGAAGGCGAATATTATATGGCGATAAAGCAACACAATTATTTTTATCACCGCAAATAAAAGCATCAACCTGTAATAATGAGGCATCACCAAATTAATAGTTTGATGTGAAATGTTTGCTGACTCGACACGCTCGCGTTGTGCAAGGACCTTAATCCATTTACCTCAACATAGACTAACTCTGCATCTCCCTCTCTCTTCCACCACCAGGGCATGGTCCCATTTGTGTTTGTAGGAACTAAAGAGAACATCAGCAATGCCCAGGCTCTGTTGGAGTACCACGTGGCCTATCTGCAGGTGAGTCTGTCCTCCGTCTCCCTTGCACCACTAGAGGGCAGCGCCAACCTGGCCTCTTGTCCTGCCACTCAAATGCACATCTCAGTTACTGTGGTCAAACATCATTTCTATCTTCTGCCCTCAGTTCAAGCTATTTTGAGTCTGAAGTTCTCTGAATCATTCTTCTCGTCAATCATTACTGGTAGTTGGCACTTGGGATAGTTACACTTAGAGCCTGAACGATGTTTGAGGCCAAACCCGGTTTGGGATAGTCCTAGATAAGCGATGTTTTGATTGATATTTTATCAGGAGAAAAAAATATTTCTAATCAATTTGAAAAATGGATTAGAAAAAAAGAAAGGACACACCGGCTGCATAATTGCTGATACCGACAAAAAGGTCAAATCATTGCTGTTATATTGGCCAAACCGTTATATCGGCCAGGCTCTAGTCACACTTTTTCAAGGAAGGTAGTTTTGGGGTCATAGGGTGGGGACCAAGCTCCTAGGAGGCAGGATTTTGGAGAGTTAAGGCAGGTGTATGTGCCTGGACAATCCAAACTGGTCACCCGTTTCTCTCCCTCCCTCTTTCCACCCAACGCCACATGTAAAAAAAAACCTGCTGAGGGCGCTTCATTTTGCCCTCACCCCGTGGACTATTTTAAATAGTAAGGAGGGGGCAGCAGGAGTTTAGATTACCAGCTATCTGGACTCTCAGCATCCTAAAAATAAGACCAGACCCTCGTCCCCCGCTCCTCCTTCACGCCCCCTTTTGCCACCTCCCGCAAGATGCAGCTGTCGTTGGTGGAGGCAGCTGTCAAAGTTTGAGGCGACCCGCCCCCATCACCACAGGAACTGCTGCCAGTGCACTTTAGCCCAGCCTTTAGACGCCGGTGTTGACCTGGTCCCTCCACCGACACCCTTCCTTCCTGTCGGCCCATGTAACTCGGCTGAAAAAGATGAGCTCATGGCATTCCTGAATGATAATTTTGCCCTTTTTTGAATATAACTGTGATCTAATCTAACATGACAAACTCACGTGCCAACGACTGCTGGCTGTGTCCCCTGTAAACTCAGTCATTTTCCCATCAATTTGTCAGACATTGATGCATACATACATACATGCATACATACAACAAACAATGTTCTATAGATGGCGTGGCCCAATCCCTGACATTGTCTTTGTCCGTAGGAGGTGGAGCAGCTACGAATGGAGCGCCTGCAGATTGACGAGCAGCTCCGTCAGATCGGCGTCGGTTACCGCGCCCCGGCCAGCCGGACCGGGGGCCCCACCGGTGACCGGGAGAAGGGCTACATGACAGACGACAGCAGCAACAACTCGCTCCACACTTCGCGCACGTACGGCGGCCGGGGCCGTGGACGCAGAGCCTCCAACAGCCAGTATGGCTCCGGATATGGTGAGACATGGGAGCCCATGATGCATCTCTGTTCATTATCCACGTGAACTTTACAGGTAGCAGTGGTTAATTCCTTGTCTCTCACGACACACAAAACACGACGTGTTGTTCACAAAAAGCCCCTTCCCCTCACACTGTTCCTCCTCCAGGCACAAACTCCGAGCAGTCCAACGCCTCCGAGTCCGAGGAGGCCATCGAACGAGACCAGCGGCCCCGCGGAGTGGGCGGAGACGAGAGGGGCGCCCGAAGAGGGGGACGGGGTCGTGGTTCCAACACAGGCAGAGGCCGCGGTGGACCTGCGTCCAGACCCACCAACTCCATCAGTTCAGGTGGGCAAAAAGCCAGCGTCATATTCCCTCAGCGACTATCATCCCAACATTTTACTAAATTAGTTTGAACTCTTAGAGTATACATTGAACACTTAAACATTAAAATAGAGTCAACACTAATGGGCTGTCCACACCAAGCACTATTACTATAACTATAAAAATATAGTTTTAAAAAGTCAAATGGATGGTTGTGGTGTGAGTCCACACTACAACTATAACAACAACAATGGTGAACAATATATTTACAGTCATAGTTGTAGTGCTTGGTGTGGACGGCCCTAAAGAGTTAAAGTAACACTGAGGAATTTGCTGTGTATGTTCTCTTGTGTCACAATCTGCTAACTGTTATCCTTAAATTGTCAAAGTTGTATCAAATCGGGTTTGAGTGAGGTGTAACACCTTGTGAGAATATTCAGTGACAACACTTCTACCATTTTATTTTAGGAATATTTTGTAGATTTTTAACCAGTTAAACCCTATATACTTTGTTGTCCGGGGTCAGCCAGGGGTCTATCCTTGGCCCGCTCCAAATCTTTTTGCTGAAGGTTTGGCCTGTTTCCCTATTATGACATGCCCAGTATAGGTATGCTATGGTTCATGTGGTTTGCTTTGTATCTGGATGATACAGCAGTGAGATAAATAATTCAGCACCAGATTTATACCTACTGACCTAATAATGGTGAAGTCATAAATCAGTCTAACACTATTACAGTTTGGCTGCTTCATAAAAATTGGAGTGAGTAGTAATAATATTGGAATTTGGTTTTTGTAGTATGCATATTTAATATATTTTCTCATTTTATTCATGCATCCCTCCCAAATTGTGCCCTAGCTGGCAAAATGACTGTTAAGCCGCCTCCTGGTAAATAAGCAGCCAGACAGCATTTGCTCTGCCATCCTGGGGACAATGATTGCCATGCCAGTTACCAAGGCATGTTAACATCAAAGGCTACGCCATATCTCTTTTTGACTCTTTCACTTGTAGTTCTGACTTTAGAGCCCTAAACTCTGAAGAATTTACTTCCAGTGCTTTGAACTCTGAAGGAGTAGGGAGTTTATAGTTTGAGGAATTTCTTATTGAGACAAAAATAACTTGCTTTGTAGCAGGCAGCAGGCCAATCTGCCATTTGTGAGAGAGACTATGTATTAGTGTGACGGAACTATAGGAGCAGTTGTTATTATAACTTTACAGTACCATGCTGCAATAAGGTTTCAGTGATCGCGTATCACAAGGATTACTTGCCTGCGATTATGTCGTCCGTCTCCATTTTGAAAGCTCTCTAAGCAGAAATCCATAAACTGTTCAAGCTACTTGGGTACAGAAGTAAACCTGCAACACCTCGAAAGCGTCGGCAGAAACCTTTTATCTCCATGTTGATTTTTTCCCCCATGAATTTAGATAGATAGATATATGTATTTATATGCATTTATTTTCCCCCATAAATTGATGCCCCAATATTATTATATATAGTTTGACAGTGTCATACAACAGTGTCACGATGCGTTGAGATATGACACATAGTGAGCATGTAGAACTGCTTTTTCCCCCGTTTTGTGGAAAACATAGCATTTGTTTTACGTTTTCAACGATAATGACTCGCCCAAAATAGGGACGTTGGGTTGAAAGTGATTAAGTTTGTCTGTGGATTTTTATAAATATTGAACCATTGACAAAACGATGTGGGTTTTGGACATATTCCAGGGTTTCCCCCTGACAGTGACAGCTATGTAAATGTCTTTGTCACTACACTGCCTCAGTCTTAATGTTCTGGTCTCTCCATCGCCTCTGCAGTGCTGAGAGACCCAGACAGCAACCCCTACTCCCTGCTGGAGGGCGAGGGTGAGCTGTCGGCGGATGCCGACACCAGCGAGGGCGGAGCCGGAGGAGACCGCCGGAGACGCTCCCGCCGCCGCCGCAACGACCAGGAGCCCAGCGTCATGGACGCCGCCGGCGAGTCGGACGGCCAGGCCGCCCCCAGCGAGAATGGATTAGGTGGGCAGAGCCACGCGGCCATTTTGTCTCTTAGCCTAAGCTGCTGTTGTGAATGATGCATAACGATGTTTATCCTGTCGCTTGTTGTTCAAAGATACACCAGTTGCAGTTGAGTTACAAGGATGATGTTTTATTGGCCAAACGTAGAATTCAATATATTTATTCTAAATTATTTTTTCAGACACTGGACAAAATCTATATTGCGCTGTTAACTCATTCAGTGCCCGGCTTATTTATGGTAGTTTGGCTCTGAGTGCCACAGCCAAAATTCATTGTAAAAAAAAAGTGCTTAGGAGCCGAGATACAGCCTTTTTCAGTAAGAAGTTAAACAAAGAGTGAATGGAGCAGAATATTTTCAAATCATGATATCTTGGGTTCTGAACATTTTTTTTATTTTTATTACCAGTATCATTATTTATTTATTTTGGACGTCTTAGACGTCCTGTGGCACTCGGGGCTTATGTTAAAACGCACTGAATGAGTTAACATCCTATACATAAACGTCAAAAAAGCAACTCACTTTGATGTGGTAGCTGGTGACATATCCATATATTATGTCAACTGTGCATCCATCTTGGTATTTATAGGTTGTATTTGGACCATGTGATGCCATTAGTGAGATCCCATGTGAGGTATTTGTGAAGCTGAGGTGGGACCAACCCACCTGATGCACTCACTCACTCACTGTCTGTGTTTTTTACATGTCAGATGAAGAGGGCAGGCCTCAGCGCCGCAACAGAAGCCGTCGTCGCCGTAACCGAGGCACCCGGCCAGAGGGAGGATCGGCCAGCCGCGACAGACAGCCTGGTGAGCACCATTTTTAGGTCTTTGCAGTCACAGTGAACTGTCATAGCGTTGCTGTCGGGCAGAAGCCTTATCTCCATATTTAAACTTTTTGTTTTTTTCGTAAATTGATGCCCTACTCGATCATACTACAGCGTCACACAAAAGTATAAAAAATAGCCGATCTACAAGCTAGAAACTTGAGCTTGTCGATCTGCTATTTTTTATACTTTAAAAATGTAATCCTGAAAAGTAACTGTAGTTTTGGTCATATGAGGTTTCCACCCGACAGAAACGATAGTCCAGTGGTTCTGAAAGTGCTGTCTTGGAGTGGTTCTGAACGTGCTGTCTGGGGGATTCTAGAGGGTCCCCTTCAGAATGAGAAACGGTTCAATTTCACTCGAATTTCACCAGCTAGAAGTTGGCCCAATGAGAAAAATATATAAGAATGATTGATCAAAGGAGGTTTCACTCTCTCCACTGTTATCTCCCCATCTACATTATAGACAGTTGTAAAATTGTGAGAAAATCACAACAACGTCTGTTATGGGAGTCCCTGGCACAAACTCCTTTTTAAATGAGTGCCATGACCGTGTGCCTTGTTGATCATCACCAGTGTTTTGAATTGGATATACAAGCAGGAACCGGGAAACACTTAATTAAGCACAGCAGTTGGGAGATGTATTAGGAATTTTGAGGCCCATGTGTGATAAAGCTGTATTATTGCAATTATTCAATTTATCCAGATTTAATGCTTGATAACCCATTTAGACATGTGGCCGATTCTGTAAACATTCTAAATCCTGTTTTCAGAATGATCTTTTATTATTATTAGTAAAGAAATTAAGACATTCATTCAATACAATGATTTTAATGCAATATCAATTGGCATAATGGTGGTTTCAATACAATCATTTGTGCTATCAATTAGCATATGGCTGTTTCAGTTCCACTTCAAGTGCTCTCCTGTTCAAGTTTAAGTGCACTGCTGCAATAGTTAGGATGGGATGATGCAGAGGACAGATTTTACGTCTGTGCAGATGTACAGTGACAACAAATACAGGGCACAGTACACATCTAAATTGTTTCAAAGTGCCTTTCTGCACAAATGGAATGGATTCTTTGTGAGTTTGTATCTAGGCTGCTACTTCCAAAACACAGCAATGAAAATATATTTAACACATTGGGTGCCAGAGGTTTATTAAAATATTATACTTTGAGTGCCAGGACTTTTTAAACATTTTGAACCTTTTTCAAGTAGTCACAAAATATTTTCAGTGATCACCGTCCTCACGGTGATCCCCTCATTACACACATACAGGTCTCGTACAATCGGGGGGGAAAAATTTAAAACATTCGGAAATCCATTCCATAGTTGCAGCCAGTTGAAAATAGTTAAATTAACATTGTAAAAAAAAAAAGTGCACAGGAGCCGAGATACAGGTTTTTGAAGTCATAAGTTAACCAGGAGGTGGATTGGAGTCTAAATCTTGTAGGAGTGATATTTCCTGTTGCTGTGAAGGAGAAGAAAAAAAAAAAAAAAAAAAGTAGTATTTTTTTTTTTTTTTTCAAAAACCGTATATATACGGTTTTGGCACTCAACGTTAGTATGCGCAAAACCGTATATATACGGTTTTGGCACCCAATGTGTTAATGTAGGAGGTGCATTTGATGGCAGGTTTTGTTGTGGTCTTTGACAAAGCCTCATATAAATACATTCTGAATTCATTCCATGGTACAGCTAAAGTCAAAAGGGTATATTTTTTTTAATACCACTGTAGATTTCAAATCTCTCTCTCCAATGCTTGGCTAATATTTTTCAATGGTGTGTGTTTTCAGTGACTGTGGCAGACTACATCTCCCGCCCTGAGTCACAGAGCAGACAGAACCTTCCCCAGAAGGAGAACCACGCAGGCCCTGAGCCCAAGGTATGCATGGATACACACATGTACTGTATACACGCCACCCTTGATCAGTAGTATATACTGTATACTATATAGTTGGGTTTTTATCCTGGTGCAATACTGCATTCTTGAATATTAAGATGTTAATGAACCATATGAACCCTAGCGTCCCGATTCTTGGTCAAACATTGTGCGAAAATAGGTGATGTACAAACTCACAATGAGTCGCGATGCATTGACAGCTTGTAGGTCGGCTGTTTTCGGCGTAGAGATTTGATGTAGAGGGGGGGAAAAGGAGCGGACCAAGTATAGAGCCCCTGGGGACGCCCGTCAACTATGTTACAGGGTTAAAGTGGTTTGAATCATGTCTGTGCAATCACTACTTCTGTGTTTGAGAATTAGAAAATAACTGTTTGCACTATTTGCATAACGGTGACATTTTCTGATATGAAACGTAAGTAGGCCAGCGATAACGAGCTTTGTCCTCTCCTCGTCCCCCCCCCCCAGGAGAACGGGAGCAGCAGCAAGATGGACGACCGCACGCCCTCCAAGCGCTCCCCCAGTAATGGCATGGCCTCGGCCAGCGAGACCTTGACCCTGGTCAACGGGGTCTCGTAAAGGAGCGGCACCCGCCCGTCTCACACCCACGTCTAGAGCAAGACTTCATGGCAAACTCTGTCCCTGCTTGCATTAACTTAAAACCATAAACAGATGAGTGAAAAATTACCTGACAAAATACCTGAATTCATACGAGAGAGAAAAACTACAAAAAAACGACAAACGCATCTACTTAAAAACACACGTAATGGTGTATGCTATCCTATCTATCAGTACTTAGTGCTTATTTAAAAGAAGAAGATAAAAACAACTAGCTTGCCAAAAAAGAGCTGGTGGATATGACTTGATTTTTAAAGAAATACTGAAACACAAGAAACAGGACGAGACTCTTTTGTGTTTTTGTTGTTTTTGAAACGGTTGTCTTTATTTTTGTTCTTTTGTTCCCTTTTTTTGTTTCTTGTTTTGTTTATTGTTTGTTTGTTTTCCGTTGTTTATCACTGGTTTTGGACTTTGCGGTCGCTCGCTTGCTCTCTCTCGCTCTCGGCCGAAACCGAAGCGTCTCTTAGCGGTGTTAAACGTGTTAAAGGGGGAGAGGAGAGACGACGGTACTAGGCGACGTAGGGAGGGCGGCATACAGGCGGGGCGGTCCAATAGCTTCTGTGACACGTCGTTCATAGTCATACCCCGAACCTCGGGAGGGTGGAGACAGACCGACAGTCGAGACGAGACAGATGGAAAGGACGTATAGTCAAGAGATTGGGTTATTGATAGACATTGTGCCTTGAATTAAAAAGAAAAAAAAAACTTGAGTTTTACATTGAGTTGTTTTTGGTTCTCACGAGGAAGAGAAGAAAAGGGAGAGGTTTTTTTTTCCTGTTCTTTTATTTTTCTTTTTTTCAAATGAGGAGAAAAGACACTTGTATGGGGGAGGGGATGGAGTTAGGAGTAAAATGACCGCTTGCGCGGCAACTGTGGTAGAGAGGATACAGGATCGGAGTGAGTGACCGGCGAGAAGATGGAGGAAAATTTGCCTGGTGCCAAACACGAAATTCAAGGCGCTTGTCCTCAGTAAGAGTAGAGGTGGACAGCGTTGGGGGGTCAGCGTGTGCGTGGGGAATGCGTGTGCGTTTGTTTGTGTGTGCGTGCGTGCGTGAGTGCGTGATTGGATGTGCAGAGTTGAGATGTCTGGCGACCAGCCGACCACAGAGCTAAGCTGGGAGGGAGAAGTCACTAAGTGTCAGAAGTAGTTCCAGGCAGATCACAAGGCGAGGGCCTCTCTGTTGGTCAGTCGAGCTTGAGAGGTGCTCTGCCGTTAGGCCACCTCGTCTCACTTCACTAGAGGGTCCTGGGCAGTGCCCGTGCAAGACAGACTGCAAAAACAGACAGATTTGTGCACTCAAAAATATGGATTTGGACAAGACGAGGAGATCTATACCGCTCCTCTATCTCCAAGCAAGGAGTAAGGGGACAGGGGACAGTGTGCACTACCTTCCAGTGTCGTATAAACTGCCACAGCACACGGCTGCCGGCACACGCGAAGACGGGGAGGTGGGGGCGTGCGCAGAACGTGGGATCGGCACAGTTTTCAGACGAGACGAGAGCCGTAAACACACGCACACTGACCCACACACTCGCACACAACGAGGGGTGAGCGCGCACAACACAAAACGGAAAACGCTAACGGAACACATTTGCGAGTCAGTCACACGAGGTGGTCGCCTGCACACCGCAAAGCAAGATGGCCGCAGCCGGGGTTTAACGTGAAGCGACGTGGTTTGTCCTGTACCTGGAAGGTTAGGCTGACAAACAGGAGGGCGGTAGGAGAGGGACTCATGGAACCTCAGTGGCTCTCGGCTCATGTATTTACTGTTGTCTTGGTTACCGCTCTCAACTTTTTTTTGTTATATTTCCACATGATAGAAAATATTAAATAAAAAATGGAAGTGAAATCAACCTCTCCTCTGGAAATGAACTTTTCTGATCTCTGTCTTGTGAGTTTGCAGTCTATTTTTCTAACCTGCATGGTATTAGTTCATGAGTAAATAGGTGGTGCCTGCCCTGTGCATGAGGAAGGGTGTTAATTAATCTGACTGACAAAGCCATTGTTTCATTCACTAGAATTGCTGCTAATGTACACATTGAATGTCTGACGTAGGAGCTCTTTCCTTTTTTAAAGAGAGAAACATTTATTTGTGACTTGACACACATTACCCCACTCATAGCCCAGATGTATTGTTTTTCTTTTTTCAGGGGGAGGGTGGTTAACCAGTGGAAATGGTCCATCCTTTTCCTCGTCAGTGTAGGTGACATACAAGTGTTAAACTGTAGGGGGCGACATGGTGCATGACAAGCGTGTCCACATGACCAAAGGTTTTTTTGAGAGACTGATGAATGGGAGCGTGTTTGAAGCGAGATGACCCACATGCTGTTACCCGGTTCTGCTCACCTGTATGTCGTGTTTTTGTTTTTTTTAGTCAAGAGTATGAAAACATTTGGCTATTTGTACCTTTGGTTCAGTTGCGTGTGTGTGTGTGTGTGTGTGTGTGTGTGTGTGTGTGTGTGAGAGCGAAAGAGAGAGAGAGAGATGGAGCCCTATCTCGTACCAGTTTGTTAACCTTTATACCTCACTGTGTATAGCCTGATTCATACTCTGGTGCACAACAGCGCCACGTGCTGAACATAGTAGAAAAGCTCACAACACGTTTCATGATGTGAGCTTGTGGGTCTGCTATTTTTGGCATGCGCCGCTGTCATGCAATGGAGCATAAATTAGGCATATGTGTGTACTGTATTGCCCAATGTATCTGCCCCAACCCTCATGTCCTGTTGAAAGGCTGCTTGTGTGGCTGCTGAGTGTCTGTGTGTGGACGCTAGTTGTACAGTCAACTCCTCACTCTGTCAGAATTTGTCTCTGGTTTTCTCACTCATGTTCTGATGGCAATAAAGGACTTTTCATTGTTTGGTATACATTTTTCTCTATTAAGTTTGTTGCTCTTGGGAATTTCTAAACAAAAGAGTGCCTAGGCTTGTTGACATAGAGATGAGGGCCAATGTTTGTCAACCGCAGCATGCTATGCATGTGAGTGATTAAACAAAATAACTTCTAATGAGAGAAAATAATAGCCACACTTAATTAGAGAAGCAACTATCGATTATTCTATAGATTACTTTTCTGTAGATTACTTTTTAATAATCGAGAAGCGACTTTTTTCCAACAAATCAAACTTGTGATCAGCATGATTAACCACTTAATCCATATGTTATACAAGTATTGTCTCTGTAGTCCCATGTTTCAGTGGCATACTCATTTCCTGTTACTGTTCATTTCCCCATTGCTTTGTTTGATTGACTCAGCAGCAGATTTGAACTGGAAATACAAGACATCTTCACATATATATCCAGTTCAAATCTGCTGCAAAGCCAATCAAATGGAGCTATGGGGAAATGAGTATGCCAACATCTGAAAACCTGGGACTACAGTTGTGCAAAGAGTATTGTGTATGCTCACTTCTAGTGTGAGCTGCAATCAATTTTAGTGTTGTCACAAGTACATATTTCAATACATATTGATTCTGAATATTTAAAACCGTTTCAATGCTAATTTATCGCAATGTTGATACCAGTTGTGCATTCTCCTTTGACTTATTGCTATCTTGTGGACATTTCAAGAAAACTTGCATTTTTCCCTGTAGAATTATACCTCCCTGTAGAATTTGAGCTCATTGCCTTCAGAAAACATTGAGACCCTACCGCAGGGGTATTCAACTAGCTTAGGCAGGGGGCCACAATTGTAAAATGACTTCAAGTCAGGGGCCACAAGACAAAAATAAAATGAAAACATGTTCATGATCCGTTTAACTGATAAGGTAGGAAGGTTTGCACTCTTGACTCAAGGCTTACCAAAAGTTAAACCGGAAACCGTTAAGAAATGTATAACTGGTTGGTTAAACAGTTAATTTATTATGTTATTTATTATTTTATTTCTTTTTGCGGTGCAAAGGTACTCCTACCCTCAAAGTGATGCCTGGAAGTAGCCATGAAGCTGCAAATGCTCCATGAATGCTGCCCAATTCTGCCTAACAAGTTATACGTTATATACGGGCTAAAAGAGTGACCTTGAGAGCTTCTAATCAATGGAGCAACTATTTTTTTTTTTCTCGCCTACCCTTTGGAGTTCATGGCAAGGTAACTACACAACCCAAACCTTTACCAGTGTGTCCTTGCCCTTTAAGAAAAGTATCTGGTGTTAAAATGTACTTAAATATCTAAAGTAAAAAGTACAAGAATCTGAAGTAAAAGTACAAGTACCAAGCTTTCCATAGTACGAAGAACCAAGACAGCCAGAAATTTATTTTTTGTTTCTCTCCTCGCTTTATAATTAACTGATTTAAACTTTTTGTAAAAGTTAGATAAGGCAATAAAGAGACTGGATAATTTGTCCCATTGCTATTCTTTCAGGTGAATTATTTCAGGTGAATCTCGCATGTAATGTCTAGTTTACCATTCCAAGTAGCTTATGGCTAGACTACTTTGGCTAGACTACTTTCAGAATGATGTAGGTTTCAAGTAGTTCAGCTACTTTTTTCACCATGTAGTTGGGTAGCTTGACAAAAGCTACACCGCTACATTTTCAGTGGCACATCAACATTAAAGAGCACAACATGAGTTTTGAGTGTGGTTCGTCCATCACCTACCATCTCCCTCTATTTGTAGATCACATCAAAGAAATAATTCTCTATCTCATCCATTAGCTTTGACATAGATGGAATTATGAGCGGACCCCTTGACACAGCCGTGTGTTTCATCCAATTACTCAACATAGCATCCTGGGGCTGAATGGCATGATGCTCTAACTCTCAACTAATGGTTCATGAAACACGTCATAAGAGCTTGTGCTCTTCTGAAGCAAGTAGACAGAAATGATGCCATCTTACAATGAGCATTTGTGAGGACTAATTATATGAAGACACGCTGAAAATCTGTGAAGTAGGCCTTTGGCATGCCATCTACATCGATGTGTACAGTAGCTATTTCTGAGTTTTGAGTGGATTTTGTCCATCACACCAAAGAAAGAATTCTCCATCTTAAACACGGTCGCGTGTATGTTTCATTCATCACTCAAGAGCGTTCCGGGGCTAAATGATACACACACACACACACACACACACACACACTGCAGTCTCACAGTTACAGTTAGTAGGAGTGATGCATTGCGTTGTAGGTCCTCCCCTTCCATCCATCCACAGGTTACTCTCCGGTGATCAGAGGTAGAAGTTAGATTCACACCTGTTATGAACCATACAGTACCACTGTTTATACTCACTGCATTCATGTCAATCTGATTTGCTGCTGACCTTCACATCTTTAGTCTAATCAAATAAAAAAAAGAAAGAAAAAGAAGAAAACCAATTTCAGCATACAGGTATGTCACTGACAAATTTCCTCTTTGCCTGTATAGCATGCCTAGGGTTGCTCAATTGTTAGTTTAACAAGTGATTTATTTACGATTATAAATGTTTTTCTGTTTAAAAACAAATTAACTGGTAAAACAATTGTGTGAATTCTTCTACATTTCTGCTACCATTTATGTTCTGTAGCCTAGTATTGAGATTGGAGCCAGCATTGTGAACATGCCAACAGATACAATTGTAAAGATTGATTGAGTCATTGTCAGACTTGTATCTTATATCATTGAACTATCTTGAATTAGCAATGTGAATTTAGTAGATGAAACAACTTTTACATCTATTCAAGGCAGGTTACAATCTACTCATCTCAATATTTAGCTAGAAAAAGTCGTCCCTGGGGAAACTACATGGCCTCACAAACTATTAATTAATTGCCCAAATTTCTACCCTTAGTGTGCATTGCAAAAACAATACAAATACAATTTGCAACACATTTGAAATACATTTTATATATAAATATATATATATATATATACACACACACTACATTTTTTAAGTGGGAGGTGTTTTCCTCAGACTGCTTGCTCATGGGCCAAATTGTTTACGCTGTAATCTGCCATTTGACGCCCAGCAACCTTTCATTGTGTATGAGAAATTAAATGTATTGTTGTTCCTGGAAACAGAGAGTTCCCAAATATCGTATCTTATGTTATTAACGATATGTGTCATTTGTATGTAAGATATTGGCCTGGTTGCATAACCTTTCTGTTTGCCACCCAGTATGAGTAATGTTACATCCGTGACTGACTCATTCTTATCAGTAATTCTCCTTAACGCACAAAACAATACACTTCTGTATCAGTCAATCAAACAAATCTCAAAGTAATACAGAGTAAACACATTTCTCTAAAATACACAAAAACTGTACATAACTAGAAAAAGAGTAAATAAAGTAAATCTCACAAAGGTATAAAGCCTAAGAAGTTTGATTGATTGATTGAATACTTTATTAACAGTTTGCAAATTAGTACAGTAGATACAATGGTGCTAAAATGATAACACATAAAGCCCTACAGGCTTGTTTCCATTGTGGCCCTGTGTACTCAATCGAGAACGTGAAAACCAGTATCGCTAAGAGAATGCTTTGATAAAAAGGAACGTTTTTCATCCTTTTTTAAAAGCATCAATAGTGGTCAGGCTGAGTATTCCACAGACGAGAATCTTGTTATGTCTCGAGGAGACAAAGGCATGGACACGTATTTTAGAGTGAGTGTGGTACGGCGATGTTCCTGAGGTGGTAGACAGAGTTCTTGCACAGATGTTAAATCTATTCACACACCCAGGTTGACTGATGATGAGAGGGGAAAGTTCTGGCCAGAAAAGTTGATGCTAGTTGGGGATGATTGAACCTGGTCTGAGGGGTGCCAACTAGTCTCTTGATGATGTATCCAGACGATTGGGTTAGTTTTAGTTAGTTTTGTAAGCAGTAAACACACAATATAGTTTCAGTTAGTTGCCTCGTTTTTATTTTTATTTAAAGTAACTAAAATGTTGTTTTTTTCCCCAAGCTTTAAGCCTCCTACATGCTACAAAAGAATCCATCCGACATCAGAACTTTCTTCCTATGACGGTGGATGGTAGCATGTAGCCCCCTTCACTCTGCTTTGTTCAAGTCCATTATGTGACCCTGACCTGAGCTGTCTCTCTCTCTCTCTCCCCCGGTCTCTCCATAGACATGACATCCCCTGCAGTTACAGTTCAGCCGGGCGTGTATCGTTCCTCTGCCGGCTTAAAGAACCAGGTTTGGAGTAGCAGTGTCTTCGGCTGCTTTGAGGACATGCGCATCTGTGAGTGTCCTGGCATGAAAGGAAACGTCTGCATGTGCATGTCTGTGTCCGTCAGTGGTGGAAGAAGTGCCAGATTACTGTAGTGTAGATTAAGTAAAAGTAGCTATAACACATGTAAAAATACTCTGTGAATTGTACTTAAGTATAGTATTTGAGTAAATGTACTCAGTTACTGTCCACCACTAGCGTGTGTGTGCATGTGGTCCTGTGGGAGTGTGTGTGATTGAGTGCCTGCATCTGTGTGCGTGTGTGTGTGTGTGTGTGTGTGTGTGTGTGTGTGTGTGTGTGTGTGTGTGTGTGTGTGTGTGTGTGTGTGTGTGTGTGTGTGTGTGTGTGTGTGTGTGTGTGTGTGTGTGTGTGTGTGTGTGCGTGCGTGCGTGCGTGCGTGCGTGCGTGCGTGCGTGCGTGCGTGCGTGCGTGCGTGCGTGCGTGCGTGCGTGCGTGCGTGCGTGCGTGCGTGCACGTGTGCGTGTGTGTGGCCGATAATCACATTTTGCAGTAGTGCCCACATGTATGATATTTCCATTGTGTGTCTCTGCCAGGCTGCCTTGGTTACTGGTGTACCTGCTGCTTGGCTTGTAAGACTGTCAAAGATTTTGGAGAGTGTCTGTGCTTGCCTCTGCTGGACTATCAACATTGCGCTGTGACAATGACAATGAGGAGTACTTTGAGAGAGAGGTACCACATACAGGTAAATATCACACAGTTAAAGGTTATTATAGTAGGGGTCCTCAACCTGCGGGGCCATAGCAAGTGGGCCCCTAGCCTGGTAAAGCCCCTCCCTCCGGAAAATCTCATTTCCACAAATGAGATTTCCGGAGGGAGGGGCTTTACCAGGCCAGTGGGCCCCCAACTAATTGGCAAAACACAATGTTACACAAGATTTTTGTGATAATATAACGTTCTTTACAACTTCGAAAAAGTTGACATTGTGATGTCGATAAATAGGAACTTAATGTTAGTTCCATTGATCCAAGCCAGGACACACATAAACATGGTCTGAAAATGCACGCCCCATGGCCCACCCATCTGACCACTTAACACACCAGCCGATGTTAATTGGCCCGTGTTCAGGGGAGGGAAGCCGGGCGGGGAGGGTGACATTTGTCACTGCGTGGTGACGTACTCTTACGGGCCGGGGCGACACCTGTCAGCAGGGAGTGTTTTGGCGGCAGGAGTAGGACGGAGGTGCTACTTTCTCTCGGTGGGGGCTCCTCACTGGCAGGTGAGCCAGTAGGGTAGAACAGCTGTGACAACGCGCAGTAGTGTGTGGGGAGGAAATAATTGGCATAATGACTACGTTGAGGAGAAATGAAATAATAATTATCTCCTCTAAATGAAAAAAAAAAAAAACTATTGTTGCACACACAACATCCCATGGCAATGTGAAACTACTAAATGCTTTTTGTTCTGTTGCTCTCCCCTCTGTCTCCCCAGGGTGATATGTGTGAAGACTGCCTTATTGCCACCTACTGCTATCCGTGTGCCTGGTGCCAGATGGCCCGTGAGCTGAAGTTCCGCAAACAGCTCCAGACCAACGTGACCACGTGGAGAACGGTTAATCCAAGGATGTAGTGCCTCTCTCAGGGGACTTTACTGGAGACTTTACCTGTACCTGATAAATATTTATACATGTAAATCTATAAATGAACAATAAACACAATCCTTCAGATTTTAGCACTTAAAGGTAGTTGCATTCTGTTGCATGCATAGCTAAAGGTAAACTCAACCCAATCTTATCACCACACTATATGTTTGAACACACCCAGAATCAAGATCTTTTACTGATAAGCCTTTAGAGGTTTATTGATCATGTGGCACTTGCTCATATTCAATGTTATCCTGACTCTGTGGGTGTGTGTAATGGCTGTGTGCATGGTAATTGCCTATTTGGTGATCTCTGGAAATATACAGGGTCAGTATCCCTCCACAGCAGATGCCCTAAATGAGTATTATTTCCAGTGAAACTGCCCAGAGAACGATTCTCATCACCCTTTCAATCTGTTAGTAAAATATTGTAAAGCACACACCTCTGCTACAATTTAAATGAATGAAAAAAGGAAAGAAAGAGAAAAAAGTCTGTTTTAAAGTGAAATACCCCTTTTATGTAACATCCAGTGATGTTAAATTTTGCCCATAAAATTAATTTGATATTCCCAAATGTAATTTGGGAATATCAACCCAGTCTGAGACTGCTGGGCTGGCATGGTCTGTCACCTTCATTCTAGTTAGTCAAGACAAGTCAAAGTTTACTATAGCCCAATACCCAAAGGGCTGCACACAAAACAAAAACAATAATATTAGAAAAAGAAATGAATGAACGAACAAATGAATACATACATACATACATACATACATACATACATACATACATACATACATACATATATACATACATACATACATACATACATACATACATACATACATACATACATACATACATACATACATACATACATACATACATACATACATACATACATACATACATACATACATACATACATACATACATACATACATACATACATACATACATACATACATACATACATACATAGTTATACATACAAACACGAGAATTCAATGCAACTAAGTGTAGGTTAAGCCTATATTAGAATCACCTAACTTTTGTGTTCACATTATATTTGCTATAGTTAACAAGTCAGTTATCCCTTTATCTCAACAACAGGGATCACACAGGGTCTGTAAAATACTTGATTTTAAATGTTCTGTCAGAAATGTGCTTGAATGTTCATATTCCTGGAATTGCATCATTGATGGGGGATACTATTTGGTATGCTTGTCTCATCCTTTCAGTCTGTGTCTCCCCCTGCTGGGCATTTACTGTTATGAATATCATCCAAATAAAAACTGATCTAAAACACATTGAAGCAGTGTAGCACAGAATATATTTAGTGGCACTTAAAGGAGTAGTTCATATTGAAGCCATAACAGTGGTTGACATCTGAGTTTTTAATCCCTTGTCCACTCGCAGCACTTGGGAATAAACTGTGTGTTTGTGTCTTTCGCACTGTCTTCACAATACACAACAGAGAGTACATAATGTCTCCTTTATTCTTTTTCATTGCTTTCCTTCCTCTCTTGACCTATCGTTTTACATGGACCAAGATCTTTTGTGCAACTAAATTCCCCAAAGTCGCACGTGATACAGATAGGTGTTTTCATTTTGCTCCAGAAACATAACACATAACACATAACACATAACACACTATGTGTGTGTGTGTGTGTGTGTGTGTGTGTGTGTGTGTGTGTGTGTGTGTGTGTGTGTGTGTGTGTGTGTGTGTGTGTGTGTGTGTGTGTGTGTGTGTGTGCGTGCGTGCGTGCGTGCGTGCGTGCGTGCGTGCGTGCGTGCGTGCGTGCGTGCGTGCGTGCGTGCGTGCGTGCGTGTGTGTGTGTGTGTTTTATGAGTTACTAAGTGCAGTCTCACAGTAGGAGTGATGCATTGTGTTGTAGGTCCTCCCCTTCCATCCTTCCACAGGTTACTCTCCAGTGATCAGTGGTAGAAGTTAGATTCACACCGGTTATGAACCACACAGTACCACTGTTTGTACATTCATGCCAATCTGAATTGCTGCTGAACTTCACAAACAATAATCAGGTATGTGACTGACACATTATCTCACGCAGCGTGTTGTGTTAGTGTTCAATTAGAAATGTCACTCTGTTGAACTGGTAAAGTAATTGTTTTCATAATAGTTTTGTGATTTGTTTCCACATTTCTGGCAGCATTTCATGTTCTGTATAGTTTTGAGGTCGGAGCCAGCATTGTCAACATGCCAACAGACACAAATGTAAAGACTGATTGATTAATTCTCAGAATAACCTGATTTTATGTCATTTAATCCTATCTTGATTTAGTAATGTGACTTTTTCTTTTTCATTTATTGAAGACTTTATCGACAAATTGCAAACAGTACACCAAGTGCAATTACGCAAGCAATGCTAAAGGGATAACACAAAAAAACCCTGAGGGCTTGTTTCCATTGCGGTCCAATGTATTATTTAATACTTTAATAGATTACAGTGAAACAACTTTATAGACAGATTACTCTATCTATATACAGTTCTATATTCTGAGAAAAAAACACAAAATATTCGAAAAGGTCATTACATGTCAGCACATTGTGAATAATATTGTTCATTAGACCAACTAAAAGCATCGTTCACCGGCTCAGCTTTCAGCCTACTGGGAGCTAATCCCTTTTTGAAGTGGCAGTGTTTTCCTCGAGGACTGCTTGCCCATGGGCTTAATTGTTTACTCCTAACAACGGTAGACTTCTAGACTTTCTCTGTGATCTGCCATTTGATGCGCAGCAACCTTTCCTTGTATATCTGAGAAATTATATATCACGTCCTGTCCCACTTCAGTCATTTCTGGAACAAGATATGGTTAGAGATCTCAAATATCTTAAGATGTTATACTACTGGCCTAGTTGCATAACGTCTCTGTTTGCTGTCGAGTAATGTTACATCCAGATAAATAATTCTTATATAATTTCTGTTCAATGCATAAAACTAAAAAACACTGCTGTATCAAGTCATTTATGATAAATGTCATTTATCAAGTCATGTATGCTCTGTTTTTAATGTTGTGGACTACGGATGAAAATTAGCATCTCTGTGTATTTACAGTGTATTACAGGGTATATTGTTAATTAATCCATGTTGTCCCTCCCAAATAATTTTTTGGGGGGTATGTTATCGTTTCTCTTTGTCTCTCTCTCTCTCTCTCTCTAGACATGGCAGTCCATCCAATGACGGCCCCAGTAGTTACAGTTCAGCCAGGCATGTATCGATCCCCTGCGGGCTTAAAGACAGAGACTTGGAGCAACAGCCTCTTCAGCTGCTGTGAGGACCTGAATATCTGTAAGTGTCTCTTGACCTGAAAACAAGCATCTGCATGTGCAAATCTCTCTCACTCTCTCTGTGTTTGTGCGTGTGCGTGCGTGTGCGTGTGTGTGTGAGTGTGTGTGTGCGTGTGTGTGAGAGAGAGAGAGAAAGAGGGAGATTGTGTGAGTGATAATCTCTTTTTGCGGCCTTGCCCACGTGTATCATATTTCCTTTGTCTGCATCCCTGACAGGCTGCCTCGGTTTCTGGGCCCCATGCTGTTTGGCTTGTCAGATTAGCTCAGATTTTGGAGAATGTCTGTGCATGCCTTTGGTGGACTTACTAACGGGATGCACTGTCCCTGCCGCTACTCTGGCCCTGAGGAGTGCTATGAGAGAGAGGTACCACATACAGGTAAATCATCACACAGTGAAGAGTTATAACACTTTAGAGCCCTGTGTCTGAGGAACTTGGACAAACAGTCCAATATATATAGCATAAAGCTTTATGCTATATATATATATTGGTCTATATTATTATTATCATTAGTATTATTCTTTGTAATAAGTGTTTCTGCTGTTTTGGGTTGTGTCCCAAGCACTTGGGTCCTCATGTACTCACATCTAGGTTTCTATTGGTGATTGCTTGTTTGTCCCTATAAAATTACTATGTATTAAGTGCTATACATCTACATGCTTTTGTTAAGTGTTTAATTACCGGCCTGGTCTCACCTGTTTGCAGCCCTCTATAGTGAGAGTCTGTTGTTTTGTATTCATTTAGCCCTGATGAAGAACACTTGTGTCCGAAACATATTGGTTTAATAAAGGCTGCTCCCTCTTTTAACCCTGAGTGCCCGGATCTCCCATTTTTTATCTGATGTTTTATCCCATCTGATCCAGGGGCACCTTTTACTATTTGAACTCTGTTGACTTTTACGTATCCGGTGAGCACCTGGTTGCCTCGTTCTCTCATACAAAAACCCTGTTCAACAAAGTGTTTAGTGTCTTATTTTATAATTATGTGTGACGTGTGTACTTTTCAGAGTCTGAAAAGAACCCGTCTCTCTCTCGAATTTTAGCTACACAGTGGTCTCTCACATCATCAGCAAATAACAGAGTATCGTATATGAGGGACTTTAAGACAGTCGGGTTCATTCAACGTCTATGTACTTCTCACAGTGGAAGACAATAAAAAGCAGAATAATCAAAAAATAGGTGCCATTGTCATATACCCAATTCAAATGTCATCAAAGGAGCTTAATCCACACCGCAGGCACACAGCAAATGTTGAACACTGCCCATGCAGCCAACTTCAGTGGGCCGACAGACACACACAGTTCACAATCCAGCCAGTGCATAATCTCTCAAGACTTTGTTTTACCGAATGGGTTCCCAGATTGGCCAGTGCATGGAAAGTTTATGTACAGTGCAAATACCCAACCAGCTGTGAGGAGCAGGGTGAGAAATGGTGATGAACACCATCCAGAAAACCAGATAGCGATAAGCATTAGTTAGTGTACAGGAAAATCTAGTGTTAAATAAACTCTGAAAGTGTAAGAAATTGATCCTTAAAGATCCAATTTTAGAGTTTCAGAGTTAAATCTATACTCCAGATTTTTACTGTGACAAAGTCACAGACACAGACTGTGAGTCTGTGTCAACCACCGATGAGTGCACACATGCACAACATCCCATGATAGAGTGAAACAAGTGAATGATGTTTTCTCTGTGGCTCTCCCTCTCTGTTGTCTGCTCATTCAGGGTTCCATGTGTGATGACTGCTGTGTTGTCACTTGCTGCACACCTTGCGCCTGGTGCCAGATGGCTCGCGAGTTGAAGCAGCGCCAACGGCTCCTCCATGCCACTCACACAACCACCTTGGAAGTCCACATGAACCCACCACCACACGCCCCTGGCTACTCTCTGTCTGGACACCCTCAGCCCATGCCCACCACGCTCTACCCGTCTATGCACTGACATTGACAATCGCTGGTGTAGTGCTACCAATATCTAGGACAACCACTTAAGTGGGCTGATGGCAGTGATATAAATGTATAGCCAATGTAGCCATTGATAGCAGGTTGTCAATTAGTGGAGAGAGACCAAGTTGAACTTGAGTCAAGTTTATTTCTATAGCCCTTAACCACTTAAATCCTATACTTTGTTGACTGGAGTCCCCCATGGGGTTTTCCCTTTTACACCAAATCTGTTCACTGAAAATAGCTGATCTACAAGCTCACAAAGTATCACACCACAATGTGTTGTGAACTTGTGAGCTTATAGATCTGCTATTTTGGATGAACACTTGCCCCAGAATTCAGGGACGCAAGAGTTCAAGTATCACTCAAGGGACTTTACTGGGGAGGCCCACATTTAACAAAGCTAACAAAACAACACCTTAAGTCCTTATAGAACTGTCAGTCAAGCAAAGGAAAGTTCCCAAGAAAGAAACCTTGACGGGAAAAGAAAATGACGAAACCTTGAGAAGAATCACAAAAGAGGGGGGGGGCCTCTTCCAGGGAGAAACTCTTTGTATTGAACCACGAAGGAAACTCGATCAAACTTGAAAATAAGACCACAAAGCTGAGTCATTAAAGTCCAAACAAGGAGAACAGTTTCAGATGAGCAGTTTCACTGAAGTCCATATGGCATTTTAGAGAACAAAGAGAAGAGAAAGAGAGAGAGAGAGAGAGAGAGTAAAAAGGTAGAGAGAAAGAGAAAAAGCATATGAAGCATAAAAGCATACAAATGCATGGTTCATATGCATTTGCATGTGTATTTGCGAGGGGTGTAGTGGGAAGTAGAAGTAACATTTTGCCCATAAATGTCAAGGTTGTAAAGAAGCAGAGCTAAAGAAATTGGTAGAAATTCTCAGAAACAGTGATTGTGAATGCTGCCATTTTCGTAGGCTGTCTCTGACACTGGCAGGCCAACTTGATAGCTTATTAAAAATTAAAGAATCATCAACTAGTTTCTTAAAAGTAATGTATGGACCAGTAGTTTTTGCAGAGTCACTTTACTGCTGCTTCAGTTAATGTTTTCCACCCTGAAGAGACAGTGCTTTTCTTCTTCTTCTTTTTAACTGAAAGTATCAGCTAGCAGAGAGATTCAACCACTGTTGTGTTCACATCAATGGGATATTTGCTTTTATTCATGTCATTGGATTAGCCACACATTTCACATGCTCTGCCTTGTGTAATCTACAAATAAATACAAAAAACAACAACAAAAACCTATGTAAAACAAAGATAATAAACAATACATTACCTTTTACTTTTATTTTTTATATGCAAAATTTAAAAAACATAAGTGGGTATGGTGTATACCCTCCACTATACCACTGTGTGCAATCTATGCCGAAACTCCTTTCAGGAAAGGTGAGGGTTGGTTAATTTGTCCATCAAATTCTATATTATAACATGGACCTATCTGAACATTCAACCCAGCTCTTTTTTTCTTTTTTTAATCAAGGGAATTTGCAGAATTTCCCATTAAGGATGAATTTGGACCAACAGCAAGGCCGTGACATAATGACTAATCCCATTGTCAGGCTTGGTAACTACATGTGTTGGCGATAAGGTCGTGGAAATGTTCAACTCCACCTAGGCTCTAGGGGAAACACGTGATATCCCCTTTGTTATGAAGGTGTCCCAAATGCTTTGTAGCGCTCCTTCCTTGCCACCAGGCTAACCTCCTGCCAATAAATGTCCTTTTTATACATTATGCTTTATGCATTATGAGTTCAATACCTGTTACAGATTTTAGTCAATCAACTTTCAATTAATTAAATCTGGAAGCCTTTATTTTCGCTACATACTGTATATATATACATACATATACCAAAAATAATGGTCCAGCACACACACGCACATACGCACGCATGCACGCGCACGCACGCACACACACACACACACACACACACACACACACACACACACACACACACACACATGTTTTTGACAGTTTTTTTGACAGTTTTTCTTCCATCTGTAAGTTGCTGTTTTTGTCGTGCACCTGATTCTGATTGCATGTGCACTATCTCTCCTATTCTGAATCAGTGGTTCTCAAACATTTTCATGTCAAGGACCATCAAATGTATGTATTTGGAGCCCCATCTGAAAACATTTTGAATCTGTGTTAAAAATGTGCAAAACCATTCCACATGTTTCACAATTGTTTTTCGAAAATAACTGATCTACAAGCGCACAACGCATCCCAACACCATGTGTTGTTTTCATTGATGTACTTTATTTAGTAAGACATGAGAACAACATGGAAGTACAAATTCACAATACAAGGTCTACTAAACTGGAAGAGTCATTAAGCACTGAGCTTGTTTAAGATGAGATCCCCATGCACATGTCACAAATCATGATGACATATAAGAGACAGACAGATATACACACTACTATACAGAACGTCATACAATCAGCTTACAGGTTACTGGTATGAAGAGTGAAAAATATGTACAAGAGAAGGGGGGAAAAATGGGGAGGGGGGGGGTTGGGGGCCATTGGTAGGTTAAGACAGGGGCCATTTTCGAATTGCAGCCTCCTGAAGGTGTATCTTTAGGGCAGTTTTGAAAGTGAGTAGGGTTTTACACTGCTTTACTCCTTTTGGTAGGGCATTCCACATTTTTGTTGAATAGCATGAGAACGAGTTCATTCCCTTTGTTGAGCCAAATCTGGGTTGAACATGATTCATGGAGCTGCCTCTGGTGTTATGATCGTGGACTTCATTAACGTTTTGGAAGTATTTTGACAAATACAGGGGAATCCCAATGTTGTGGTGTATCTTAAAGACCAGGCCCATTGCAAGTTGCTGTACTCTGTCCTCAACCCTGAGCCATCCAATCCTAGCAAAAATGAGCAGGGGTTAGATGGGTTTTGTGATTGAGGCCAAGAAGCAGCGCCTTACTAGTTTGTTTTGGGATGTTTGGAGCCTTGTTTTTAAGACCTTGGTGGTGTTGTGATACCATGGGGAGCATGCATAATCGTAATAACCTTGTATGAGGGCCCCTGCAAGAATCTTCAGAGTATTCTTACTGACTAGACGGCCAATCCTATACAAAATTGTGAGCTTGTAGATTGACTATTTTCAAATAGCCTAATCACAAAATAGGGTTAAAGTGGTTCAACTGATTTTGATGCTTTTTGACACATTTTGCTTGAGATATAGGAGACATGACAGGAGTTAGATTCAAACTTAGGTCCTTTTGAAGTCATTACAAGATCTGAAAAATATTCTCAAACTTGAATAGACTTAGGAGCCTAAATATTTTTGAAGTGACAATAGCCTACTTGACTGGGCCATATTGGAATCTTAACACAATTAGTTTAATCATTATTGAACTAATTGTAAATGAACTGCATCAATGGTGCTTGGTATGTAAAATTATTAATTAAACTTTAATGCAATAGGCCAACAGCTTGAATCTTACTTGTCCCTTACTTGAATCTTACTTGTTGTTGAAGTCTGGTGTCCCACTTTATCTGAATAAAAAATATCTTACTGTACAGAAATAATGCAACAACTAATAATGAAAAACACAAAGCCCAATCTAAACGAAACAGTTACAACAATATACTATTATTTTCTACATAGAATATTGTTCAGTCACCTTTAGCGCCATCTGTGGGCTATTTCAATACACCACAGCATGAATGAGACTACTTCCGTCGTACGGCTGAGCCGGGAGCGGAAAATAGCCGATCTACAAGCTCACAACGCGTCGCATCACTACGCGTTGTGAGCTTGTAGATCGACTATTTTTGATTTGCACAACTAATGACGCCGCAGGGGCGGTTATTTTTTGGGGCGTCCGCAAAGTAAAGATCAGACCGCTGATTGACCAGAAAGTTTGACAGACAGGTCTACTGACCAATCACACTCCTTTAGAGGGTTACACAGCTTCCGTCTCCTGGGTTCCGCTGTGACCGCTTCTCCGTCGTCTCCTCCGTGTTGTCTTCGCGCGGGGCCTTTAGTTAGTTGGTAAGTGATGTTTTATGTGTTTTGCACAGTTTTCTGACTTTATTTTGCATTTATTTGTTAACATATATTTACGGTCTCTGGTAACACGTGCGTTGTCACGTACACAATGCTGATTTATCAGCGCTGGGTTAAAAAACGCACGATGTTAGCGGTGTGCTAACATGCTAATTATTTCAACCGGTGCTACAGCAGCTTGTCTTGACGGTGACGAGGAAGTGCAACACACGAACTTACTGGAGTTTCGTTTGTTTTCAATATCAGTTTTATATAGTTTTCTATTAAAGGAATTCTCATGTTATATAATTGTACGTTATATTTACGTTAGGTTGATCATTTGCTACATATTGTGTCATGTTGTCGACCTTCTGGGTTGGGCTCAATCCAAAATAAATTAGTTTTACTTTTTATTTCGTGGTCATGACGTTGAGGCAAATGCCACCATTTGCTGCCTTCTTTGGCTTGCACCTCTTTTTACTTTCGCTTTGCATGTGCATTGTTTGAATTACATGCATGTATCTATATTCATCTGTTTTCCCTTTACCTTCCCTAGGGAGTTTCCACTGGAGTGACAATGGTGAAGATTTTCATCGGAAACCTCTCTCTTAATGCTGAGAAGGAGGAACTCGAGGCTCTTTTTACACATTATGGCGCAGTGACCGAATGTGCCAAGTATAAGAACTATGCCTTTGTCCACATGGAAGACCGCAAAGCGGCCACCAAAGCCATCCGGGAGCTTCACCTGGTCAAACTGCACGGCAGGCCCATCAACGTAGAGCCGAGCAGGGGGAAGAACCAGGGCCCGGCCAAGCTCCACATAGCCAATGTGGAGAAGGGCTATGATGATGAGCTCCGTGATCTGTTTTTAGAGTATGGTACGGTCACAGAATGTGCCATTGTCAAGAACTTTGCCTTCGTACACATGGCCAACTCGGATGAGGCCATGGATGCGATAAAGGGCTTGGATAACTCTGAGTTCCATGGTAAGTGAAAACAAAGTATTGGGCTATTTATGTACTGATAAATTGTCAGCCTCTTGGCCTGTTCCGTCATTCCCATTTGTATCCTTTCAGGTAAACGCATTCACGTTCAGCTATCAAAGAGCCGACCCCGAGGGGGACCACCAGAGATGGAAGATTACGGACCTCCAATGCCAAGGGGGGGAGGTCATTACCCTCCTCGCCACCCCATGGATAGGCCAGACCACCGCGGCTACCCTGCCCCACCTCTTCCACCCCCTCCCCAGAGACGACCCGGTTACCCCCCGGAGCGTCCCTCTCCCTACGGTGAGCGCCCCTCTCCCTACGGTGAGCGCCCCTCTCCCTACGGTGAGCGTCCCTCTCCCTACGGTGAGCGTCCCTCTCCTTATGGCGAGCGTCCCTCTCCCTACGGCGAGAGGGATGGCTACGGCGCGCCGTTGGTTGATTACTATGAGAAGTACAGAGCTCGTCCCTACAGTGCCCCCGCCTATGACCGCCCCAGCCCCATCCCGCCCCCTCCTCCACCCTCAGGTGCGGTAAGAGATCACCTCAATGCGCCGCCCCTTGACCCGTATGAACGGCGCCCACTGCCCCCTCCTCCGTCCTACTACGGCCGCGACAGAAGCCCCCTCAGACGTGCCCCTCCTCCTCCTCCCCCCGCAGCCGGTAACGGCTACTCCTACGAGCGTTCCCGGCTGTCTCCGGTGCCCAGGCCTCCGATGTATGGAGCGCCCCGTCCCAGGGATCCCTTTGCAGAAAGGGTCCCTCCACCACCGCCCCGCTTTGCCAGCTACTAGGAACACCGGAAATTCAAGGTGAGATACAGTACCAGCAAGGGTGGTTTGTGGTCTTTTGTCATTTACATTTATTATACATTCTGATGGGTCAGGTTTGACAAAATTATTTAAAAAAATTAAGCGCTGACATTTATTTTTAATATTAAATTGAGGCATAATCTCGCTTTAAACTGTCACCACAAGATCAGATGTTTAATTTTCGCACCTGCTCCAACCAAGAAATTAGTTTTAAAACCTCTATAATCAGGCACTGCTGTGCTGAGTCTTAAATATTGCTGCCTTAATTTTCAAAGATGAGACTTGCGCGAATCTTATTTTTTTTAATTTTATGAGTAAAACGCGCTCCTTGACATGTGTGGTTTGCTCTCTTTCCAGGTTTAGAATATGACAAGATCGTCGTCGTCTGCTGATGCACGTGGCGCTATACCCCCCCTAGTCTACGGCGGATTGCGTTGCGTTCGCCTGAGACTAACTGGAAGATACTGTATTGCGGACAGTCCCGTTCTTAAAAACAAAATTCCATGTCTTCGATTCACGTCTTCTTTTGAGCTGTTTTGCCTTTCTGTCCTTCTGCTTGTTTGACTGTTCAAATCCTTAAACTGTATGTGCAGTGTAGGCTGCTGGTATAGGTGCTTAGTCCATATCAGTTTGACACAATACTGTTAATGGCCAAAAATGTATTTTTCTCAGTCTTTCGCTACATGGGATAACATCTGAAAACGGCATACTCTCATAACAAGGGAATAGTTAATTTAGTATGCATTTGTGTAACTTTTGTAAAAAAAAATCAGATTGCAGGGGGTGTGGGTCTGTTCATTAGACGTTCTCCTTAGGACTTGCTAATTTCCAGTTTAGTACGTCATTTAATTCCATATCCTTTGTGTGACAGGTGGTAAAATAACCAATCGTTAAGATTTGCGCCGCATGTTAGCATGACAAATCAAGTTTCCAGTGTGTTTTATTTTTTTTAGAGTTTGTGTTAATTTCTCTTGCGACTATAGAAACCCTATAGCATCGTTTATGTATGATTTTATTTTCTTTACAGATTGCTTTTGATTTCAAAGCTTTTTAATAAACAAATATAACCAAAAACGACACTCGAACTCTCAAATCATTCCTCGTTGGTTAGACTTTTCTGTAAAATTAATTTGCTGAGAGGCGGTGGGGTACCATCTAGAAGATGTTAATTTTCCAGTGATGTACAGGCGTTTCAAATTAATACGCTATGAATTTGAAGTTCTCCTCTATATCCTTGTAAATGGATCCTGTTGCTGCTTGAGCTTTGCGAAGGCCCATGACTTTTCTTGCGACACCTGATCTAAAAACTGCATTCTCCATCTCTCGGCCCTTCACTCTAGATAAAGTCCCACTTTGCTTTTTTTTTTGTTGTCTTAAATTCTGATTATAGTCTTTGCTTATACCCCGACTTGAATTTAGTATTGGTGTTCTTAGTATTTGTGCTTTTTGTAGGTTGTTAGAACCATGATCTCTGCATATGTGTTGTGGACAATATGCAGGAGACGGCCACATCATGGTAAGTGGCCGCCAGGTGACGTGCAGCTCCCTGTTAATCTTGTAAGTACTACCTTAGTGTATTTGGACACTGAAGCATACCAATTGGTGCAATGAGATTTTTCACTAAATCCATTTTTATTTCCTTGTATTCTTTACTCTGGGTACAAACTTTATTTTCTCCACAGGCCTGAGCTCCAGCAGCGAGAAGGGGAGCCGACTGTCATGGACCATGTTTGAAATCGGTTCATAATGTGCTTGGTCACAGGCTAGTAAGATGACACCTCAGGCCCAGGTTTGGCTCCTATGTTTGAAAGGTAATGTGTGCATGCGTGTATAAGCACCTATATCCAGTGCCTCATTTACAAATGTTGGCTTATGACATGTCCAGAACAGGGATGCTAGAATACATGTGGTTAAAACCAGGCGGAAAACGCATTTATGCCTTATCATATTATGATATCCCTAATCCCAGACTGTATCTAGTCTCATATCACAGTAATTATATATTGAAGTGTCCCACTTGCGTCCCTCAGACACTTGAGTTTTGAGGGACACCCTTGTCTAGGCAGTGTCTGGGTGCTACAATGAGCTTCTATTTCCTCACTATTGATACAACTGCTCACTGGGATATTGAGAGCACTTGGATATTAATGTATAACCATTACCTAATCTGTGCATTACTTTAGGATGCTCTTTGGACTTAATTTTCACACCTTTCACCTTAACCAACGATGATTAACCACATTAACCCTGGCAACCCTATTTTGGGCAAATATCACAAAGGATCTGCAAGCTCACAACACGATACATGTTGTGAGCTAGTAGTTCGGCTATTTTAGATGTGCCATAAGATGTGCATACTAAATGGTGTCACCCTTCATCCTATCCCAATTTTTATGGTGGATGGATAGAGGATAAAGACTAGTGGTGGGAAAAACAGTTCATTTCGGTGAACGAACGATTTTGTTCACGTTCACGGCAAAGATTCGTTCAAATGATTCGTTCACGTTCTCGTTCAGTAGCGCTTCCGGTCCCGGCGGAGCGTATGCGATGCGCTACGCTAACTGCATGCAACTGTGTGCATCTGATCCCACTGACATGACTGCACAGTCTGTACAGAAACACAGCACTGTCATTCACGATCTAATTGCACCATCTTCTTTAATTACTGCAATATATGTAATGTAAAGTTATTTTTATTTGTCGATAATTATTTATAGTAACAATAATAATTTTATACAAAGCAGCCCAAGTCAGTACACTCACATGACTATCGATTTCCAACCATGTCTTTAACTAGTATTAACTCATGAATAGTAGCTGTAGCATACTATTTGCATCTTCTACTCAAACTAAAACTTGTTAATCGACCTATCTGTCCTTTGTCTAGGACCATGCATATTTATTTCTTTTGATACTTAAATGTGGTGCTAACACTATCAGTCTTTTGTCCAGGAACAACAGTAGGCTACCTTTTATTTCAATTCAAATAGCAATACGCATGCATGTCTGTACTGGAAAACTCTACAGCACAGCTTTCTGTCTGTCTGATGGTCTGTCTGTCGCAGAAGGAATAACAGCCCGCCCGTCGTGTGTGCGGGGGAGGGGGAGGGAGGGGGGGGGGGGCATGAACGAAATCGTGAACGAAATCGTGAACGAAATCGTGAACGTAACAGTTTCAAGAAGTGTTCGTTCACGTTCACTTCAAAGAACTAGTTCTTATGAACGAATCGATCATGACCGACACATCACTAATAAAGACTTTTGATGTGAAGTCCACTCTTTAAGATATAGCTGTTTTCAAAACCCATACTCGGGTCAAAGTATATCATATTACTAGGGTCAAAGTTGTTACTTTATACTTTCAGTACATATAAGTATTTTTTTGTTCTGTCCATTTAATATATTTCGAAAGCCAACATGCAGAGGACAGTGAAAAGGTAATTTCTTGTCTCCTACTATACCAGAAGTGTTACAGTACATAAGCCACGGGCATGTTTTACTTAACTAGAATCCTATTCTGGCCATGTCATAATAGGTGAACATTTGCCAAAAATAGTCCATCTACAAGCTAGACACGTTGTGAGCTTGTAGATAAGCTATTTTCGGCAAAGAGATGTTGTGGTTGGAAGGGGGGGTTGGGGGTAACGAAGTATAATATGGTTTAAGACAGTGGTTAAGAAGGTTTTTGGGTTCTGTGAGACGGTCTGAAAATGTCTCACACAACCCTGAAATTGCAGTTGAAGAATGTGATGCTTAAATCTCTAGGGCTGCATCTGTCTTCTTGGTGATTATTCAATTGTGGTTTTGATTAATCGAATAATCAAGAAGCACTTTTTAAATATTATTTTTAATTGTGTATATATCAACAAATCGATTAACCACATATTTTATACTTCATTGCATGACGGTGTTGTGTAAAAGATGAATGCATTGCCTTGTGAGCTTGATTGCCTTGTGAGCTTGATTGGCTTGTGAGCTTGATTGGCTTGGCTATCTTCACTATTTTTTGTTTACTTTTGAATAATTGACATACCCAAAATAGGGATTGATTCTTTAAAAAGAGAAAAATTATAATCGATTGAATTGATTTGTTAGATTAACTGCACGTTAGCTTAACTGCACCACTTTTAATCTCCCTGTGTTCCCCTAATCAGCCTTGTGTTCTTTCTGTAGGTAATAGAAGTGGTCTTTCCAACAGGCAGAGGACATGGCCCATGGACAATATCCAAAGAAGGTCCTCGGGAATTCCCACTTGGCTATATCCTTGTAACTTGCAACACCAAAATATTAGGCTTAAAGTTGAAGTGAAAGTTCCTCAAGTTAACATTTATCAACAAAATGCCCTGACAATTTAACTTATTCATATGATAACTCTTATGGTTCTCCATTTACATATGATCTACTAAATATTGTTTATGAATGAACATGCCACAAGTCCTACACGAATGACTTTGTAGCTACTTGTAAACCATATTTATACTTTTATAAATACTTGAATTTTACTCTGAACATAATTAACAAATTATGAGATTATATTTATGTTGTGTTAAGACTGAAGCATAACTTAACTATATGTTGTGTTAAGACTGAAGCATAACTTAACTATATGAAATGAAATCTTGTGTAATAAATGTTCAGGTAGTGTAATGATCATTTGACATCACTGTCCAGTAAACTACTGGAATAAAACAATTGAAAATTGACATTCCATGTTAAATGACAATATAACAGAAAACCACATTAGATTACTTTTGAGGAGCGGTCAAATAGCAGTTTGGTCATATTCCGAATACAAATATAGCCAGCAAGAGATTATCATTATGTAGCACAAACACTTAATTTAATGTACAGTAGCATGTTAATGCTTGCCTAACGGATAATATGGTATCCTGGACATCTTAATATGCACACTGCTGTTACTGAAGGATATTCTTTACATCTGCCTACATTTGTCATACTGGCTTTGGCATTTTAATTAGATAGCATAGTCATACATCTATGGTAATGCGTGTTACTGAATACTCACTGTGGTATACTCTCAAATACTGCTACATGCTATTGAAGCTACATTCTATATGGTATGATCAATGTTTGATGGCTGTGTAAATAAATAGTGATGGGAGATGGAGAAGGTACATGGGGCCTGATCCACCTGATAGTTCTATCCTTCAAGATAGCATTTTTGGGCGGTGAAACCGCCCCTATAAGTGAGATTTGGAAAAATGTACATTTTCCTGCGCTGTGATCTGGGCCCAGGAAATTAGTACAATTATCCTGCGCTGTGATTGGCCAATCACAATCTATTCAGGACTGTGATTGGCCAGTGTCACATGACACATGTGCATAGCCCTATATAAGCAACCATAACTTGAAAAAAAACAAAAATTGGTTTTTTTCAAGTTATGGTTTCGTCCATCATAAAGAGTGTTTCAATAAATGTATTTATCTTTTGTACATGATTGGTTGACTCCATTCAGTATTGTGATTAGCTAGCAAGACACCGCCCACTTCACACAGGGTGTGATTTTTATGTACTTTTTGTATTATCTTGGCTACTTTTAATAAGTGAATTTCCTCTTTGGATCAATAAAGTGAATCTAATTGTCTCCCACTGGTTGGTTGTGATTTTAGGAAGTTGTGTACTGTGGTCCACCACAGCCCTTTCACCCCTTTGTTTTGGAGCTTCCAGAGTCTTAATACCTACTCATCCAAACTGGCAGAGTACCCTAGATTCTAGTGGGTGCAAGCACCCTTTGAAGTCAAACTGTCAAAGGTACTAGTAAGTAGTGAGAGTATTTTGTTCCTGTGTTGGCTGCTGATTTGACAGGATATGTGAGGTAACCGTAAGGACATTGATCAAATAGATAAACTCATCAGTCTTGCAAAACTACATTCTGTAGCTATCAGTGACACAGGGGGTGGGGAGAGCCAATTGGGCGAGTTAACATTGAATGAACCTGAAATTGGTTAATGTGATGGTCAACGCAGTATTACATTGTGCTTCTAATTGAGCAAGAATTAGGAAGTGTCATTTCTTGGCTTCCCCTTCAACTTTTACCTCACATGTTTTATGACATGCATATTCAGATCTCATTTGACAAACTAAATTAGAAGTTGCTATTGAAACTTGTTGGCTGGACTGTCCCACCTTGCTGCACCCGTCTATCCTGAAAAACTGGCTTCAGGAGTGACACTTTAGGTCAGGTCAGGTCCTTGTGTATTTGTGTCTAGTCTGACTAGAACATGCATGGTGGTGTCACTGCTTATGTTCTGCTTCCTGGTATGCAAACAGTACATGAGGATCACTTGACAAATGAAAATAGCACATGTTCAAAGACCATATGCATTAAAAAAAACGAGTTCATTCAAATGGAACTCTGCGAGAAACGGCACCTACTGCACAATTATCCCCTTCTAATCCTGTTTCGTCATGGAGGAAATGAATGCCTGATCCTGCGGGCTTCTCCCCCTCAAGGTGTGTACCAGGGTTACCAGGACCAGCTGAATGGTGTCTGTTTGCTGATGAAACCCAAACCCACATTTAGGGCAATTCATGTCTTTGAGCTGGTGGCAGCACTTTGATCTGTTCTACTGCCTTGACTGTTGTCCTGTGGCTGATTATAGAAGTCTAACAGTAGGGGTGCGAGCTTCACCACATGCATTTTATAGCAAGAAGACAGCTCTGTGCGTTGTTGGACCCGTTTTGTAACCCGAGTGTCATAAGGAAGTAGCCTACGGGCTGAATAACTTGAATTCCATACAAAAGATAAGCTGCTCCAACCTTTTCTGGGAACATCATTGTGCATTGAGTCTGAAATAAAGATCTCTAAGAACAGATGTAAATGACAGTACAAAAAACACTTTATTAGACTTACTGAGTTAACTAAGTTGTCATACTAAGATAACAGATTTATAGGCTATTGTAATCTATATAATCACAGTGATCTCACAGATTAGAAGATCCCATGCAAGTAAGCCTATAATATAATAATTAGATCAACGTTTTATAATCGCTAAGCTATCTCTATATAGTATTTATGTACACATAGACATACAGAAGACTATTTGCAATCAGGCACATGAATATTGTCAATGATACAGTCAGAGTTAAACTAGACTTGGACAACTTGAATGTCTTCCGAGAAGCACTTTATGGTAGCCTGGTAAACCCTCCTTCCGGAAATCTCATTTCCATTTGTTTTCACTCCTGGAATCAAATGGAAATGAGATTTCCGGAGGGAGGGTTTACCAGGCTAACTTTATGGTACAGCACATCAATATATAGACACTTTAAAATCAATTCAATTCAAAGGAGCTTTATTGGCATGATAAAACATACGTTTACATTGCCAAAGGAAGTGTTGAAATATAATAAAAAACAAAAATATAATATAAATATAAAAACATTAAAATCACAACAGCCTAAACATATGTAACAACTCGTAACAATGTATTTAGACCTATTATGATCAGTAAGTTGATAGTTAAAAGGCTCAGATTGTCCAAACAGAACGACGACTGGACGTGGACATTTATTTTTAAGGCTGGACAAGGTCATGTTGATGGATGCATTAAGGTCTCATCTGTCTCCAGTGGTCCTGGACCTCTGAGTTCTGAAGAGAAGTCGTCGTTGGTCAGACAGTGGCATGAACCTGCTGTGTCCATAACGGGGGTCATACTGGGCGCCTCTGTGCCCATCTCCCTGGATGGAGGCGTCATCAGCACTTCAAACTCCACTTCAAAGCTGGCACTGGCCTCGCCCGACACACGGACGATCAGCACCTCGTAGTCCAGAAGCCGGATCAGGGCTTTGTCCGGGAGATCCTTCCTCTCCAGGTAGCCCAACACAGACCCATCGACATACACCCGGCCCTTCTGGCTCAGGTTCTGGAGGGAGAAGCGCATCTCGGCGTCGTTGGGTGTGCGGTAAGCCTGGAAGGCCAGCTGTTTTCGGGACACCCGGTTATCATCCAGGGTGAAGGTGCAGGCCTGCCCATCACGGCCAATCCTCAGCGGGTCTTCAGCCTGGTGCTTCTGTCTGCTGCCCACCGGGAGGAGGTGGTAAAGTCCTCTGGCATCCTGCTGGGGGTGGTACAGTTTGATCTGCAGACAGGTCAGGAGATATTCTTCTGTGTCCATTGTCTGAGATGCCATCCTTCATGTGACTGAGCAAAAAAAAAAAAAAAAGGTAAACAAAATGTAGGTGTGACCAGAGGTGTAAAGTACTTAAGTACATTTACTCAAGTACTGTACTTAAGCAAAATTTTGAAGCATTTTTTACTTTACCTGAGTATTTCCAATTTTCAGTATACTTTTACTTCTACTCCACTACATCTTAGAGACGAATACTGTACTTTTACTCCACTGTTATTCGAAAACTTGAGTTACAAGTTACTTTGTAGATTTTTATTTTTTACAAAACATACAATGACAACTTCAGCCCTATATACATTTTGGCCATTTGAAAATAGCCGATCTACAAGCTTATGCGCAATGCAACCATTGTGAGCTGCTTGATTGTAGATCTGCTTTTTTCAAAAAGATTTTTATACATCGAAAACTTGTGAAATGGGACATTCTGCATAATGAGTACTTTCTACTTTTGGTATTTTTTAAAGTAAATTTTGAATTCCGGACGTTTACTTGTAACACAGTATTTCTACATTGCAGTATTGATACTTTTACTTAAGTATAAAATGTAGGCTATACTTTTTCCACCACTGGGTGTGACACTGTCGGGAATAATAATTACATAACTTACTAAATAAATAAATAGGCGTTTATTTATGCCCGTGTGTGCATATTAAATACATTACCTTAATAAAGGTGCTCAGATGGCGCCGCCGATGTTTAATCCACCAGCCAAACGGGGCCAAAATACACACAATAATAACCACGGAGAAAAGTATGGGAAAGTAACGGTGTCAACTAGCTCTAACGCTGTGGACCGTCACTGTTTAAAAATACAAAGGAAACTACGCTCTTTCGTAATAATCAGAGCTCACAAGACAAGAGAAAGTTGGGGAGGGTCAGGGGAGGATGGGGTGGATACTTTCCCAGAACTGCACACAGTCTATAAAATAAAAATATTTTATTACTCTCAGGTAAATAACCTTGATAACCCTATGGCAAAAAGTTGCTCTTGTTTTGAATAACAGTTTAAACTTTAACCGGAAGAGATTTATTTTATTTCTTATCATGAGCTCTGTTCCTCTTATCAGCTCGCAACATTTGACCCCATCTGACCTCATTATAATGATTGTCATTGTCGGTAAAGACTATGATTAACTGTTTTTTATATAGTTTATTCATTAATCCGGACGGGTGTGTGGGAAAACAATTAAAGTAACTATCAATAAGCTGAAAGTGAAACAAACATCTTTGATGAATAATGCAATAAACTAAACGTTATTTAGGCTCCGTCTGAGTGATAGATAGCTGATTCAGGTGTGAACATCAACATGATACTTAAATGAAACGTTTTGTCTTATCTATAGGTCTTATCACACGGGTGTAAAAGAAGAAGTATCCTTCGGCCAATCGTCAGTGGTGCCAGAGTTTGTGAGAGAAATAAGCAACCAGCTCCAGGAAAACAAGCCCAAAAGAAGCGACTACTTTGAACCTTAACCACAAGCTCACAACGCGTTGTGAGATCTGTTATATTTTTTTGAAATAAAATGTGGAACATTCTAACACAAATCTGGTACGGGAGAAGGGGCTCCCTAGCACAAAAACATTTTCAGATGGGGATTAGGGACGATTCGGACGAATAGCCTACATACATTAATTTGGAGGTCCATGACATGAAAACATTCGAGAACCACTGGTTTAAATAATAATTAAAAACATTTGGAAGCAAGCCAGAATAGAAACCAACCGCAGCCAGATCCATATTTAGAAGCAACTTTACAGAAAAAGAAGCCCAGAGTTGCTTATAAGCGGACATGGCAACACTGCCAATCGTAACCTGATCGTAACCAGGAAACACGATGACGTCACATGGGCGGACACATATCAGTATCATAGAGACTGAACCCGTTCCCATTCATACGCCATTTTCCACACAGAGAGAGAGGACGAAGGGCAGCGGACTCGATTTAAGGTACGTGGAGGTTTAAAACATTACAAACAACCGTTCATATTGGTTCCACAACACCTCACAGCCATCAGAAAGGTAGAGTATTAATGCACCGTCGACGGAATGTGTATATATTTATGTTTAAATCGTGCAGAAGAAGCGTTGTTTGAACCAGGAACAGCAGCGTGGTGGTGACGCTCTGATTAGCTTAACTTTAGCGTAGCTAGCTAAACCAGCTAACTAATGGTTTTATTTTCTGCAAATGTCTAAAATTCATCTAGTCAGATTGAGCAAGATGCTAGCACAAGTGCGCATGCTGATGGTTTATTTGATTAATTCTCTTCAACTTAGATACCGGTAGGTAGCCATGTAGCTAGTTATCCATATGATAGAGGGACACACAAAGGCCCACTAGGCCCTTGCCTGCAGCTCACTGTTGCTGACCATCTCCATGCCATTTGAATCTGCATTGGATGGAAATCGGACGCATTTTGTGATGCACTATATAATATGATGGATGATCGTCATATTTTAATATCTAAATAATTTCATCATCTTAACCTTTTTTTATTCAAGCTCTCAATACAGTTGAGGGGCAGGCCCTCATTTGCAATGTAGCCGACCGAGATAGAACACAATACTCAACAGGCAGTCATTCGTTCATATACAGCAATGCATACAAATATATAAATCAGAAGACAGTAAATACTCAACTAAATAATGTAATAGAATCAGAATCCTCTGTATTAATGCTCACAGGTTAACATTTGGTGAAATTCGTTATTTGTGCATGCTCCCATCATTTTGTGGTTAAATATTTTATGAGTAAAGAAAAGGCCATAGCCACAATGCAGGATTTATTTGAATGTGAAATCAACTAAGGTCTTCTTCAGAGGCTTAATATGTAACCACAATGCCTTTGTTAACAGATCCATCACAATGGTCAAGATATTTGTTGGTAATCTTCCCCGGGAGGCGGACCAGGAAGAGATTCAGGCTCTGTTTACCCAGTATGGCACAGTCACAGAATGTGCCATCATCAAGAACTTTGCCTTTGTCCACATGGAGGATCGTAAGGCGGCCACAAAGGCCATCAAAACCTTGCACCTCTACAAGCTGCACGGCACCCCGATCAACGTAGAGGCGAGCCATGGGAAGAACCAGGGCTCGATCAAACTGCACGTGGCGAACGTAGAGAAGGGCGCCGACGACGAGCTCCGCGCCATGTTTGAAGAGTATGGCACGGTCACGGAATGTGCCATTGTTAAGAACTTCGCCTTCGTACACATGGCCAACTCTGATGAGGCCATGGACTCAATAAAGGGGCTGGATAACACAGAGTTCCAAGGTAATGGGGGTGGGGCAATATTGTAAGGTTAACTGGTTGTTTGTGTGGTATACGATGCATTCACAGATGCATGTTATCGTGATTCGTGACTAACTGTTCTTTTGTTTTTGTTTCTTAGGAAAACGTATTCATGTCCAGATATCAAAGAGCCGACCCAGACATGATGAGCGAGATGACATGGACTATGGACCCCCTCCCCCGGACCAGGGTGGATACTGGCCTCCACGTTACCCCGGGGAGAGGCACCATGAGCCTCCTCCTCCTGGCTACATGAGGGGTCGCCACCTCCCCCCGGGTTACCCTGTACCTCCCCCGCCACCTCCCCCCCCTAGACGAGCCGTATACCCAGAGCGTCCTTACGAGCGCGAGAGGGAAGGCTATGGAATGGTAGATTACTATGAGAAATATAGGGCCCATCCTTACAGCCTCCCCTCCTATGACGACAGGCGTGCCGGCGCCATCCCGCCCCCTCCCCCACCCGCAGCTCGTTTAATGACCGCCCCCCTTGACCCTTACGACCGTCGTCCCCTCCCTCCGCCCCCGGCCTCGCCGTACTACGCCCGAGACCGTAGCCCACTCAGGAGGGCTCCCCCGCCACCAATGGCCCCGCCCGGTAACGGCTATTCCTATGAGCGCTCCCGTCTCTCCCCCGTCTCCAGGGTCCCGGCGTATGGAGTACCCCGTCCCAGGGATCCCTATGCAGAGCGGTTACCCCCACCGCCACCTGCCCGCTATGCTTATTAAGCGAGCCCCTGGCGTGCGAATCAAGGTGAGAATAGGTTCGATCAATAAAGTGTATCTTAAAAAGTGCCCCTGCGCTGCTGTGCAAAGGTAGAAAAGGCCTGCACCTTATCAAGTCTGGTACAAAAAGCAAGATATGAAAAAGGATCGACCATAGGGGTCAATGTGACAGATCCTACTCTCGTTGGTGGGCCTGTGCTTGCGCTGGCGTGGATCGCATCGAAAAGCTGTCAGTCTTTACTGGGTTCACACTAGATGCAGAGGCGCAACAAAAAAAATTGACCAGACAGCGAAATGATCGCTGAATACTGGTAGTCTGCACCGCTACGAATAGCCCAATCAGTTAACATGGGTGCCTAGGAAATTGGCGGGCAGACACTGCAGTTCATGAGGCTTCCACGTCGAGTGTGAACCCAGCGTTAAGGTTAACTCAGTAGACCTCTATGCATTGACCCAAAAAGCAAAATACACGCAGAGAAAAGTTAAATTCTTGCTGGTGAAGATGGAACAACGTGCCTTTGGTCTACATCGCTGCAGACATTTGACTTGTGTGATTTGCTCTTTTTTCAGGTTTTAACTATCCGACAGGATCGTCGTTCGACTGCGTCGCCGCCCGCCGTCTCCTGATGCACGTGACTCTATGACCTCCCCTCGTCTGTGGCTGAGCGCGTTTTGTTCCCCTGCCACGCTCACAGGAGGAACTGTATTGCCGACGTCTCTTTATCATTTTATTTTTTAAATTAAGTTTTGGGACACTGTTTTTACACTCGTTTTTTTTACCCCCTTGTTATACTTTGTCTTTGTGCTGTAGCTATCTTCTTAAATCTTAAATCGAAGTTTGAGCAAGGCGTTTTTTTTATTTTTACGTTCTAATATTGTGTGTGACAGGAACTTGAGTCCTCAGCAACAGTTTTAAGCGATAATGTGAAAGAACTTGCGTCATTTTTATGACTGCAGTTAAAAAAATTGATCATGTCAAATCATTTCATGTTTGGTACAAAATCTAATTTGCACGTTGCTTCCATCATCTTAACCTCGCTGATTATTGCTACATAAACCTGCATTTTGCAGTATTGTAAACTTAACTGAAGTATGTGAAAAAAAGACGTACTAGATAACTTAATTATGTAGGAAAATAATTGTTTAGTTATAAAGCGTTTCAATTGTACCTTTTCCTTGTCAGACCTATGTTTTAAATAAAGACCTGAGCTGTGCAGTGATGTTAATGTTACTGATAAATGTGCTCAAAACCATGCTCATCGATGACCGTAAAACGTTGTGACTTCCTCTTTCAGTCGTATACTCAGCCGAGTCTCTCGCCATTACGGTAAATGATCCCTTGTAACTTTGTTCGACTTGCAGTAAAGAATAATTGACTTGCCATAAACGCTGCGTCGATTCCTTAAGTATCTCTTTCCTGACCTTATCTCAAACACCCCACGTTTGTCACTTATCTACCTCCATTTATAACATGTCCCTTTCTCTACCATCTTAAATATTCCACTGGGTTATAACAGGTGGAGAAGGAGCTTAGTATTTACCATCCCCTCTTGTCCTCTACGTTTGTCATAGTATTCTGACCAGCCTACACTAGTGTCTGGCAAGGCCTAGGGGCCTTCTGAATCCACAGGTAAGTAAGGGACTGATGATTTGACAGTAGATGCTTTGGATGTATTTATGTATTAATATGTCAAGAATCAAGGTCCATTCACCAAGCACTATAACTATTGTTTTTGTTATACTTGTGGTGTGTTCGCTGCTATCATCAACTAAGCAATTTTGTTATAGTGCTGCTTGTTGTGACTGGCCCTTGACGTTTGCACTTGTTGAATGGGAAGCTTGTGGGTTGGACTGGCATTAAAAAGGGGATTAGATATCATTGTCTTGGGACTAATGTGTACACAAGTCATGTATGTTTTAGGAAATCTCAGGGTGTAATACAGATCTAGATTGATAGATTGAAGTGTTTCCAATTTTGTTTGTTTTTATCATGACAGTAGGTTGAGTTACATAAACATACAGAAGCGCAATCGTTTTTGTAGGCCACAATTATACATCTTGCAAAAATAAAAATATTTTAAATGGATATGGCTTCTTACTTGAGAAATATTAACTTTGTATGGGTAACTTTGAAAGGAAATGGGTGACTAAATGGTGGCACACGTTAAATGAAAAGAAAAGCAGAGTTCTTGCTATCTTAATGTAAATTATTTTCCGTTCTCCAGATGTTAGCCTATTGACATTCCCTGAAAAGGACTGTTACTGTAGGGTTCATGTGGTTAAATACTATTATATACCCTATTGAACTGTCATAAAGGACTGTACTGTAAATTAAGATATCCTCTAGCCAACCTCTGTCTTAGGTAAGACCGCATGTTCAAGCAATTATTGTTCTGAGAATTGCATTTGATCTTAATGGAATTTTCCAGGATGGAAATGTCCCTAATCACAAGAGTAAGGAAAATGAGTAAAATGTATAAGGCTTCTCCGCCAAATTTTCTGGAACTGCAAAACAAACGTCTAGTTCTGCATCATGGGCTAAAACAGCTTCAGTCTGCCTTGGCATAAACTCGACAGCTGTCAAACACTTAGGATACCAACCATTCCTTAACAGGATAAAGTTGGCACCGTCTGTATAGAGATGATCTTTGTTGGACATTAAGACACAGGGTCCCCACGGTCATGAAATTCCTGGAAATATTTTGAAATTAAAAAATCCAGTACTGGAAAAGGTTTGGAATTGATCAAAGGTCCTGGAATTTATCAAGGGTCCTGGAAAAATATTTGGCTATGCATTGTTTTTGGCTATTGATTTTGTTAACACAAAACATTTTCATAAACATGTATAACATTACACAAAATATGTAACATAAGTAGTTTTTCGCCGAACGGGCTGTGTGATGGCAGCCTAATGTATGTCTCAATTGTTAGGTTGCACTGCATAGGGTGCCAGGTTGGTCACGTGATAAAAAATAACAGAGCTACAAGCTCACAACGTGCTGCAGCGTGATGAGTAGTTAGCTTGTAGAGCTGTTTGTTTGTCACGTGACACCAACCTGGCAACTTGTGCAGGTTGTGTGTTTGCTGTCCCAACAAACAATTGAGAGCAACATGTGAATAGTCGGTGAAGCGTAAACGAACGCAGTTAAAATATATCGGTTGAACTAGTAGTATGATCCACAATGCCAGGGAAATGTTTGTTTAATAATTTGTGGCTTACAAATGAAAAGTTTAAAGACTGGGTAAAGTGAGAAGAGGACCCGAATAGAGCTGGCTGCAAGTTATGCCACAAATCTTAGCCGGATACTGTACTGTTCCTAAAATAAATGGCACTTTTAAGTTTACCACTCTTGATTTGTTTTACATAATTATGTTCATCCCTTCTCGTGTCTGACAGTATCCTCTTGTTGAAAACTTAATAGGAAAAACATAGGAAAACCTACAACAAAAGTGTAATTTAAAACATCCTTGCATCCTTCATTACTTTTAAATTCATAAATGGGGCAAATGCAAGGCAATATTATTTAAAAAAATAAGTCATACGGATGCCATAATGAGTCTTGTATTTCAGTGAGCTATGCCCTAATTTTGCACGAAATTTTAAATGGAATTGTACCATTCTATATTCTATGCTTTATTTTTGCTACACTGCCTATCTTTGGGCATTGTACATAGGAGTAAGAGACACATTATTGCGCTGAATGATTGTTATATAGGCCTGGAAATTGGGCTAAATATTCTGGAAAAGTTTTGGAAAAGTTTTGGAAATTCATTGCTAAAAATGTGTGGGGACCCTGAAGACAGTGTCTGGTCATTAATAGGTAATGGTGGTACAGTCTGAGATTAGTTGACCTTGAATTAAGTGGTTGCAATTAAAAACAAATGAACAATATTGTATCAGTTTATAGAAGCTATTTAGTCTCATTTTATGAAATGTCGTCCCCGTAGTTGCCCATAATGGCCAGCAGGGGGACCATGTGCACTGTTCTTTGGCCAATGGTCCCATCAATATCTCAACAAGCAGCAGTCTAACTGGAATAACATACAATTTTCACTATTCTAAAGTAGTATAATGTAAGATGAATCACAACTGTATATGTTGGTACATATGGTATATCTGTAGCGCTACAATCAAGGGTGAAGAAGACATCATCTGATATAAAGCACAGGGTAGAACCCAACATGGCTGTCCTACTTGGCGTTCCATTCAGGAAATAAAACGTCACCTTGCTAAACTAATGGCTTAAGTCATTTTTTGAGGAAAATTATATTTTTTGCCTAAGTCAGCTCCTCATGACACTGGCCACCTCTGGTAAAATTGCCTATCTCCTAATTGAAAAGGATCATACTGTTCCCTCCCCTTTTAATATAATGGCCTATCTCCCTAGTGTGACTTAGGCCAAAATAAGCAATTTTCTTTGCCTAAGTCACATGGTTTTGTGATTTAGGCCAAACAATTGCCTAAATCAGATTTAATCCTATTTAAATCTCCTATGTTACATAACTGACAGACAGTGTTATTTTAATTTTAATAGTCATAATTTGTTATAAACATTTTGGGTATAACTAACTAAATGTGTTGGTCAGGTCCATGAAAGGACAAGAAATGTGTGTTCTAGTACATTGTGTGGCTTGGCTGAATGGCTTATTGCTCCAATACTATCTAGTGCAGAGCCACGGCTTTGCTCGCCCCACACTGTATAGTCTTTAAGGGTAATGCCTCACAAGTCACAATTACAATTTAGAAAATTGAAAATTTTAAGTGTGAGATTTAAGTCTGAGAGCGTTAGGATACCGGGTAAATGTCAAACCTTGCATCTGTCTAAACATCATGGTATCTACTGTAAATAACAGTCTTAACATTTGTGGTCAAGAAAAAAGTATCTTTACAAACGTGAACAAGTAACCAATTATCTTATATCTGCATAGTGAATAATACTGCAAACAAGGAGTTTAATTTTATAGTGCTGCTACCTCATCCCAGAATATGTAGCCTACTTTTGTCACCAAATAAATTCAATCAATCAATCAAATCAAACACTGTAGAAATGATCCTGGTATAAAAAAAATGCTAACACATTTGTGTCAATGACACATGAATGTTTATTAACTTCGCATTGGGATATGACCTTAAGTTATAGATAGACCTTTTAAGAGTGAAATTCAGCTGCATTCCCATTTAAAAGAACTTTGTGTGGTGACATATTCAGAACAGACAGGAGTGAACTGGGGCTGACAGACCATGTCAGTAACGTTGAACAGGAATATGTTTCGTTTGTAGTTTTTTATTTTTAAAATGATGAGAATCCAGTGGTGGAGCCCCCCCCCCACCACTACCACCACTACCACCACTCATGAAGTTGTGGGAACTCATCAAGTTATTGCTTGCCACCTGAGGAGCCCACAGCTGACCCACAGCTATTAAGTAATGTAGTCCATGAGCCAGACCAGAATTTGGTATCCCCAGAGTCTACGTGAAGAGGACCCACTCCCTCTGTACATATAAAGGGCCCATTCGATGGTGAAAAAACAATGGTTCATAATTCAGTTGATTATGCACATAACTGAATATTCAATTTCTCTGCCCAGAGACCCACGGCTGACATTACTCTATTTCAGATAATCTACCGGGCTCATAAAATGCCAGTATCATAAGTTCTTCATATCATATGAAACTAAACAACCTAAGGCATCATGTTGTGTCCACATCATGCTAGCTTGTCAGGAAGAGAGCTGAATAATGCCCCAAAAGTAGGCAAATGAGCATTTGAAAACATTTTCATATTGCTTCGCCCCTCAAAAATGATCCGCTCCACTTTTATGAATCAATAGACATTTACATGCTTACCATACATTTATTTAAACGTTTTTCAAGACAACAGTAACTATGGATATGTCACAGCCTTATAATGACATGCCCGTAATAGGGACGCCAGGTTGAAAGTGGTTAAACTGGCACAATAAAATTTAATTTGAATTGAAATTGAAATTAAAATATATATTTAATTCATTTGAGTTTTTCCCCTCTCCTTTCCAATAGAGCGTCGCAGTTCCCGCCCACTTCCTGTTTTTTTTGGTGCCGGAAGAAAAAACTCAATGCATTTTTCCATTGACATTTCCAAAAATATTTATATCTATTAATTTAAGCCTCGAATCAAGCCATCACGAGATGACCATAAAACGTTTTTTTCTGTGATTTTTTTTTATTTTATATTTAATTATATGATATACTATATTTAATAAATACCCTTTGTTTTGCCGTTTTCAACAAAAAAAAATATCACAGAATCAAACGTTTATGGTCATGATTCATGTCATGTCATGATGGCTTGATTCGAGGCTTAAATTAATAGATATAAATATTTTTGGAAATGTCAATGGAAAAATGCATTGAGTTTTTTCTTCCGGCACCAAAAAAAACAGGAAGTGGGCGGGAACTGCGACGCTCTATTGGCCCCACTGAAAGATGGAGGATGTCGATTAGGAATGTGGGGATGGCCCATATCTTGACAATAACAAAGGATGTGCATTTCACCTAACTTTGTCTGTTTATCATTATTATAATTTTTTGGGTGATAAGGAAATGCTTAACACACACACACGCACATACACACACACACACACACACACACACACACACACACACACACACACACACACAAAGCAGACATTTCAAAAAAGCAATGGACACTGGTCTATTTCTTTCACCCTATCTGGTAGCTGCATAAACAACATTGTGTCCCAGCTCTGTCTGGGGCCTCCTGCTCCTCTTCTTCTTTTGATGGAAACTCAGTGCAATTCAATTGAATTTGAATTGAAATTGAAATTAAAATATATATTTAATTCATTTGAGTTTTTCCCCTCTCCTTTCCAATTGGCCCCACTGAAAGATGGAGGATGTCGATTAGGAATGTGGGGATGGCCCATATCTTGACAATAACAAAGGATGTGCATTTCACCTAACTTCGTCTGTTTATCATTATTATAATTTTTTGGGTGATAAGGAAATGCTTAACACACACACACACGCACATACACACACACACACACACACACACACACACGCACGCGCGCATGCACGCGCGCACGCGCGCGCACACACACACACACACACACACACACACACACACACACACACACACACACACACACACACACACACACACACACACACACACACAAAGCAGACATTTCAAAAAAGCAATGGACACTGGTCTATTTCTTTCACCCTATCTGGTAGCTGCATAAACAACATTGTGTCCCAGCTCTGTCTGGGGCCTCCTGCTCCTCTTCTTCTTTTGATGGAAACTCAGCGCAGCGTAATTCAGATCAGACGTGTCCGGGTTCTGTAGAATAGTATAGTATAGTATAGTATTTTAGCACAATCGCACATTTCACATTTCTTTTAGTTTTTTTTTACCATCTAAGCAAAGGTTAAGTCTACATTTAGTTTGATTGTTGCCTTTTGAAAGGACTTCAGAGGTATTTTTATTTGATAAAGAAATAATCTTAAAATGTCACTCACCTCATTGCTTTGTGGCTGCGGTTGATCATTAATGGCTAGAGAGAGATGAGAGTGAAGTAAAATGTCAGAAATACAATGATTTGTCAATATTAAGCTACAGTAAATTGAATAACATTTTCTCAGAAATATGGTGGTGACATAACATTATTGCAATGCTGTGAAGAGGATACACAACTAATAATACACAATATCGTCTCTGTTGGGTGGAAACCTCATTATGTCCAAAACTGTTACTTTTCAGGATTCAGATGTCATTATCGGCCACAATTTAATTTACACCCCAAAATTGTTTCAGATTTTTTAAACTGCTAAAATAACAGATCTACGGTCTCACAACACTTCACATCGCAATGCATTGTGAGCTTGTGGCGGTTATTTTAGCTACTTATGCGCGACACTGTAATATTTATGTATAAAATAGGGCATTCATTCATGAAAAAACATAAATAGATGAAGTATGGAGATACAAGGTTTCGGCCCAACAGTGACGATATACAGTATAATAATAACATCATAAAATATGAATGATCTTTTCAAATGAGAGGAGATAACCTACAGTGAGTACCTGAAAGACGTCTGATTTTGACAGCCAGGCCCATGATGACCACAATAAGGATCACAATTACAGCACCCAAGATCATGCTGGAGATTCCAAAAGGCTCTGCTAGGAGAAGGATCCATACATTAGACACACTATACTCTCAAGCTGTAGATAAATGTCAAGACCACAGACCATAAATCACGTCCCAGAGTAGTAGTGATGTACGTTCACTCATTGTTCATACGCTGAACTAACACTAAACTGACATGTAACTATATGGTCATCATAGGTCAGCCATCCTACACTTGACCGAGGCACTGAGGCCGATTCTACTAATGCCTTCTAAATCAGTAGTTCCCAACTTTTTCCTCAAATTGATATATATTTGGCCGTGGACCCACCAGGGCCCCCCAGAAGAGAAGATTTATGTTAAAAAAATATCTAAATTATTCAAAAAATTTTCAAGATAAAAAAAAAAAATCGAAAACAGCAGATGTACAAGCTCGCAGTGCGGCACGAAGTGACGCACTGCGAGCTTGTATATCTGCTGTTTTTGATTAGCCAACGCTATAACATAAAAAATTACACAGATGCTTTCCCGGTTTTAATGGGTTAAAACATATTAAGAACTAAAACCTTTATAAGAGGAAGAGGTCAGGCTTACCCTGATACTTGTCCACTTTATTATCAACTCCATTATCAGCTTTGTCTTTTCCTTAACAATAATAAATGTACAATCACAATAAGGATCACATTCACAGTACCAAGAATCAAGCAGGAGATTCCAAAAGTCTCTTGAGAAGAATTCTTAACTTTGACACACTTTCAAGTTACGACGAAGGGGCTCATTCTCAGTATCACCCGAGCAACAAGGCCTTTACAAGGCACTAGACCAGGAGATAGATTGCTGAGGTGGAGCATGGCATCAGCTCCCAGTAGCCTACTTATCCTGTATTAGTTACCCAAGCCGTGCTACTCGCACGCAGAGTTGGTGATGCCCGGTATTGAACGCAGAACCTTGCAATTGAAAGTTCTGCTCCACTGATTGAGCTACCCGCACATAACCTTTATCTGATGCCTAATGGATAACTGTTACAGTTATCAATGCCAATGACTATACCCAAAGCAGTAAAGTAGTAATGATGAAGGTCAGTGGTTTTAAACATTTTTGTGCCCAATGCACATCAATGGAGAAGTCAAAATGTCAAGGCACGCCTGTATTCATAGTGTAAATAGCAGATCTATAGTGTTGCGACAGAAAACATGAGCTTGTAGATAAACTATTTCCACTATTTTTGAAAATGTTGCCCAAAATACAGACACCAGGTTGAAATTGGTTTAAAAAATATATATTTCAGGGTACAGAATTTGCCTCTGGGGAAATCACTGCACAAAGTACTAATATAGTAAATAGAAAAAATATTCATAGTTCTTTCTGTAGTCGTATATAATATGCAAAATCACCTGGACTTGTCTCTCCTCTCACAGCATACCAGTGTGCCCCGGAGTCGGCACACGTTAGAAAATTGATGCAGTCATTATTCATACACTGAACTGACCTAAGATTGACATCTCATTCTCATTCAGCAGTACTACTGTCATATACTTTACATTAAGAACTAAGAATTTTAATTAAAGGAAGAGGACAGGCTTACCCTGATACAAGTCATCTTCAACTTCATTGGCAGCTTTGTCTTTACCTTAACAATAATAAATGAAAATTTACAACTTTACCTAAAGCAAAGAATCACAACATTATTATTATGAAAACATTATCCAAATGTAAGTTACTTTTTGTAATGTTTTGAGTTTACAAAGGAATAAATAAAACAAATTAAACATTATAAAAAGGGAAATGATCCTACTCGTTAAGGTTTGTTAATGTTCATAAATCAGTATTGTTCTCATGGAAGCAGAAGACGGTCAAGACTATGACTTGCTCTTACATACCTTGAACCTTTAAAAGTGTCACATTCACGATCACTGTATGAGGATTATCGTACATCCCACAAATATACAGTGCAGAGTCAGACAATTTCACGTTCTTGATTTTCAGAATGACAAAGGAGAGATTGGCACTTGTTTCAAATTGGCTTTTCGCTTTTAGACTCTCGCAGTAAGAAGCATCGCCAACAGATCCATAAATGGAGGAGATGCATTGGGGCTCCGAGTTGTTGACCAATTTGAACCAGAAAGCGTGAGTGTCCTGACTGGAGATTTTGGAGCAGAGCAAGGTGACATCTTCACCTGGCTGGACCTCTACAGTCTTAGTCTCAGCGGCTGAAACAAGGATCCAGCCTAAAACACACAGCACAACACCTGAGTGACTCATGCATTAGGGGTGCTATAGTTAATCAAACAAATTGATTAATGATTCAATTGATTATACATATATATATATATATATATAGTTGCAAAAACACAGAAAATCTACAAGCTCACAGTGACATGCAAGCTTGTATCTATGTTTTGAAAGGCTATTTTTGCTATTGTACCGTTGTACAACAAAGTATAAATAGGGCTTATGTGGTTAAAGACTCCTAGATCTACTAAACTGTAGATTACTATTTCTATGCATTTGATATATAACCTCGTATTTACCTGCTTACTCTCTGTTACCTGCTTACGTTCTGGATTAAGAGCGTCTGCTAAATGCCTAAATTGTAAAATTGTAAAGAGACTAATCGATTTAGTCGATTATAAAAAAGAAATCGAAATCTTACGCTTTGATTCGTTGATGTATAAAAAAGAAACACAGGCTTCTTTATTTTTCAAATCGAAAAAGTAATCGACAGAATAATTGCGTAGAAACTAATCAATACTTGCAGCCTTAATATATGCATCACTGCAAAAGGAAAATAAAACATAATATTGCTCCCTACAAAAATGTCAAGTATCAATGGCTTGCCGTGTTACTGCAAAAGAAAGTTATTGATGCAGTTAGCAGCAGTACAAAGATGATCTACTTACTCAAGATACAGAGAAGCAGAGCTGGTATGAAGGTGCAGCTCATCATTGTGTCTGTGAGCATGAATCACATTGATGGAGCTTAATAATATGCATTTCAAAAGCAGGGGCTTCACTGGAAAGGGGCGGGCTGTTTGTTTTTCCATTGTTGGTTATCAATGACCACATGAAGGACCTACCTGGAAAACAAAACTTAATACATACCTGTATACTGCATGTGAAATGATAGCCTCTATAGAACACATTTATGTTCATATTCATAAGATCACACAAAGTTGTTAACCAGTGCAGTCTTCTAGCTCATTTATACCAAGAACTATATTAAAATCATTGCCTTAAAAAAAAAAAAAATCAAATCCAATGCTTTTTTAGAAGGAACTCTTTTTGCCCTCCTACGTATTACAAAATGACATCTATGGCCTCACTGGATAGTTCAGTCAGCATGAATCTGTTCACCAGTTCAAGGGCCAGAAACACTAATTTGTTAACCTTTGGTCCAAGCAAAGAGAACATTTGTAATTCAGCGTCATGGCAGACACAGCATTTTAATTCACTTGCTGAACCACCCTATAAACTTTGTTGAGTCCACTTGGTCCACTCCTTTTATGTAGATTGGCTATTTTCACGGGATGTGCACCTATTTTCCCCCTTAATGATTGCCTATTATGACATGTCCAAAATAAGGACGCTATGGTTCATGCAGTTAAGGTTTGGAACATGCCATGTGTGGTTACTGATGTTTACGGCATCAATGTTTCACAGACAGAAGGATGTGGTGCATGAACAACACTTATAACAAGTGTCCTTTGAAACAGGTTTCACTATTATGATTGGAAAGATGCCATCATGAAGAGATGTCATTCTCAGCAGAATCGTCACCTGCACTTGTACTGACTGGTGAGTTCTATTCTATTCTATTTTTATTGGGTTTGAGTTTTCAGGATGACTACTGTACCATGCAGATACCACCTGTATATGGTTTAGTATATTTAGTATGGTTGAAGATAATGAGGCTTGCCATATGTTGTTTGTGCTGTGTGTCCATTGTTTGGTGGTTAAGTGACAATGTGACTATAGATTTATTTGACTATTGTTCCAGTAACATATCCTCCATCCTCTTTGTGTTAAGATGGGGCTAACTTAATGGGGGTGTTGAAGCTCTATAAGTTGCTCTATATTCTGAAAGTGATTGCTATAGTGTTTGTTCAGCTCTTTAGTAAACATGTTCAGATCAGAATACCAATTTTATCCAACCAGGAGAGAGAGTACCCCAAAAGAAAATGTATCAGCTTCAATTTGATAATGTTCCAGTTCCAATTTTGTCTGCTCATACATTTTTTGTTTCATCACTTATTCCTATCACCTTTGGAAGTGGAAGTTTGGAAGTTTTTTTAATGAAATCAAGGTGACCTCCTTTAACCACATGAACCCTAGCGTCCCATATTCTGGGGAGAACAATCGACGAAAATAGTCAATCTACAAGCTCATTGGCTATTTTCGGCAAAGAGATTTGGTGTAGAGGGGACCCTGGTCAACAAAGTAAATAGGGTTTAAGTAGTTAAGAACTTGAGCGTATTATGTGTGATACTTTCAGAGATTTTCATATCAGCATCATATTCTATGGTTGCATTTGTTTCATTCTGCCTGAAGTATAGCTAGGTCAGTCCTATCGATTACATTAAGAGGGACTGATAGGTAAAGGGAGGGGGGCTTGATAAGACACTTCAAGGACTCTTCGACACGTATACTGGGCAAGTCATGAGGTGAACTGGTAACCTTCTGATTACCAGATGGCCTATCTACCCACTCTGTTTAAGATGATTCAGTCTTCCTGTTTTTCAAGAGTAGAGAGAGAGAGAAGGGGGTGTATCCACCATCACTCAACCTCACCTAACACAGATATGCTACTGTACTGTAACATATCATACTAGGTCAACTAGGTGCTAGTTTAGTGCTAGTGTCAAGACTCAAGCTGCCATCAATACCCCAGGTTATATCTTTCAGATCATAAGTTCTTCCACAAGCAGCAGGTTTCAGCTAGTGTGGTGGTGATAGCTGAGTTAAGCAGTCACACCTAGCCTGCACAGCTCTCATGTAATCGATGAACACACGATAAATCGGCCATCCCACACATACTCAGGAGAGAGCCTCTGCCATGACACCATATGCTGGCTAGCTTGCACCATTTTGCCACTCTTTATAATACATTTGTTTGAACCATCTGTATACCTGTGTCCCTGAGTGTTGGAGAAACCCAAGCCACAGAGGTGGCTGGTGGCAACGACTTGCTACATCCAGCGTCTCCTTTTCCTGGTAACAGGCAGTCCCTGGACTGGTAGCTGGTAGCATGTCACTTTACTGGTGGCCATACCATCAATTATGTACCTTGACTTGGGTGCCTTTTGCTTCAATGCTTCACAACATCAACATGTAAGTATGTTCTCAAGCTGGTTTACAATTGTAGGTAAAGCATCTCTTCACAAACTTCACAAATTTTCCTTGCATTAATTTTTCCATGCATTCCATGTATGTGATTATTTTCCTTGCTTATTGCAAGTTGCTCTGGTTAAGCAAAATTCCCAAAATGTAAATTGGAATTGTTTTATTTTTATTCAGTGGACTTTCATATCGTATTGATCATATTTCTATATTAGTATATATGCTAATATGTAACATATCTGAAAATGTATAAAAATAAATGTGTACACAGAACAATAGTACATTTACTTTCAATATCGATTTTAAGGGGGATTTCCAGCTCACACCCGACACTGAACTGCTTCCTACAGGAAATGCTATGTTAACTTATATGTTTCCTTATAAGGGGGTCTATGGGTCTTTGTCAAAGTCGCAACAAAGCATGTCACCAAGTGAACGATTTGTCTCAGCAGTGTACCAAAGCTTCCCAAAGAAGGTCATGAGTCAACAAACACCCACACTAGGGGCAGAGTTGGGGATTTTTAGATCTGTTTCAAACTGTCGTTGTGGGGCTCCTTTCACACACACTCCACAAAACCTTCACGGTGTGGGTCTGGTGGAGGGTTGTCGGTCTGTCTGTCTGTGTGTGTGTGTGTGTGTGTGTGTGTGTGTGTGTGTGTGTGTGTGTGTGTGTGTGTGTGTGTGTGTGTGTGTGTGTGTGTGTGTGTGTGTGTGTGTGTGTGTGTGGCTACTGTCACAAACCGCTGGACTAATAAGCACCACGTTTCTTGACCACGCAGACAGTACGTAGCCTGGGTAAACCCCTCCCTCCGGAAAACTCATTTTCATCAAATTAAAATGAGTTTTCCGGAGGGAGGGGTTTACCCAGGCTAGACAGTAGGCCCCTCAACACAATCACAGTTCATGCCACTGTGATTGATTAATTGAATACTTTATTTGTCAGAAATGTAAACAGCACGTGGTACAGTCAGACATTAAGGCCAAAAGGATGACAAAAAAGTCCCGGGGACTTGTTTCCATTGTGGTCCTATGTACTATACGTACTACGTGCATGAAGTCACAAAAAGCACGTCCAGCCATGAAAGCCTGAATTGCCGCGTGAAATAAAAGAGAAAGTTAAGATGAGTGTGAAAGTTGGGTCAAGTCTAACTCTTGTATAAATACACAATACTGAATTACTTGACTGGAGTGGACAGAGTGAGAAAAATGGTCCCACATTTGACAATTTGAGTTTTGGGAATTAACATTGATCGTGGAAGGCAAAGACATGTAAGTTTCAGACCTATGGATGTTTGTGTTTGAAACTTCTACGTTCTTTTGTACATTCTCATTTAAACCTATATACTTTGTTGTCTGGAGTCTGATGGCAATTGCTATCCTTTAAAGCTTTAGATATTACTAGTTGGTATTTTAATAAGAATATGCGATTGCATTAATTACTATTGTTTCATCCTAATAAAGACTAAAAAGAATATATTAACAAACAATGTAATCATTAAGACAAATATAATAAGTGTGCTCATGATTGTCATGCACTTGAATCCATTTAATGAAAAGGTTATCTCAGAACAATGGCAGTGGAAAGCCCCATGTACAGTATGTGACTTAACTTACCAGAAATATAGAACTATTATAACAGATTATGATCAAGTAACTTTAAATGTTAAACTGTCAGATGGCCCGGCCGTTGGAGTGATGAGAGGTCATCTGTCTGTACATGTGTCTGCATTTGTGGTTTCTGTTCCTTTCTGTCCTTCCCTAATCTTTGAAAACTGCAGGTTGGAGAGAAAGGCCTCCCCTATTGTTTGAAGGGAAATGCTGAGTCAGATGGCGCAGGGCAGACAAAGTCACTCTCCCAACCTGAAGACCACCCCACATTTCAGTATATAGGGGCTCTATAGGGACAGATAGGAGGGCTCAGACTTCGTGAACTGACCTCGATGCAACTTGTTGCTGATAAGGAAAGCTAGTGTGTGAGCCCAGAGATCTCTGTTATTAAGTACATTTCTATATTCAATCTGTATTACTTTTAACCTACTGCTTGATTAATAAATACACTTAATTTTAACAGTCTTGTCTGCTCTTAATTTTACCAATACAACAAACGTGCGGAGAGCGTGATCCTGAAGGGTAACAAATTATTTCATTGCACAATTTGTCTGTTGTTTAAATAGCTGAAATCTCCACCAAGCCCCCTATAGGGACTATATTAGTCCCCATAATTCTTTCCCTCGATACCAAATCTCTTCACAGAAAATAGCCTATCTACAAGCTCACAACATGCAGCGTTGCGATGCATTGTGATAAATCTGCTAGGAATTCTAGGGCTTGTATTTGTTATATGGAGGCCAAGGCGGAAGTGAAAATGAAATGTCAACACTTCACCTTCCCAGCCAATCACATGAAACCACATTTTTTTATGCTTTTTGCAAATGTAAGCACTTTCCACTCAAGACATTGTATTTCCTGAGAATTACAAAAACATTAGGTAGGTCATTGTGGCTCATTGTTAGTATCAGCCAAGCAACACGGGTGTCTACCTCTTTACAACGCGCTAGACCTCTGGGAAGATAGGTTTCTTAGGTGGAGCGCAACATCTGCCATCAGCTCCCAGTTTTTACTGTACTGTCTTAGTTACGCTACTCATATGCTGAGTTGGAGGTGCCCGGTATCAAACCCAGAACGTGATTTAAAGATGAGCTCTCTACTGACTGAGCTACCTGGAGTGATAATAAAGCTGTATGTGATGGTTGTTCTCGGTGGAATATGTAAGTCTAGTTTTAATGTAAAAGGTGATTTGACGGTCAAAGTCGTGCCGCCAAGTATAAATGAGGCAAAATTTCAAATATGATATAGTATATTAAATGGTGGCATCTCTTTTGTTCAGCTCATGTTTCAGGCATGAACCAGTCTTCAACAGTGAAACAGGACAGCGGTGTGAGGCGTGCCAACGTCGGGGACAATGTCACTTTACATTGCTTCTATGACAGCAACGTGGCGATGCATTTCTCCTGGTACCAGCAGACATTGGGAGGTAAACCTCAGCTCCTTTCAACCATCTACAAGTACGATGAGAGGACCACACCGTACCACCAGGTGAAGAAGAACTCCCGCTTCTTGGTGCAGTACGAACCGGGCATCAATCATCTACACATCACTGACATTGAGCCCTCAGATTCGGCTACCTATTACTGTGGCAGTGCCCACTCCAATGTAGTGGAGTTTGGAGAGGGAGTCTTTGTCAGTGTCAAAGGTAATGTGTTCTTATTTGTGCAAGGCTCTTGAAGTGATATATAGGGCTGCAAGTATAGATTATGTTCTCAGCAATTATCATAATATAATAATCAACAAATGAAATAGATTTTTTATTATCGACTAAATTGATGAGTCTAATTAACCACTTGTAGCCTACTTTATGACACATTTTGTGCTTTTAGATCTGCTATTTTTAGATTTTTGGTTGAAAGAATTATGTAAAATGTTTCCCCCAAATCGATTATTTTATTTAAATTGATTATATTTTTTTAAATCTATTTAATCGATTAATTCAATTATTTCATGATATATTTATACACACACAAACACACAACTACAGTAGTTTATAATAAAACAGTCAGTGAATTCTCTCTGATCAATACATTTTGTGCGGTTTAGAGTCCAGCCCCAGTAAAATCGTCCAGCTGCCATCAGTGGAGTTGGTCCAGCCTGGAGAATCCGTGACTCTGAACTGTACAGTATTCAATCAGACCTGTGACGGAGGACACGTCAGTGTCTACTGGTTAAGGCACGGTCCTCACCCTGTCATCATCCACGCGGATGGGCTCAAGGACCAATGTGGGGAGACCTCTAAAACGAGCTGCGTCTACCATCTGCAGAGGAAGGTGCTGAACTGGACTGATGCTGGGATGTACTACTGCGCTGTGGCCTCATGTGGGGAGATACTGTTTGGCAATGGAAGCAAAGTGGACATTGTCACCACGTTACCGCAGATACACACCTTCGTCATCCTGTCCATTAGTAGATGTGGAATCATGTTGTTATTCATAGCTATTTGTACCTTTGTTTACTTTGTCAAGATGCGGCCTGTGAAGTGATGATGAGTCTAATTATATCACAATAAAAAAGTTGCGGAAATAAATACATAAGGATGCCTCACTGCATTCTTCAATATAATTTTGTTCATTTCTAGTCTTGAACAAGTCTTGCTTGCCCAAGAGATATGTGGGCTTTGTGTTCTGAATACAAAATAAAATTGGGTTTGTTCAAAATATAATTCTACTTCAGGTGTCTTTGTTCAATGGGCACAAGTTCAATGGGCACATTTCTAAATGAAGGACCATACGTGTTTTCATATTTGTTGTCCCTATCCCTAAACATAGGATCATATATCTCAAGTGCGAGACTTTGAGATAACTTGTGTGTAAGTGAAAAGTTTGGCCTAAGGGTGGTGCTAGAGGAAAATCAGTAGGATTCGTCCTTGCTGAGCGCATTAGTTTTATGACAATCTGCCTATTAGATTTAGAGATACAAATGTTATATGCCCTCAAATTATGTTGTAGCATCAAAAGAGCATCCCTTTTCCCTGGAAAGTCTTGTCCCCTTCCTGTTTCTGAACTGTACCCAGCCCTCCTCTGAGACACAGATTGAGTAGACAGAAATGATCTGATCTTATCTTATAATGAGCATTAGTAAGGACTTGAACATTCTTGAAAATGTGTGAAGCTTAATTGTTAACAGAATGTACTGGGCACCCTCTAAATTGTATAGGCTGAAGCTTAAAGATGACCCTGTGTGTTGATGTGCTCCGATGAAGGTGGGCTTGCCCCAAGGTACAGGACTTTTGGACAGCAGTCCATGATTGTATTCAGAGTTGCTGATCAGGATGTCCCTTTTGGCATCCGTTTATTCATTATAGGGAGATCCTTCCATATACTGTACATGGAATGAGTCCAAACTGCCAAAAGAACAGGTCTCTATGACAGGGCAGAATAAACCACTTTTATATGAAGTGGGAATGACAGACCACTGGCCTTGCTTTTTCATGTAGGAGGAGCATATCCTTGCGTGTCCTTACTTTGTTCTATTTATGACATAGCCTCTCCCTTTATTGTTCATTTCTTATTTATTTTATTTCTGTATTGTGTGTCAGGTTTGGTTTGTTTCTTGTCATGCTTGTATATGTAATTTATATTATGTCCGATGCCTTTGTTGGACTGATCGTATTATCAAAAAAGTGTCAAACATTTAATAAACTACTAATCACAACAACAAAAAAGGAAGAAGTGCTCCTTAAAGGGTAGACACTCATGTTTAAGAGGCATAGGTGACATCTCTATCTGGGCGAGGTAGCTCAAAGTTGCGGTTGTGCTTAGAGGAAACTGTTTTGTTTTTTGTTTTTTGTTTTTTTTGTACACCACAGCAGTACCTTCACACTGTGTGGGTGTTGGACTGTGACATTGTATCTGCACACAGCTCACTGGGTGTTGGACTGTGACTTATAGAAAGAAACAAGACGCACAACAGTGGCTAGGAGTCAGGAGTGTTCAATTTGCAGTATTTCCTTTTTTAGGGTCAAAATTAATTATTTCTATAACCACGGTGCATGTAACACTATGACCACGGTGCAGAAACACTTACAGCTTTTTGCCTGCATGGTTGGATATTCAGTGTGACATAATATTTAGTAATGAACAAGCTACTGGCATGGTCAGTGACTTGTTGAATAGATGTTTCAGTGTGCCACATTCACCATGATATATCAACCTCACTAATGTGAATGCCACATTTCATCTTAGGAACATCTATTGTCTCTACTACGCTGTAAGATACTGTGTGTCTTTGAGGCTGCAGACCAGTCTTCCTGTCCTCGCTTCGCCAGTTTCCAGCAAGGGAAACAAACAACTGTGACCACAGAGAGGTGAGAACAGAAACCTTCGGCTGGGACTTTGTTGAGCTTGAAAGGTGTAAACGGCAACAACATTTACGATCAAGAGCGGTGTGGGGTGGCACATTTACTACCCAGGCCCTGTCTTCCACCATAATAATACTAGAATGTTCAAAGTCTGCCTCTCTCTCCTTCTCTCCGGCTGTCTGTCTCTTTGTAGCTATCATGATCTCCTTGAGCCTGTAATAAGATTAATACAATCTAGATACAAACAAAGCACAATGCATCAGCACTGAACTCAACCACATTACATGTTCAATAGGGATGCGTCATACAGACAGAATATTTTATTTCCTCTCTCTCTCTCTCCCTCTCTCCCTCTCTCTCTCTCCCTCTGACACTCTCTCTTTCTCTCTGTGTGTGTGTGTGTGTGTGTGTGTGTGTGTGTGTGTGTGTGTGTGTGTGTGTGTGTGTGTGTGTGTGTGTGTGTGTGTGTGTGTGTGTGTGTGTGTGTGTGTGTGTGTGTGTGTGTGTGTGTGTGTGTGTGTGAGAGAGAGAGAGAGAGAGAGAGAGAATGTCTCAGGAGTAATCCCTGTTGTTTCCAGCATGACTGGAGCTTTCAGAGTGGGTTTTGCATATTCTCCCTGTGCTCATGTGGGTGAGGTTCTGGCCTTACAGCTGGAGATGTGGATGTGCACTGACCCTAATCCTTAGGAATAGGACATGAATAAACTGAAAGAATTCAACTCCAATACCATGGCCACCTGTTGTTCTTTGACAAATGTCAAAGTCACTTTCTCTGACCTTGCTCTTTTGTAAGTCACTCTAAGAGGTAATTGATATTACGTAATCCTATATAAAAATTTGCTTAAGGGAGGACCACGTCGTCACGTTCATGTCACCATGACTCAGCCATAACCATATAAGGAGTTCCCAATGCAGCTATGCCCAAATATGGAGTGTGTCTATCCTCAATGTGTCATTGTGTCATTGTGTCATTATGGCATCAGGCGCAAACAAATCAGTCAGCTCTGAACTGAGTGTCAGTAGGTGTGTTTACATAACATTCTTGAATTAATGCTTTAATATTGAGATGATATAATGTAATATATGAGAATGTATATAACTCCTGTCAAACTCCATCATATGTTCGCTAGTATTCTAGATGTCTGTACTAAATGTTTAATTGATAAAAGTCATAAAGTGTCTGTCCGAATTTTTAAAAATACAGTTCCTCTAAGTACTAAACTCTGTGTACTTGGAATATATCCAAATGACTTTATACAGACAGCAAACCAGACTAAAATCTTGGACTTTGAACTTGAACTTGGACAATGTTATTTCTTTTTTATTTTATTTTAAATTTATTTATTTATTTATCATTATTATTATGTTTTTTTTTAAATAATTACGCTAGTGCAAGGGTATATGTGTGTGATAGTGTATGTAATGTATGTTACAAAAAATGTAAATACATTTTTTGATCAGAACTAATAAGCACCCCACCACCACCACAAAAATCAAATAAAAATCTAAAGGTTTACGGAGCCATTTATTAATTACTAAAGTATTGCATGCATTATAGCAAACATAAAAATATCACAGGTAAAGCTATCAGAGAAGAAACTAATCTTCATTTGTCAGATTTTTATATAGGAAAGGCTTTTGTGAACTAAGTCATACATGTATGGGTGATGAGCCCCATAGTGTAGATAGTAAGTAGTGGATAATAGATATCAGTGCTATTGTGTAACTCTAACTCCAGCATACACAGTCTCGTTCTCCAAGTTGTTCCTCTGTGGTCTTGATTGTCTCTTCTTGTTGAGACTCAGAGCAGCATAATGGAGGTTATCTTCATTCTGTGACTTAACAAAGAAGAAAAACAAAATCAATAGAAACTAGAAAAAGTGCTCCTCGGAGCACAGGTCTCCGCCAGGTCAGGTAGGTTATTGTGGGCCAGCAATGTTCAGAATTTGCCAATAAGGATTTGCGTGAAATTTGGATAAAATCTGAAGGCTTAATCTCAAAATATGTATTTTACATAAGTCGGCCACCTGGTGGCGCAATAAAAGGCTAATGTGAAAAATGCAGGGCAGATGTTTTTCCTTGGCCTCTAGGGAGTATGCGTGCAAAGTTTCACGCAGATCGTGCAGTTACAGTTAAAAACGCAATTTGGCCTTTTATAGCGCCACCATGAGGCTGATTTGAAAATGTCCAAGTGGCATTTCTTCCTCTGCCTAGTGGGAATGTGCATGTGAAATTTCACGGAAATTGCATGCTGCGTTCATGATTTGAGGCATTTAGTTCAAAATGGACCAATCCTGCAAACTTTGGAAGCCAACCTTAGCCAATCAGGATGGAATATGGAAAATCAGACAGATCCGTGTTGATCACATGACTATAGAGATATTGTGTACGGATTTGCGTGATGTTTGGATAAAATCTGTAGGAGTAATATCAAAAAATTGATTTTGCACAAATCGGCCATGTAAAAGATTTGGGGCAGAGTTTCTGAATTGGCATCCAAGGAGTGTGTGTGCACAGTTTCGCAGCGACCGGGCCAACGGTTTCGGAGATTAGCCGCTCGCAGACAGATGGACACACGGACACACGACACGGACACACGGACACACGGACGGACGGACGGACGGACGGACGGACGGACAGTATTTTTAACTCTATGGGTAAAATATACTCTCTCGCCATGCCTTTCGGCCTGGCGGAGACAACAAGGCCCCACTGTGGACTTTGTGGCCGTGCAAAAACTTTAGAAGTGAAATTAGGTCAAACTAGAAAAAGTGCTCCTCGGAGCACAGGTCTCCGCCAGGTCAGGTAGGTTATTTTGGCCTCCTAGTGGCGCTATAATAGGCCAATGTGAAAAGGGTGCCATTTATTCCTAGGCCGTGCATGGCAATCGGACACTGCATGCATGATTTGAAGCATTTTGCTCTAAAAATGTGTTTTGCTAAATTTGACCTGCTGGTGGCGCTATAACAGGCCAATGTTAAAAGGGTGGCATTTGTTCCTCAACGTAGTGCAAATGTGCATTCAAAGTTTCACCGCAATCGGACGCTGCGTTCATGATTTGCTGCATTTTGTTCAAAACGGGCCACTTCTGCAAACATGATATGTCAATGTTAGCCAATCAGGATGGAATATGAAAAATCAAACAGATCCGTCTTGATCACGTGACTATAGAGATCATGTGTACCGATTTGCGTGAAATTTGGATAACATTTGAAGGCTTAATATCAAAGAATGTGTTTTACATAAGTCTGCCTCCTGGTGGCGCTATAAAAAGCAAATGTGAAAAAGGCAGGGCAAAGGTTTTTCCTTGGCCTCTAGAGAGTGTGCATACAAAGTTTTACACCGATTGGTGCAGTTATAGGTAAAAACACGAATCGGCCTGTTACAGCGCCACCATGAGGCTGATTTGAACATTTTCAAATGGCATTTCTTCCTCGGCCTAATGGGAATGTGTGTGCAAAATGTCACAGAAATTGCATGCTGTGTTCATGATTTGAGGCATTTTGTTCGAAACGGAGTACTCCTGCAAACTTTGAAAGCCAATTTTTGCCAATCAGGATGGAATATGAAGAATCTGAAATTAGTCGTTTCTTTTAATGACTATAGAGATACTGTGTACCGATTTGCGGGATTTTTGGCCAAAATCTGTAGGAGTACTGTCCAAATATGTGTTTTGCAAAAAGCGGCCTCCTGGTGGCGCTATAACAGGCCCAGGTGAAAAATTTGGGGCAGAGGTTCTGCTCTGGCATCCAGGGAGTGTGTGTGCACAGTTTCTCTGCGATCAAGCCAACGGTGCCGGAGATTAGCTGTACACAAAATGACAGAATGACGGACGGACACACACACGGACACACACGGACACACGGACGGACACACGGACGGACGGACAGGGGCGAAAACATACTCTCGCCATGCCTTTTGGCCTGGCGGAGACAATAATTAAATAAATAAAACCTACCACTGTGTTTGTAGGGCACCCTGTGGAACCAACCGAATGTCCTAAAATTAAAAGATACGTTTACATTATCACATAATGGCCGTGCCAGGTGGATAACAGTGCAACAATGAATGCTAGGTGATAATTAGTTTACACATACAAATAACTTTATTTGTTCCCAAAGACAATGAGTAAATAGCATTTGCTCAACACTTTAACTCTGGAAAAAGATTAGCATTCCTGTCATGGAAGTTACTTACCACTACTATGAAGACGTGTTTCGCGTTTCAACTTGTAGATGATGGAAGACAAGACAATAACCAGGATGATGGAAATGACCAGTGCCACACCCAGGCAGTGCACAATTGTCCAATCTGTGAAAATATTTATTTTTATATCTCTTTTTTATATATTTTTGTGATGTATTTGTAAAGCCAGTATAAAGCCTCTCACTAATCCATGGATATTAGCAAAAAGTATAGATTACAGTCATAAACCCATAGATTAAATAGTTCCATAGGTAATAATGAGAATAAGATTAAGTAATGTTATTACCTACTATACCCTCTTCACATGAGGCCGAATTACAGTAGTAAGTACCAGCAGTGTGGACGGTACAGTTCAGAGTCACAAAGTCTCCTGGATGGACTGACTTCTCTGGTGGCTCCTGGACAATCGCTTGGATGCTGGATGAGGAACCTTTAACATGGAGCATGATTCCTTCTTTGAATTGAAGTTCAAACACTTTCAACCCACAGTAATACATAGCAGAGTCTGACAATTGCACATCCGAGATTTTGAGATGATTAATTCCTTCTCCTGAGACCAAGGAGAAACGGGGATTGTCCTTTAAGTTCTCTGATGAAGGAGCTTTGTCTGACAGCTGTTTGGCTAACAGCTCAGGTTTAGCGCCAAGATGTTGCTTGTACCAGTACAAGGGTAGTGTAGTGTACTGAAAATGTTGTAGATCATCTTGATAGAAGCAGTGCAAAGTCGCGTTGTCTCCAACATCAGCCATTATGAAACTCTTCTGCTGTTCTTCCACTGATAACTGAACCAAAGAAACTGGAAACAGAAATATATAAATATATATAAAAATACATATTATTTTAAGAATGGACATTTGTCACGGTAAAACATTATTGTTGTATTTTACCTCCTCCCCATAGAAGTAGACACATTAGGCGCAGGATGATCGTTGATGCTGCCATCGTCTTCAAGTTTGTCTCTTGAGTGGAAAAAGTTTACGGATGTAGACAATATCTTAAGAGGTGTGGCTGTATGTGATTGGATAAACGGATTGCTTTGCCTTTTTTCTACCAGAAAGTGTATCTGATGCATGCATACGGTATGTGTGTGCATGTGCATGCACGTGTGTGGTCGGTTGCATGTGTGAGTTTGTGTTGTTACAATAAAATGAACAATGAAAATTAAACACCATACATGTCTTTATATTTGTTGTTCCTAGTTCTAACCATTTTCAAGGTATTAGAAAATATGTAATCTTGACCGATGACATTGAACCCCAAAACTCTGAATCCTACTGATCTTCAGTGGTTCGGATATATCAACAGCAATTCTCTTTTTCCCTGGAAAATCTTGGCTACTGCAGGATCTTTCTATTTTCATCAACAACACCCTGGTGGTTCCTGCATGGGCGTGGTCCTGGACAGTCAATTGTCCTTCAAGGCACACATATTGATCACTAAATCCTGCAGGTTTACACTGTACAACATCAAGCCATTACAACTCCCTCCTTGCTGGTCTTCTAGCATGCTCACTCAAACCCTTTCAACTGATCTAGAATGCTGTGGCACACCAGGGTCTTCAACCTCCCAAAAGTTTCACATCTCTGCCTTTTGCGTTCACTTCACTGGCTTCTGGTTGCTGCCTGCATCCAATTAAAAACACTGGTGATGACCTACAAGACAATCTAGACTCTCTAGAGCATGGCACTATCCCTTCTCTGAGACACCCTGGCCAACGCTCCAAGGGTCCTAAACTCTTCTCCCTGACGGCTCCCAAGCTGTGGAATGATGATTTGTTGTTGACTCTATAGTTAGGGCTACGCTGATTGGAATATGACACATTAATGAGGAAAATCCACTTTAACTTCAAATTCATATACTTTTCTATTGATCTTAAACTGTGAAGCTTTTGTTTGTGGACATGAATGAACAACTCTTTTATAATGCTCTAACTAAGTCAACCAAACCTCTACTTTGTTTAAAAAATGCAACAACAACAACAACAACAACAACAACAACAACAACAACAACAACAAAAATAACTTTAATTTAATTTAATTTCAATAGGATAGGGTATAGACTAGAGACAGGAAACTGAAGTCAGAGTGACAGGAGACATGCAAGAAATTAAGAATTTGAGTCTGGTCCTTCCACAAGCAGCACGTGGTTAGTGCACTAACTGTATGCACCACCACACACCCAATTTTAAATTTGATGTGGTGATTGTGGGTTGTTTCTGCCTTTTGAGCCGTTATAATACAAAAGTATAGTTTTTTGCGAAGGTCAATGGTTGTGGGTAAAAGCACACATGATTCTGATAGCTTAATTGCTTCCTGCTAAAACCACAAAGTATATTGCAGTGAAAGAGACAAAAAGCACAAATGGGGCGATCTGATAGCCAAGTGGTTAGGATGTATATCACATGCCTCCATTGTTGAAACATTGTTTTATGTTGTTGAAATTAGCTCAAGAGAGTACAATATATTGTGTGCAGTATTCTTTTCTTTTTTCAATGTCAATATAATTTCTACATCCATAATAGACCCCAGTGCAGTAACACAGCGTTTTGCCTGGTTGGATTTGCAATGTATGACATAATTAGACGGACTACGGACTATGTATACCAGGATAGGATCATTATTAGCATTTCTTGAACAATTTGTTTCAGTGTGCCACATTCACCATGATAAATCAATCTTCATCTTATGAACATGTTGTATTGTCTCTGCTACACTTTAAGATGCTATATGAGTCTTTGATGCTGCAGATCAGTCTTCCTGTCCTCGCTTCACTAGTTTCCACCAAAGGAAAAAAAACAACTGTGACCACAATACATAGAAGTAAGAACCGAAGATTTTGGCTGAGACTCGTCGGTTGAGCTTGAAAGTTGTAAACTACGTCAACATTTATGACTAGGAAAGAATTTATAGACCCTTGAGAATATATTTTGGCCATGCTGTATCTGTATGGGATAATGGCTATAGTGTGTGACTTTTGTACACAGAATTTACGTACCTGATGTAGTCGACTGAACACAACACTCAAATTATTAATTGATACATTATTTTTGTTTGGCCATTATGAATTGTCTTGACTTTTGGCTTGCAGGTCTCCAAATATGCAGGTCTCTGTAACTTACATTTAGACATTTATCCTAATTTATACATTTTAGATAAGGTTAGGCACTATTGGTATGGCTAAGTTTAGACATGGGTTTAAAAGAGGCCTTTCACAGAATTGTTAGAATGCTCATTTATCCTCCATGTTGGAAAAAAGTTGCTATGTTGATATTTATCAACATGAATGTAATCTGGTAAATCTTGCAATCTTGATAAAATATACAAATATTTGGTGCAAGTGAGCTCGATGTTGTGCCATAGAGTAACATCAGAGCACCGTTTACAAAAAACAGTGACATGTGATATCTGTAATATCTGTAATATCAATGCAGGCTGACGATAGGTTCTTGGTTTACGTATTAGTTATTATTGTCTCCGCCAGGCCGAAAGGCATGGCGAGAGAGTATGTTTTTCACCCTGTCCGTCCGTCCGTGTGTGTGTCCGTGTGTCCTTGTGTGTGTCCGTCCGTCTGTGACCAGCTAATCTCCGGCACCGTTGGCTTGATCGCAGCGAAACTGTGCACACACACTCCCTGGATGCCAATTCCGAACCTCTACCCCAAATATTTCTCATGGCCCTTTTATAGCGCCACCAGGAGGCCGATTTGTGCAAAACATATTTTTTGACAGTACTCCTACAGATTTTGTCCAAAAATCACGCAAATCGCTACACAGTATCTCTAAAGTCATTAAACGAAACCGGTCTTTCAGATTTTTCATATTCCATCCTGATTGGCTAAAAATGTCTTCCAAAGTTTGCACAAAATGCCTCAAATCATGAACACAGCATGCAATTTCCGTGAAATTTTGCATGCACATTCCCATTAGGCCGAGGAAGAAATGCCACTTGAATTTTTTCCAATCAACCTCATGGTGGCGCTATAACAGGCCGATTCGTGTTTTTACCTATAACTGCACCAATCTGTGTAAAACTTTGTATGCACACTCCCTAGAGGTCAACCAAAAACCTTTGCCCTGCATTTTTCACATCTGCCTTTTATAGCGCCACCAGGAGGTCGACTTATGTAAAACACATTATTCTATTCACCTGTTTGTGTTTTCCACTTCCTGTCGGATTTCATTGGATATCATTAGTCATCTGACCAGTTTCATTGGATTTCATTGGATCAAATCGACAGGAAGTGGAAAACACATAGGAAGTGGAAAGCCTAGGAAACAGGTGAATACTACTCCTTCCAATTTTATCAAAATTTCACGCAAATCGGTACACATGATCTCTATAGTTATGTGATCAAGACGGATGTGTTTGATTTTTCATATTCTATCCTGATTGGCTAAGATTGACATCTAAAGTTTGCATATAGCAAAACAAATGTTTTTAACAAAATGCCTCAAATCATGAATGCAGTCAGGGTCCAATTGTCATGCAAGGCCTAAGAACAAATGGCACCCTTTTCACATTGGCCTATTATAGCGCCACCAGGAGGCCACAATAGCCTACCTGACCTGGCGGAGACCTGTGCTCCGAGGAGCACTTTTTCTAGTTAGATTATTGGTTTACTTATGTATAATTTTATTATTAGATTACTATTTTTATGCATTTGTTGTATTGTGTGTATTATGATGTATTATGATGTTTTATCTTGTGTCCTTGATTACTGTAAATCGCTCTGGATTAAGAACGTCTGCGAAATGCCTAAACTGTAAACTGTAAACTGTAACAAATCATACTATTCTGTATTAGTGTTGGTCTACTGTGAGTTTGAACAGCTAATGAGAATACTGTGAATTTCCCTTATTCCAGCTCATATACATGTTACAGTTTGAGCAGTACATGCTAAATGTACTGCATATACCTACCACATTATCACAATACTGACTGAGGGTGACAAGACTATAGCAGAGATGAGGCACCCTCTTAATACCAAGAATATTACGCAGGAAACGTGGCAAGCTGGTACATCACACCTCACATTATTTTCTCACACGTCTCTATGCAGTATGCACCATTTCTTTAAGAGTCACGGACCCTTTAAATTCTGTGATTCAACACATGAACAGAAGAAATACACAACAATGTATAATTTAATTACATTTTAATGATAATATCTTCATAAAAAGGAAAAATTAAAATAAAGATAATATAGAATTGAATACTATAGAATAGAATAAGCATAATTTATTTTTGTTCATAAAACCTATTGAAAAAGTAAAGCTATTTTGGATGCAAATGGAATTATTATGATAGTGGCATTATAAAGCGTTAGGAAACTATTTCAATTAATTCAGATGAAAATATTCAGCAAGTTGAACAAGTGAGAGACAATTCATAATGGCGTGTTTTTCACAAGTTTACATGATGTCAAGTTTAGGTATATTTTCTGGTCATGTAGATGATGGTTAAGGTGAGGAGGCTGCAGAGTACAACTCCAGTTCTGATGATGGAGAGAAGCACCAGGATCTTCATCTGGTTCCGACAGTCATCTTCAACATCCAGTCTGGTCCCATTACCATACAGAATCTTCCCACATGAGGCCACAGCACAGTAGTAAGTACCAACATCACTGAGTCTGAGGTTCTTCATGGAGAAGTTGTAGAAGTTGCCCTGTGTTGTGTTTGCTATTTCACAACGTTGGTCATGGGTGTAAAAGAATACTGGTTGAGATTTTTCTGATTGTCTGAACCAGTAGACACTGTGTTCTCCAGCACAGGGCTCAGTGTGGACGGTACAGTTCAGAGTCACAGAGTCTCCTGGTTGGACTGACTTCTCTGGTGGCTCCTGGACAATCGCTTGGATGCTGGATGAGGAACCTTTAACATGGAGCATGATTCCTTCTTTGAATTGAAGTTCAAACACTTTCAACCCACAGTAATACATAGCAGAGTCTGACAATTGCACATCCGAGATTTTGAGATGATTAATTCCTTCTCCTGAGACCAAGGAGAAACGGGGATTGTCCTTTATGTTCTCTGATGAAGGAGCTTTGTCTGACAGCTGTTTGGCTAACAGCTCAGGTTTAGCGCCAAGATGTTGCTTGTACCAGTACAAGGGTAGTGTAGTGTACTGAAAATGTTGTAGATCATCTTGATAGAAGCAGTGCAAAGTCGCGTTGTCTCCAACATCAGCCATTATGAAACTCTTCTGCTGTTCTTCCACTGATAACTGAACCAAAGAAACTGGAAACAGAAATATATAAATATATATAAAAATACATATTATTTTAAGAATGGACATTTGTCACGGTAAAACATTATTGTTGTATTTTACCTCCTCCCCATAGAAGTAGACACATTAGGCGCAGGATGATCGTTGATGCTGCCATCGTCTTCAAGTTTGTCTCTTGAGTGGAAAAAGTTTACGGATGTAGACAATATCTTAAGAGGTGTGGCTGTATGTGATTGGATAAACGGATTGCTTTGCCTTTTTTCTACCAGAAAGTGTATCTGATGCATGCATACGGTATGTGTGTGCATGTGCATGCACGTGTGTGGTCGGTTGCATGTGTGAGTTTGTGTTGTTACAATAAAATGAACAATGAAAATTAAACACCATACATGTCTTTATATTTGTTGTTCCTAGTTCTAACCATTTTCAAGGTATTAGAAAATATGTAATCTTGACCGATGACATTGAACCCCAAAACTCTGAATCCTACTGATCTTCAGTGGTTCGGATATATCAACAGCAATTCTCTTTTTCCCTGGAAAATCTTGGCTACTGCAGGATCTTTCTATTTTCATCAACAACACCCTGGTGGTTCCTGCATGGGCGTGGTCCTGGACAGTCAATTGTCCTTCAAGGCACACATATTGATCACTAAATCCTGCAGGTTTACACTGTACAACATCAAGCCATTACAACTCCCTCCTTGCTGGTCTTCTAGCATGCTCACTCAAACCCTTTCAACTGATCTAGAATGCTGTGGCACACCAGGGTCTTCAACCTCCCAAAAGTTTCACATCTCTGCCTTTTGCGTTCACTTCACTGGCTTCTGGTTGCTGCCTGCATCCAATTAAAAACACTGGTGATGACCTACAAGACAATCTAGACTCTCTAGAGCATGGCACTATCCCTTCTCTGAGACACCCTGGCCAACGCTCCAAGGGTCCTAAACTCTTCTCCCTGACGGCTCCCAAGCTGTGGAATGATGATTTGTTGTTGACTCTATAGTTAGGGCTACGCTGATTGGAATATGACACATTAATGAGGAAAATCCACTTTAACTTCAAATTCATATACTTTTCTATTGATCTTAAACTGTGAAGCTTTTGTTTGTGGACATGAATGAACAACTCTTTTATAATGCTCTAACTAAGTCAACCAAACCTCTACTTTGTTTAAAAAATGCAACAACAACAACAACAACAACAACAACAACAACAACAAAAATAACTTTAATTTAATTTAATTTCAATAGGATAGGGTATAGACTAGAGACAGGAAACTGAAGTCAGAGTGACAGGAGACATGCAAGAAATTAAGAATTTGAGTCTGGTCCTTCCACAAGCAGCACGTGGTTAGTGCACTAACTGTATGCACCACCACACACCCAATTTTAAATTTGATGTGGTGATTGTGGGTTGTTTCTGCCTTTTGAGCCGTTATAATACAAAAGTATAGTTTTTTGCGAAGGTCAATGGTTGTGGGTAAAAGCAAACATTGTTTTATGTTGTTGAAATTAGCTCAAGAGAGTACAATATATTGTGTGCAGTATTCTTTTCTTTTTTCAATGTCAATATAATTTCTACATCCATAATAGACCCCAGTGCAGTAACACAGCGTTTTGCCTGGTTGGATTTGCAATGTATGACATAATTAGACGGACTACGGACTATGTATACCAGGATAGGATCATTATTAGCATTTCTTGAACAATTTGTTTCAGTGTGCCACATTCACCATGATAAATCAATCTTCATCTTATGAACATGTTGTATTGTCTCTGCTACACTTTAAGATGCTATATGAGTCTTTGATGCTGCAGATCAGTCTTCCTGTCCTCGCTTCACTAGTTTCCACCAAAGGAAAAAAACAACTGTGACCACAATACATAGAAGTAAGAACCGAAGATTTTGGCTGAGACTCGTCGGTTGAGCTTGAAAGTTGTAAACTACGTCAACATTTATGACTAGGAAAGAATTTATAGACCCTTGAGAATATATTTTGGCCATGCTGTATCTGTATGGGATAATGGCTATAGTGTGTGACTTTTGTACACAGAATTTACGTACCTGATGTAGTCGACTGAACACAACACTCAAATTATTAATTGATACATTATTTTTGTTTGGCCATTATGAATTGTCTTGACTTTTGGCTTGCAGGTCTCCAAATATGCAGGTCTCTGTAACTTACATTTAGACATTTATCCTAATTTATACATTTTAGATAAGGTTAGGCACTATTGGTATGGCTAAGTTTAGACATGGGTTTAAAAGAGGCCTTTCACAGAATTGTTAGAATGCTCATTTATCCTCCATGTTGGAAAAAAGTTGCTATGTTGATATTTATCAACATGAATGTAATCTGGTAAATCTTGCAATCTTGATAAAATATACAAATATTTGGTGCAAGTGAGCTCGATGTTGTGCCATAGAGTAACATCAGAGCACCGTTTACAAAAAACAGTGACATGTGATATCTGTAATATCTGTAATATCAATGCAGGCTGACGATAGGTTCTTGGTTTACGTATTAGTTATTATTGTCTCCGCCAGGCCGAAAGGCATGGCGAGAGAGTATGTTTTTCACCCTGTCCGTCCGTCCGTGTGTGTGTCCGTGTGTCCTTGTGTGTGTCCGTCCGTCTGTGACCAGCTAATCTCCGGCACCGTTGGCTTGATCGCAGCGAAACTGTGCACACACACTCCCTGGATGCCAATTCCGAACCTCTACCCCAAATATTTCTCATGGCCCTTTTATAGCGCCACCAGGAGGCCGATTTGTGCAAAACATATTTTTTGACAGTACTCCTACAGATTTTGTCCAAAAATCACGCAAATCGCTACACAGTATCTCTAAAGTCATTAAACGAAACCGGTCTTTCAGATTTTTCATATTCCATCCTGATTGGCTAAAAATGTCTTCCAAAGTTTGCACAAAATGCCTCAAATCATGAACACAGCATGCAATTTCCGTGAAATTTTGCATGCACATTCCCATTAGGCCGAGGAAGAAATGCCACTTGAATTTTTTCCAATCAACCTCATGGTGGCGCTATAACAGGCCGATTCGTGTTTTTACCTATAACTGCACCAATCTGTGTAAAACTTTGTATGCACACTCCCTAGAGGTCAACCAAAAACCTTTGCCCTGCATTTTTCACATCTGCCTTTTATAGCGCCACCAGGAGGTCGACTTATGTAAAACACATTATTCTATTCACCTGTTTGTGTTTTCCACTTCCTGTCGGATTTCATTGGATATCATTAGTCATCTGACCAGTTTCATTGGATTTCATTGGATCAAATCGACAGGAAGTGGAAAACACATAGGAAGTGGAAAGCCTAGGAAACAGGTGAATACTACTCCTTCCAATTTTATCAAAATTTCACGCAAATCGGTACACATGATCTCTATAGTTATGTGATCAAGACGGATGTGTTTGATTTTTCATATTCTATCCTGATTGGCTAAGATTGACATCTAAAGTTTGCATATAGCAAAACAAATGTTTTTAACAAAATGCCTCAAATCATGAATGCAGTCAGGGTCCAATTGTCATGCAAGGCCTAAGAACAAATGGCACCCTTTTCACATTGGCCTATTATAGCGCCACCAGGAGGCCACAATAGCCTACCTGACCTGGCGGAGACCTGTGCTCCGAGGAGCACTTTTTCTAGTTAGATTATTGGTTTACTTATGTATAATTTTATTATTAGATTACTATTTTTATGCATTTGTTGTATTGTGTGTATTATGATGTTTTATCTTGTGTCCTTGATTACTGTAAATCGCTCTGGATTAAGAACGTCTGCGAAATGCCTAAACTGTAAACTGTAAACTGTAACAAATCATACTATTCTGTATTAGTGTTGGTCTACTGTGAGTTTGAACAGCTAATGAGAATACTGTGAATTTCCCTTATTCCAGCTCATATACATGTTACAGTTTGAGCAGTACATGCTAAATGTACTGCATATACCTACCACATTATCACAATACTGACTGAGGGTGACAAGACTATAGCAGAGATGAGGCACCCTCTTAATACCAAGAATATTACGCAGGAAACGTGGCAAGCTGGTACATCACACCTCACATTATTCTTCTCACACGTCTCTATGCAGTATGCACCATTTCTTTAAGAGTCACGGACCCTTTAAATTCTGTGATTCAACACATGAACAGAAGAAATACACAACAATGTATAATTTAATTACATTTTAATGATAATATCTTCATAAAAAGGAAAAATTAAAATAAAGATAATATAGAATTGAATACTATAGAATAGAATAAGCATAATTTATTTTTGTTCATAAAACCTATTGAAAAAGTAAAGCTATTTTGGATGCAAATGGAATTATTATGATAGTGGCATTATAAAGCGTTAGGAAACTATTTCAATTAATTCAGATGAAAATATTCAGCAAGTTGAACAAGTGAGAGACAATTCATAATGGCGTGTTTTTTTATGTTTACATGATGTCAAGTTTAGGTATATTTTCTGGTCATGTAGATGATGGTTAAGGTGATGAGGCTGCAGAGTACAACTCCAGTTCTGATGATGGAGAGAAACACCAGGATCTTCATTTGGTTCCGACAGTCATCTTCAACATCCAGTCTGGTTCCATTACCATACAGAATCTTCCCACATGAGGCCACAGCACAGTAGTAAGTACCAGCATCACTCGGTCTGAAGTTCTTCATGGAGAAGTTGTAGAAGCTGCCCTGTGCTGTGTTTGCTATTTCACAACCTTGGTCATGGGTGTAAAAGAATACTGGTTGAGATTTATCTGATTGTCTGAACCAGTAGACACTGTGTTCTCCAGCACAGGGCTCGGTGTGGACGGTACAGTTCAGAGTCACAGAGTCTCCTGGTTGCACTGACTTCTCTGGTGGCTCCTGGACAATCGCTTGAATGCTGGACGAGGATCCTTTAACAAGGAGCATGATTCCTTCTTTGAAATAATTTTTTATCATACTCTGTAATCAGACAGTAATACATTGCAGAGTCTGACAACTGCACATCTGAGATCTGGAGATTATATATTCCTTTTCCTGTGACCACGGAGAAACGGGGATCGCTCATAGATTTCCTCACAATAGCTTCGCCTCTCGGCTTCACCTGGGAATCTAACTGCTCAGGTTTATTGCCAAAAAGTTGCTTGTACCAGGTTATGTACACTATGCCTTCATGTTGATAGAAGAAGCATTTCAATGTCACATTGTGTCCAACATCAGCCATTATGAAACTCTTCTGCTGTTCTTCCTCTGATAACTGAACAAAAGCAACTGGAAACAGACAGTTATATATAAATAATACATATTATTACAATAATGGATTTTTGTTATGATTGTAGGTAAAATAATTGTGGTATTTTACCTTCTCCCCATAGAAGTAAACCCATTAGGCGCAGGATGATTGTTGATGCTGCCATCGTCTTCAAGTTTGTCTCTTGAGTGGAAAGAGTTTACGCATGTGGACAACATCTTAAGAGGTGTGGCTGTATGTGATTGGATAAACTGATTGCTTTGACTTGTGCAGAATTCTACCAGAAAGTCTGATATATGCATACGGTATGTGTGCATGCGTGCGCATGTGCGTGCACGTGTGTGTGTGTGTGTGTGTGTGTGTGTGTGTGTGTGTGTGTGTGTGTGTGTGTGTGTGTGTGTGTGTGTGTGTGTGTGTGTGTGTGTGTGTGTGTGTGCGCGTGTGCGTGCATGCTGCATGTGTGAGGGTGTGTGTTACAATAAAATGTCCAATACTGAACTGGTTCAGGATGTCATGTGGAAGTTTTCCAAATGAATAAGATGGATGACACAAGCTCTCTCTCCCTTCCTGTTGACAACCGGACCAATGCTAAAGGTGTCCTATAGACTCTTCTCTTGCAGAGTCGATCAAGCTTGTCGATTTGCTATTTTTGCGGAATATTCACCCTTGAATAGGGACGCTGGGATTCATCCTCCTATAATTCCACAAACCTCTGAGCCGAAACCTCTGAGCCCAAACCTCTGAGCCCAAAAATTGTTCTGCCCGGTTCTCCTCAGTGCCTGGAGTTAGGATCTTTCTATTTCCACCAACAACACCCTGGTGGTTCCTGCATGGGCGTGGTCCTAGACAGTCAGTTGTCCTTCAAGGCACACGTATTGATCACTCAATACTGCAGGTTTACACATCAAGCCATTACAACTCCCTCCTTGCTGGTCTGTTAGTACGCTCACTCAAACCCTTTCAACTGATCTAGAATGCTGTGGCACACCTGGCCTTCTACCTCCCAAAGGTTTCTCATCTCTGCCTTTTGCGTTCACTTCACTGGCTTCTGGTTGCTGCCTGCATCCAATTCAAAACATTGGTGATGACCTACAAGACAATTTAGACTCTAGAGCATGGCACTATCCCTTCTCTAAGACACCCTGGCCAACGCTCCAAGGGTCCTAAACTCTTCTCCCTGATGGCTCCCAAGCTGTGGAATGATGATTTGTTGTTGACTCTATAGTTGGGGCTACGCTGATTGGAACATGACAGGTATTCAATGAGGAAAATCCACTTTAACTTCAAATTCATGTACTTTTCTGTTGATCTTAAACTGTGAAGCTTTTGTTTGTGGACATGAATGAACAACTCTTTTATAATGCTGTAACTAAGTCAACCAAAAACCTCTATCTATTAACACCAATGGATTTCGTGTTTCCTAGTGTCATCCCAATGTTTTAACTTTTTGGAAAATGAATTTGTTTAAAAAATGCAACAACAACAACAACAAAAACATAACATTTATTTCAATAGGAGAGTGTATAGACAGGAAACTGAAGTCAGAGAGACTGGAGACATGCAAGAAATTAAGAATTTGAGTCCGGTCCTTCCACAAGCAGCATGTGGTTAGTGCACTAACTGTATGCACCCAATGTATTTTAAATTTGATGTGGTGATTGTGGGTTGTTTCTGCCTTTTGAGCTGTTATAATACAAAAGTATATATTTATTGCAAAGGTCACTGGTTGTGGGTAAAAGCTCACATGATTCTGACTGCTTCCTGCTAAAACCACAAAGTATATTGTAGTGAAAGAGATAAAAAGCACAGTAAAGATGGGGCGACCCGATAGCCGAGTGGTTAGGGTGTATAGCCTACCACATGCAGAGGATGCCTTCTTTAGCATGTCCCCAGATCAACTCCTGGCCAGCTTGATTATTTGCTGTGTGTCATTCACCCATTCACTCTTTGGCTGCCTTTCCTGTGTCGAAATAAAGTAGAAAAATAGAACCTGCCAAAGCCTCCATTGTTGAAATATAGTTTTATGGTGTTAAAAATAGCTTAAGAGTAGGCCTACACAATATATTGTGTGCAGTATTCTTTCTTTTTTTTCAAGGTCAATAGTATTAATAATTTCTACATCCAAAATAGACCTATATCGTCATATGCCTGGTTGGATATTCAATGTCTGAAATAGTTAGAACTGGATCAGCTACTGACTATGGTTACATGGTCAGACGCACCATGTAGCCAGATTATTATACATATGTTTTGTGTTTTGAACAATTTGTTTCAGGGTGCCACATTCTCCATGATAAATCAATCTTCATCTTGTGAACATGTTGATTTGATTTGTTTTTATTAGACGTTATACAGGAAAAAACACATGCTACATCATGTTCAAACTATGCTACGCTTTAAGATGCTGTGTGTCTTTGAGGCTGCAGACCAGTCTTCCTGTCCTCGCTTCACTAGTTTCCACCAAAGGAAACTAAACAACTGTAACCACATAGAAGTGAGAAAATATGCTTTCGGCTGAGACTCGGTTGAGCTTGAAAGGGGTAAACTACGTCAACATTTATGATCAGAGTTTTTTTTGGACCATGCTGTATCTGTGTGGGATAATGTACAGTCATCTGAACACAACCACACAATTATTAATTGACACATATCATTTATTTTAGTTTAACCATTATGAATAGTAAGAGGTTCTTGTAGTTGACTTTTTGCAGGTCTCCAATTAAGCTGTAACTCCGCTTAAAGCTGCACTATGTAACTTTCCTCTTCTATCCCGGATTTGAACCCTGTTTCCTGCGTAAGTCCTGAACTCTTCACCATTGAGCTAATAGAGCCTGCCTGCTTGCTCAGGGGATAAATTGAATCTTGACCATCAGATCAAAATAAGTGTCAGATCCTGTGTCTAGGTGAGACATGAGTCACGTGACCTTTGACATGATCTAAATGTCTCAATAGAAGAGCAGGGAAACAAAATACAACCACCCCAATTGTATAAGCTATATTGAATTAACATACTCTACCATACAGATTGGACAAAATTACATATTATTCATTAAAAAAAGTATCAAAGTGCTGCTTTTAGTTTAGACATGGGTTTAATTTACTTTCTGTACTTTAAATACATTTTGATATCAATAATTTTTTACTTTTACTCAAGTAAATTTTGAATTCCAGACAGAGTTATTCTACATTTACTTAAGTAAAACATTTTAGTACTTTTCCCACCACTGTACATTAGGCATTGTCTTCTTAAAGTGGTTGCCAATGGTTACAGGACGTAACGCTGGAAGAAAGAGAACTATACAAATACTTGGTGCACGGACTCTATTAATTTATTTAATCAAGGGTATACACTGTTGATATGTTTAAGAGGTATGGGTTAATGTTTAGGGCAGGTAACACAAAGTAAGCAAAAAATAAATCTGAAGAAGGATAAAACAATGGAAGTTCAGCCAATAACAAGTAATTAGTGTCACAGCAAAGCTGTTACAGTATGTGTTAACCTCAGCAGGTATAGACAAGTTTAAAAGCAGACAGAGGCATATCTGCATGTCTTCAGGCATGGGTGTATTACTATGAATCATGTATTTATAAGGAATATGAATGTGATTATCAACAGTTTTTTCAGGCGACCAAAGGCACATATCTTTATATGAAGATACTACTGATGTATGTCCTAACAATCAGATAATACAATGGCTAACAATGTGACAGAAGAGCTCCTAATCGTTGCTGATTATGTTGTGTGGAGTTTCAATAACCAATTATGTTGGTGATTATTTATCAGCAATTTGTTGTAGTTGTCAGTGTGGGCTCCTTAGAGAAATGTGGTTTACAGACAAAACTCAACTGTGATAGAGCTAACCTATTGTAGCAACAAGAGCAAAGAACCACAAAGACATCCTGGAAGAGAGAGAGATCTTCAGAGGAAATGGTTTGTTTTTTGTTTGTTACCACAGAAGTACCTGCACTCAGCTCACTGTGTGCATGGGCGTTGGACTGTGACATAAGAACGGACGAGACACAAATCAGTAGATGTCTTTGAATTGTTGAAAAGAAATTCATCAGCTTCAATTGTAATGCATTCATTTGTAACAGTCTGGTTTAAATAATAATTAAAACATTTGGAAGCGAGCGCCAAATAAACAACAGCACTTTAGAAACAAGCCCAAAAAAACAAAAAATATATATTTACAAGCAACTTTGCAGAAAAAGAAGCCCAAAGTGGCCTATAATAAGCAAAGATGGCAACACTGCTGGTGAGTTGTACATCCCATTTCATCTAAAGTGCCTCTGGCCTTGATGCAGTGTTTACACGAGTCTCTGACTTCCTATCTTGAGGCCAGGAGAACACAGCAGCTCAACTGTTTCGTAAATGTATATTTTCGTTTATTGTCATCCATAGTGTCTGTGTGGGTTACTGTCCTCTATGATAAAATAAAGATAAATAATTGAACAAGGACACTTCTTGCTCATAATGCCTGTTGAGAAAATAAAGACATTCTGGATGGAAAATATTACAATAAAATGATAATAATGTTAAATATAATAAATATATAGTATATATATATAAATATAATAATACATCACATGACTATAGACTATAGACATCATGTGTACCGAATTGCGTGAAATTTGCATCTGAAGGCTTAATATCAAAAAGATTGTTTTACATAAGTCGGCCTCCTGGTGGCGCTATAAAAGGCAAATGTGAAAAATGCAGGGCAAAGGTTTTTCCTTGGCCTCTAGAGAGTGTGCATACAAAGTTTTACACAGATCGGTGCAGTTATAGGTAAAAACACGAATCGGCCTGTCATAGCGCCACCATGAGGCTGATTTGAAACATCAGGATACAATTTGAAAAATCTGAAAGATTTGTTTGGTTTAATGACTATAGAGATACTGTGTACCGATTTGCGGGATGTTTGGACAAAATCTGTAGGAGTAGGCTACTGTCAATTTTTTTTTTGCACAAATCGGCCTCCTGGTGTCGCTATAAAAGGCCCATGTGAAAAATGTGGGGCAGAGGTTCTGCTCTGGCATCCAGGGAGTGACACACACGGACACACGGACACACGGACGGACAGGGGGCAAAACATACTCTCGCCATGCATGGCGGAGACAATTATAGTTGATATAGCGTTACCATCATTTTAACCACATTATATATCTCTCAGGTCATCCCTGTTTCATCCATGGCACCCCTGAATAACATTGTTACTTTATAGCACCTTAAATTTATGTGAAATTACGCTACGCAAATATGTAAATATTTCCCCCTAAGATACAGCGTGTCACGGTGAAAACTTGAGAGAATAATTCCTTTTGGAGTTAGACAGATTGACATTATACTTGACATTTAACCACTTGAACCCCAGCATCCCTATTCTGGGGGGAATATTAGTCAAACATAACCGATCTACAAGCTCTCAACGTGTCGCAAGGTCCGTTTTACTAATTAAATCTAGAGGGTCTAAGTGGTTAAACTGAAGTGATATTGATGAATTCCAAATATTAGTATCCTGCTGTGGCACCCCTGGACTTGTGTCACGGCACCCTAGGGTGCCACCGTCTGCCACGTGGCACCCACTTTGAGAAACCCTGACCACTCCCTAGGAGCAGGGAGGGAGGGGCGGGCTTTTTAAGTCCTCCAATTGTCGGGCTCCCCCCCCCCCCTCACACACACACACACACACACACACACACACACACACACAGTCTCTGCAATGTTTTGGAAGTAAAATATCAAAATATATACATAATATAATGTTACTCCAGATGAACGTTGAGTAGAGTTGTCAGTGCTTACCAGAGTGGTGAAAGCTGCTAAAACACAAACAGAAGAGCATTTTCTCCATCTGACCAAACTGAGGTGAGTTTCTGCAGGTGACTTAGCTTAGCTAATTAGCTGCTAATTAGCATTAAAGGAATTGATGGAATTGCGTGTAATTTCACTTTTATTTTACTTGGTAAAGCAACAACTAGTCAGGATGCAGCATTGTTGTGTTGTGTTGTGTTGTGTTGTGTTGTGTTGTGTTGTGTTGTGTTGTGTTGTGTTGTGTGATGTGATGTGATGTGATGTGAAGTGATTAAGTGAATATGTTGTATTGTTGAACCATGTTTGATTGTGATGCTAAGACTAGAGTATGCAGGCCTAGTCAGTCGTGTAAACTAAAGTAATAAGTACATGTACTCAAGTACTATACAATTTTGAGGAGCTTTTACTTTACTGGAGTATTTTAATATTCAATACTTTTACTTCTCCACTACATTCCAGAGACAAATATTTTACTTCTATCCACATCTACAATTATTTGAAAACTTTAGTTACTTTGTAGATTTGGATTATTATTACAAAACATACCACTTCAGCCCTATAGCCATAGTTTGGCTATTTGAAAATAGCCGATCTACAAGCTCACAACGCGTCACATCGTAACATGTTGTGCATAATGAGTACTTTTACTTTTGGCACTTTAAGTATATTTTGAAGTCAATACCTTTGTACTTTTACTCAAGTAAATTTTGAATACCAGACTTGTACTTGTAATAGAGTATTTCTAAACTGTTGTATTGGTACTTTTACTCAAGTAAAAATAATTGAGTACTTTTTACACCACTGGGCCCAGTAAATCACTTTACACATTCACCAGGATTCTGGATGGCTTGGTTCCATCCACCTCTAATAAAGTACTGGTGAAGCTAACCAGATGTATGGAGGATGGAGATGGCGGGATTCGCCACTGGAAGGCTCATCCGAGGATGCCCTGCCCTAGAGAACGAGATCTGGAGATCTCTCTCTATCCATGGTTTTGTCTGCATGGGGGATTCCTCCGAAGACTTGGTCCGCACGGTAAAACGGCCGAAGACCTCGTCCTTCTCGGGGGTTTCCCCTGAAGACGGCTGATGAAGACGGCTCAAAGTAGGAACCTCTTTAGGACTGTCACGATTATGACATTTTACTTGACGATTAATTGTCGCTCAAATAATTGCGATTAACGATTTAAATGCGTATCTGTCGTGCTCTGCTGAACTTTATACTTAAAAAAAAACATAAATAGTGAGAAATAGCATTCTGCTATTTCCACAATTTTTTTTTATGTTTGAAAACATATTAACATTTTTCAACATGGAAATGATTATGACGACTGAAAAAGTATTGCGATTATCTCAAATACTTGCGATTAGGCGATCATGTAATAATTTTTCCTTTTCCTTTGCTGGATGCTGCTGCTGCTGCTGCAGTTTGCGTTGTATGCTGTTCGTGTCATGTGCTGATGTGGTTCAAGATGTAGCTCTGTTGGGGCCTGGTGTGGCAGTGAAACATGTTCAGTGACTGTTTGTTTGTGGCTCTGGAATTGAAGGCTGATGTGAATATAGACTATGTCGGCTGTGTTGTGGCTTTAGGAGTACGGTAAAAAAAAATGTTTTGCAAAAAGTGGCCTCCTGGTGGCGCTATAACAGGCCCATGTGAAAAATGTGGGGCAGAGGTTCTGAATTGGCATCCAGGGAGAGTGTGTGCACAGTTTCGCTGCTACAGACAATAAGCTCATGGAAGTCAAACAAAAGTACTAAAAATTAAAAAATAAACAGGCTCCGTGATTGAAAATGTCATAATTCTATTTAATTTAGTCTTTTTTGCCCATATGCATACTTAACAGTTATCTTTATAACAGTATTAGAGAGGTATCATTTTCTCTTGGTGTCTATGGACATTTGCTGTAGCCACGCTTCCCGGTCCTGGGGCCTTGGTGCTGGCTTTAGCTTTGATTTAGAGGAAATGTGAGTTGTAGCAGACCTGCAGTTTTCTGGGAGTTTGTGTCAGATACTGTATGTAGTGCATAAAAACTAAACACTGCTTCTCCCCGTTTAGTTTTGAATCTGGGGACAGAAAGCAGACCTGTCCGAGACAACCTGAGAGTTCTGGATGGTTCATAAATTAGAAGAAGATCATGAATGTATTTTGTCACTAAACCATTCAGTGCTTTATTTTGAATTAAATTCTTTGACAGACAAAAGAAAAATAAGCAAATCCTACTTGACTGTTGTCAATAAGTGTCATTCAGTCAATTATGTCTCTTTCAGAATCATAGTCAGTTTTATTTGTCATATCACAGTCTTACAGGTGTAAAGGAGTGGGTGAAAATATATTTTGTGTGCGAGATCCGTCGTTTTGAGAAGAGAGAGGATAGTAGAGTGAAAGCAAAGGGAAAACAACTGATATAGAAAACTGGTTAAATAGAACAAATAAAGATATATAAAATGATACAGATAGCTTATGTAAAAGCAGATATATACATGATATTTAGGACATTAGCATCATATGCACTTGTACACAAACTTTAGCATTAATCATCTTTCAATGCAAAGTTGACATTGTAGTATGTCTTTGTTTTGATAACTTGACAATAACCAAATGTTTATTACCAATGTCTACATCAACGCAAAGATGACATTTGTTAGTTAAGGATTGGACTACCTAGAGTGAAGCACTGGAACGCATTTTGAAAACTCTGACTCAGATAGGGACTCGGCTCTGACTCAACATTGCTAATTGGTGTCAACATTAACTTACATCAATCACCATCCTTTCAGCAGTGATAATCTATACTCTAACTCCAGCATACACAGTCTCTTCCATGTTGTTCCTCTGTGGTCTTGATCGTCTCTTCTTGTTGAGACTCAGAGCAGCATAATGGAGGTTGTCTTCATTTTGGTCCTTGTATTAAAAACAAAAACAGTGTAGAAAACAAGTAGAAAGATGATCAAGACCCCGGTGTGGGAAAATTTAGAAGAACATTTGGTCAAATAAATAAAACCTACCACTGTTTTTGTAGGCGACACTGCGGAACCAAGTGAATGCCCTAAAAACAAAATGTAAACATGATTTATTACCCTTGCAAACATTGTTGATCGACTTTATCCAGCCAAGGGCAAATTTATCCATACAGCTGTGTCTGAGGTTGAATAACAAGCTCAACAACGAATATTAAGTGATACTTTGTTTATAACATACCCATAACCTTTTTTTTGTATTCACAAAGACATCAAGAAAATAGCATTTGATTACTTTAATTGAATGAATAGATTCTCATCACTGTGTTGAGTCACTTACCACTACTACGAAGATGTGTTTCCCGTTTCAACTTGTAGATGATGGAAGACAAGACAATAAGCAGGATGATGGAAATGACCAGTGCTACACCCAGGCAGTGCACCATTAGATTAGATTTATCTGTAGGGATTGTGTACCAGAAAACATTTATTTTTTCATTTAAATGATAACAATAATGATAATGAATTTATTTGTATAGCGCTTTTCTAAACAAATGTGCTTTACAGACATGTCAAAAACAGTAGTTTTGAAAACTTCAAAATCTTCTTCCATGGAAATTAGCAATTTTATGCCATAAAGTCATAGTAGTGTTGATGAAATAGTACCATACTGTAGGTGCTGAGAATAAGATTAAGTGATATTACCTACTGTACCCTCAACACCCAGCCTGGTTCCATTTCCATACAGAATCGCCCCACATGAGGCCACAGCACAGTAGTAAATACCACTATCACTGAGTCTGAGGTTCTTCATAGAGAAGTTGTAGAATCTGCCCTGTGTTGTGTTTGCTATTTCACAACGTTGGTCATGTGTGTAAAAGAATACTGGCTGAGATTTTACTGATTGTCTGAACCAGTAGACACTGTGTTCTCCAGCACAGGGCTCAGTGTGGACGGTACAGTTCAGAGTCACAGAGTCTCCTGGCTGGACTGACTTCTCCGGTGGCTCCTGGACAATCGCTTGGATGCTGGACGAGGATCCTTTAACAAGGAGCATGATTCCTTCATTTAACTGAATTTCAGAATATGACGCCGACCCACAGTAATACATTGCAGAGTCTGACAACTGCACATCCGAGATGTTGAGATGATTTATTTGTTTTCCTGAGACCACGGTGAAACGGGGATTGCTTGTAAGTTTCCTTGTCGAAATAGCTTCGCCTCTCGGCTTCACCTGGGAATCTAACAGCTCAGGTTTATCTCCAAGTCGTTGCTTGTACCAGGTTATGTACACCATGTTATTATCCTGATAGAAGCAGTGCAAAGTCACGTTGTCTCCAACATCAGCCATTAAGAAACTCTTCTGCTGTTCTTCCACTGATAATTGAACAAAAGCAACTGGAAACAGAAATATATGAATATTTAAGATACATAAAATACGCAAGACACATTTTTCGTAATGGTTGTAGGTTAAATAATTGTGGTATTGTACCTTCTCTCCATAGAAGTAAGCACATTAGATGCAGGATGATCTTTAATGCTGCCATCATCTTCACGTTTGTCTCTTGAGTGGAAAGAGTTTAGGGATGTAGACAACATTAAGAGGTGTGGCTGTGTGTGATTGGACAAACTGATTGCTTCGCTTTGTGATGATGTCATGACAGACTGACAGAAAATCTGTTAGTGACCCAGGCTACATTGATGATCGTGCGTGCGTGCGTGCGTGCGTGCGTGCGTGCGTGCGTGCGTGCGTGCGTGCGTGCGTGCGTGCGTGCGTGCGTGCGTGCGTGCGTGCGTGCGTGCACGTTCTCAACTTATAGATTTTACCTATTTTGTTACATGCTAAGATGTTTATATGCTGAGTAAGTGTGACACTTTCCCATGAATGGTCTTGAATAACTACTTCAAGTCTTTCTGCACTTCAACATAATATTACAATAATATAACAGTAATATCAGTCTTCCTTTAGTTAACAAACATGTGTAGCATGTTTCTAACTGTGTCGTTAGTCAGGGTTCATTCACATAGATATGTTTTTGGGTGAAAATCTTATGGTTAGTGGTTAGTGACCCCTGTCACTAAGGTTATGTTATTTTGTAGCACATCCTTGACCTCTTGTTGTTGGTTGACAATCATGTGTCTTATTCTGACCATTTTGTAAGTCACTCTCTGAATAAGAGTGTCTGCTAAATACTTACCATACATTATCATTGTAATTATATGACTATAGATACTAGACAGCAGTTGATACAGTCAAAAACACTGTGACTTTTTAAAACGAAAACCTTGGCATCCTAGAAAACGGATTCCAAGCTTGTCTTTATTGTAAACAACAATGTGTCTTAATGTGAGTGTGGTAACGGAAAGAGGAGGCGAGCGACCCCCTCCAGGTTGAGCAGCTCCGCTGCCCCAGCAGTGAGTTTTCCACATCAATCAATTTTTAAGAATACTTCATATACGTGTGGCTGTGGCTTCATAGGACGTGTACTTATGCACTGAAGACCAATGTGACAGGAAGGCAACCAGTCAACCAGCAACTTTCCTGAAGACATGGGTGATGCTATATGCTTCAACTGCGTTTGCCACAACACTACAAGAAAATTACAGATGAGTCCCGATCAAGGGACTCATCTGTGATGCCAAAGCCTATCAAGGGGAAAACTCCACAGTTAACCATATGCACAAAGATAAATCAGTTTCTGTTTTGGTTCACCGTCACCCACACATAAACTTGTGAGTAATGATCTCCCTCAATCACACCAGAAGAATCTAAAAGCATCTCTATTTTCTCCTCCCAAAAACATCCCTGCAGGAGCTTTAGTAGTGCTTTGTCTTTGCCCTCATTTAGTGGTCCAAAATCTATGGATAAGTGATGTGGCACGCCCTTAAAATGTATTATGTGTTCATATAATACATACTGAAAGTTACTCTGTTTATCCGCTGGTCAGATTAGTTCATCAGAGTTCAATTGTTAATCTCGCACCACCTGTTTCGTCCATCAGTTTAAGGTAATTAACAATATAATAATCATCCCTACATGTTTGATTCCAATAATTTGGGTAATTCAACGAATATCCATAGAACATTAGAACATATACACATATTTCTGGGCAAACGCCACATGCACTGTGGTGAAAACAAACAAGCCAGTCACATCCTCATTGAGGACCCATGCACAGTCATGTTGCGGATGGGGGAGCGCTTGTTTGTTTCACTGAATGTCCTGCTTATGTGCAATTTGTAAACAGGATTCCTCTACTATGTATTGCATTATGTAGTGAGGCCTATGACATCATGCCCCACCAGAGATGTGTGGCCTGCATTAAAACCTGTATCTAGTGGGTCCGGTCTAAAGACCTGGTTTAGTTGTAAAACACAATTTTAGGGATATGGGGTGTTGGGGTTTTGACATTTGTCAGAGAACAACAGTTCATCGTATTGGATTTGAATTAGGATCAGTGTACAGGTACATCGACAAAGTAGCTCTAAGGCTAGTACCTCTCACTCACATGAGCTCAGGGAGAATATGCAAAACCCACTCTGAAAGCTCCAGTCATGCAGGAATCCAGACCAAATAAGTGTTTCAATATTTTTTTTTTGTGAAGCACAGGATAGGATTATACATTTTCCGTTCACATACATGGATTGCTTCCTTTTTTCCAAAAACAAACAGGTAAAATGAAAAGAATACACTCAAACTTAAACAAAAAACTAAAGGACCCCCCCGCCTCCCTTCCCCCTCCCCAGAAGTGCTGCCCCAAATTACGTGCGACGCGGGTCATCCACAAGGATTAGCCTAATTCAACCTTTAAGAAAGGAAACTAAAGGCTTTATACTCAAAGACAAATCTTTGAGTTTGTCTTTGAGTATAAATCTGATTCTTTCTAAATGTAAAGATTCTGTCATCTCGTTGAGACAGAGTTTGATTGTGGGGGCCTCTTTTTTGATTGCGGTGGCCTCTTTTTTCTTCCAAAATAAGAAGTGTGATAACCACTGAGCCTCTGTGCAAGCCATTCACACGCACGCACGCACGCACGCACGCACGCACGCACGCACGCACGCACGCACGCACGCACGCACGCACGCACGCACGCACGCACGCACGCACGCACGCACGCACGCACGCACGCACACCAATGTTTGCACTTACCTAACATTCTTGCATCACAGTAATGCTTCAATATTTACAATATCAAAATCAAGGTGCCAATATAGGGACCCCCCACCACCACCAGACAGGAATCAAAAGTTTTGTGTAGCCATTTATTAAATACTAAATTATTGCATGCATCATTTAAACTTACAAATGTAGGTATTTTCGCACAAGGTGAAGCTAATAGAAGAACATCAGGTAGGAACTTCAGACGGTAGGTGCAAAGGTCACAGGAGACCAGGAGACCATGGTCATTATCCCACACAGACACAGCATGGTCATGAAAACAACCTTAGACTCTCAGGTGTGTCCATAAATACTTTCTTCAGATCATAAATGTAGAAGCACCTTTCAGGCTCGACTGAGCTTAAGCCAAAAATATTATTATATATAAATAATAATTATAATATATTGCTCAATACCAAGCTTTACTTTCCCACTTCACAATGTTTCACTTCTCACATGAGGCTTTGACAAATGTGTTAATCTTTCCTGTGCTTTATGTCTTGAAGTGCAGCATACCTTGTGGTTTTTACCAGGAAGCAGGCTATCAGAATCATGTGTGCTCTCATCGACACAACATACTCACACACCTTTATAGCTTACAAAAGCATTTTTCTATTATAACAGCTCAACAGGCAGAATCAAATTTAAAATGCTTGGACAGCTACACTAATGAATGCATGAATCCCAGCTTAATCTGACAGGGGAAGGTCATTGATTGTGAGATGCTTTATTTCCCCATTTTATCCAGGGGAAATTAAAATTCTGAAACTCAAGGCTTCTATTTCCACAAGAGCAGCAGTGAAGTGTTATCTTGGCAGAAGTATTTCAAAGTCAGTGACTCCGCAACCTCTGCTGTAATGACTGTAGGATTGAAGACTGAATACTAGCTGGAACACAGGCTGGATAAGGCAATGATAGCAGTGATGAAGCACCCTCAGAGATGTAGCGACCACTGAGTACTTTCCACACTGTCTTAACACCAAGAAGAGACTTGGCACAGGAAATGTGGTCTGTACATCATACCTCATATTGTTCTTGTCACATGCCTCAATGCACACTTTTTTTAATGTCACACCTAAAGTAAATGAACCCTTGAAAATCAATGATTCATCGTCATGAATAGAAGAAATACAGAGCATGTGTCGTTTCATTACTTTTTAATAAGAAGAAATAAGAAATATCATCATAAGGATAGTAAAATAAGAACAATGTAGTATAGAATTGTTGCTGTTGGGCAGAAACCCTGTATGTCCAAAACTATTACTTTTCAGGAAATGGAAAAAACTACCTGTGGTCCAATAGATCCAATGTACAATAGTTATTATTTTGTCACAAGCTCTTGTTAATACTTTCATTGGTTAAATATAAAACCCACAGACATATATAAACATTTTGGGCATGTCATTGTAGGCAAAACCCTTTCAAAAATAGTGATGATAATAGCCAATTATAGCCAACACAACGGCCGGTTGTGAGCTTATAAATCGGCTATTTATGCTTCTTTATCATATGGTGAAATATAGAGGTTTAATTTATGAAAAAACATAAAAGGATGAAATATATATATAATAATACAAGGTTTCTGCCCGACAGAGACAATATACGAGAATAAGTAATTTATTTTTGTTCATAAAGCCTGTTGAAAAAGTAAATTCAAGATAGTGACATTATAAAGCATTATGACATCATTGAAATTTTGTAACATGAAAAGATTCAGCAAATTAAACAATTGAGAGACTAATCATAATGGTGTGTTTTTTATCTATCCACATTGTCTATTTTCTGGTCATGTAGAGATGATCGTTAAGGTGACTAGGCCTATATGTATTTTCTGGTCATGTAAATGATGGTTAAGGTGAGGAGACTGCAGAGCACAACTCCAGTTCTGATGATGGAGAGAAGCACCAGGATCTTCATCTGGTTACAACAGTCAGTTTCCTCACGTGAGGCCACAGCACAGTAGTAAGTACCAGCAGTGTGGACGGTACAGTCCAGAGTCACAGAGTCTCCTGGGTGGACTGACTCTGGCAGCTCCTGGACAATCGCTTGGATGCTGGATGAGGAACCTTTAACAAGAAGCATATTCCCTGAAGTGAATGCCAGAATACATCTTCATCCTGCAGTAATACATTGCAGTCTGACAATTGCACATCTGAGATGTTGAGATGATTTATTCCTTGTCCTGTTACCACAGACAAACTTTGTCTTTTCCTTAACAATAATAAATGTACAATCACAATAAGCATCACATTCACAGTACCAAGAGATTCCAAAAGGCTCTGAGAAGAATTATAAACTTTGACGCACTTTACAGTTATGGCATTCATAGGGAAAATAGCAGATCTACAGTGTTGCGACAGAAAACATGAGCTTGTAGATAAGCTATTTCCACTATTTTTGAAAATGTTTGGGAAAAAATAAAATACATTTAGCCTTTAATGACATCCCCAAAATACAGACACCAGGTTGAAATTGGTTAAAATAAAATACAAATGTGGGTATAGAATTTGCCTCTGGGGAAATGACTGCACAGAGTACTGATAGCTTATAGTAAATAAAATGTAAAAAATCATATTTATTTCTGTAGTCTGTAGTAATGTTGTTTCAAAATCACCTGGACTTGTCTCTCCTCTTACGGCACACCAGTGGGCCTCGGCACACCATTAGAAAATGTATGAAGTAAGCATTCATTATTCATACGCTGAACTGACCTAAGACTGACATGTAACTAATTCTCATTCAGCACTACTACTGTCATATGCTTAAAACATTAAGAACTAAAAATTAGAGGAACAAAAATATTAGAGGAAGAAAACATTATCCAAATGCAAATTACTTTTTGTGATGTTTTGAGTTTACTTCATAGGAATAAATCAAATACATTAAACATTATAAAAAGGGAAATGATCGTACTTGTTAAGTTTTGCTAATGTTCATAAATCAGTATTGTTCTCATGGAAGCAGAAGACGGTCAAGACTATGACTCTTACATACCTTGAACCTTTAAAAGTGTCACATTCACAATCACTGTTTCAGGATCGACGTACATCCCACAAATATACAGTGCAGAGTCAGAGAATTTCACGTTCTTGATTTTCAGAATGACAAAGGAGAGATTGCCACTTGTTTCAAATTGGCTTTTCGCTTTTAGACTCTCGCAGTAAGAAGCATCGCTAACAATTCCATACATGGAGGAGATGCATTGGGGTTCTGAGTTGTTGACCAATTTGAACCAGAAAACGTGAGTGTCCTGCCTGGAGATGTTGGAGCAGAGCAAGGTGACATCTTCACCTGGCTGGACCTCTACAGTCGTCTCAGCGGCTGAAACAAGGATCCAGCCTAAAACACACAGCATGTACAATACTTCATATGCATTTGGGGTGAAATAGTAAATCAAACAAAGTGATTTAATTGATTATAAAAAATAATAATACATTTCAATAAAATAATTCTTCTTCTCTAGGTTTTGAAAGGCGCTTTATAGATAAAGTTTACTTGTAGATTGGCTATTTTTGCAATTATTGCATGACACCGTTGTACGACAAAGTATAAATAGGGCTTTTGTGGTTAAAGAGACTAATCGATTTAGTCGATTTCTTTTCTTTATTATTCGATTCGAAAAATGTATCAACAGAATAATTGCTAAGAAACTAATCGATACTTACAGCCTTAATATGGATCACTGCAAAAAAAAAAAGCAACATATTGCTCCCTTCAAAAATGTCAAGTATCAATGGCTTGCAGTGTTACTGCAAAATAAAGTTATTGGTGCAGTTAGCAGCAGTACAAAGATGATCTACTTACTCAAGATACAGAGAAGTAGAGCTGGTATGAAGGTGCAGCTCATCGTTGTGTGAGTATGAATAACGTTGATGGAGCTTAATAAAATGCAGATCAAAAGCAGGGAAAGAGGAAAGAGAGGCGGGCTGTTTGTTTTGCCATTGTTGGTTATCAATGACCACATAAGATGCTGTGTGGATGTGTGTGATTGGATAAACTGACAGCTTTGCCTTGCAATGATGTCATGAGAGATCGACAACAAATCCATCATTGACCAAGGCTACTCTGTGTTTGGAACATGGTAGGTTCATGTGTGCAGTATGTTGACACCCTGCAATCCACCACAGAATTCTACCAGCAACTGCGTCTAATGCATTGTGTGTGTGTGTGTGTGTGTGTGTGTGTGTGTAATTCGTTAAGAACAGGAGACATTCACCCTTTTCCAACAGTCTGTTAGAAAAAAAGAATATGCTACAAATTAATTAATATATGCATTTATTTGGATAAAAAAAGAAATTGCATTTTGTTGCCTAGCCCAGCCCGACCCAAAGCCCGACAAATACGTGTCCAATTGGACCCGGCCCAGCCCGGGCAAAAATCTTAAGCTCTACTCACCACCACCCTTATTGATGGAGACTCTTAGGGACCATATGTATGGTCAACCGAAATCACAAAGTGTGTGTGTGTGTGTGTGTGTGTGTGTGTGTGTGTGTGTGTGTGTGTGTGTGTGTGTGTGTGTGTGTGTGTGTGTGTGTGTGTGTGTGTGTGTGTGTGTGTGTGTGTGTGTGTGTGTGTGTGTGTGTGTGTGTGTGTGTGTGTGTGTGTGTGTCACAGCCCTATGTTACATGCGCATGTGCACGCACACAGGAGACAGGAACTGTACAGTTTAAGCCCGCCTCTGACTAACACCAACATAATGTGACAGCGTAGGCCTACCTCACACACCTATGATGCATAATGTACTTGTACTGTATGTGCACCAGACACAGAGAGAGACACTGTTTGACGTTACTGCACCAGATAGTATATTCATTATTATTGGGACAAATCTCTTTTGGAGCTTAATTGGCACTCCACGGAGCACCCCTTTGTAATTAGGTGAGACCTTTGTTAATTTCGCTGGGGAAAATCAGTTTCAGCTTCACCCAGCGGATAGCTGCTCAGATGGCCATAATGAGGGGTTCAGTGTCTTGCAAAGGAACACTTCGACGTGTAGAAATGGGTGGGCTGGGAAGCCCCCCTCCCATGAAATACATGAAATAGGAAACATGTATTCATTCGTAGTAGTGGTGGTGGAGTTCCAAGGGCATTTGGATTTGTTTTCAGGATTTTAGGTGCTGTAGAGCAGGCAGGGAATGTACATAACATTATTTTATCATAAATTGTATTATGTAAATGTGTTATTACATTCACTTGGTTTATTTGACCTAATTTATCTTCTAAAGTGTTTTATGGCCACAAATTGCTTACCAGGGTCTTCAACTAATCATAATCTTAATAACCAGGAGGTACCCTCTGCCTCCGTCACACTTACATTCTCAAGTATGTAGGTAGGTAGGTATTAATACTTCATGATCATGTTGCCGCAGTTTGTATCTTTCAAGCTCAACTGAGCTTTAGCCAAAAAGAATACTGTTTATTGCACTCTCCAAAGCTATATTTTCCTCATACCACAATATATCACCTCACACAGGAGGCTTTGTCAAATGTGCTCATCTTCACTGTGCTTTAATACTGTATGTCTTCAACTGCAGCGTACGTTGTGTTTTTTTTACCAGGAAGCAGGCAATCCGAATCATGTGTGCTTTCAATGCACACAAGCTACTCAGAGAACTTTAATTATTGTTAATTATATATATATATATATATATATATATAATTATAACAGCAGGTGGGATTGGTGGGAACCAGAATCACCACATCAAGATTGTGAGATTATTTCCCCCGCTATTTTATTCAGGGAAATTCAAATTCTGAAACTCCACAAGAGCAGCAGTGAAGCGCTATCTTTAGTATTTCAAAGCCAGTGATTCCCCAACCTATTATGACTCTACTGTCCTGATGAATACTAGCTGTAACACAGGCTGTGTGAGTATAACAGTAGATCTGTAACCAACTATTCTGTGTTAGTGTTGGTCTACTGTGAGTCTGAGCAGCTAATGAGAATACTGTTATTTCCACATGATCAAAATGCTGTCTGCAGGCTGACAAGAGTATAGCAGTGATGAAGCACCCTCAGACATGTAGCGAGTAGCGACCACTGAGTACTTTCCACACTGTCTTAATACCAAGAAGAGCCTTGGCACAGGAAATGTGGTCTGTACATCAAACCTCATGTTGTTCTTGTCACATGCCAACGAATCAACGATTCATCTTCATGAATAGAAGAAATACATGTGTCATTTCATCACTTTTTAATAATAATAGTACGAAATAAGAAATATCATCATATAGTAAAATAAAAAGAACGTAGCATAGAATTGTTGCTGTTGGGCAGAAACCTTGTATGTCCAAAACTGTTACTTTTCAGGAAAAGGAAAAAACAACCCTTTGGTCAAATGGATCCAATGTACAGTTATTATTTTGACACAAGCAGTTGTTAATACTTTCATTGGTTAAATATAAAACCCACAGAAAGACTTGACCTTTTCAAAAATAGTGAATATAGCCATTCTACACACAACGGCCAGATGTGAGCTTTTAACTATGACACACATATGGTGAGATACAATGTTTCTGTCCAACAGTGACCATAGAATAGAATAAGTAATTAATTTTTGTTCAAAAAGCCTGTTGAAAAAGGAAATCTAGTTAATAAACTAGTGATATTATAAAGCATTATGAAACAATTGAAATGAAGTAACTCGAAGATTAAACAATTGAGAGACAAATCATAATGGTGTGTTTTTCCCCCAAATCTTTCCACAAGTTAATATGATGTCAGAAGGTTTATTTTAGAGATGATGGTTAAGGTGAGTATGTCTATTTTTTCATCATGTAGATGATGGTTAAGGTGAGGAGACTGCAGAGCACAACTCCAGTCCTGATGATGGAGAGAAGCACCAGGGTCTTCATCTGGTTACAACAGTCATTTTCCTCAACACCCAGCCTGGTTCCATTTCCATACAGTATCTCCCCACGCGAGGCCACAGCACAGTAGTAAGTACCAGCAGTGTGGACGGTACAGTTCAGAGTTACAGAGTCTCCTGGCTGTACTGACCTCTCTGGTGGCTCCCGGACAATCGCTTGGATGTTGGGTGAGGAACCTTTAACATGGAGCATGATTCCCTCTTTGAACTGAATTTCAGAATACTCTGCCATAGCACAGTAATACATTGCAGAATCTGACAATTGTACATCTGAGATGTTGAGATGAGTTAGTCCTTTTCCTGAGACAAAGGAGAAACGGGGATTGTTCTTAAATTTCTCGGACAAAGTAGCTTTGTTGTCAAACTTGAGCCGGGTCGCTAATTGCTCAGGTTCATCTCCAAGGCGTTGCTTGTACCAGGTTATGTACATATTACGATCATCTTGATAGAAGCAGTGCAAAGTCACATCGTCTCCAACATCAGCCATTATGAAACTGTTTTGCTGTTCTTCCACTGATAAATGAACAAAAGCAACTGGAAACAGATACATAAAATACATATTATTATATGAATACATTTTTTATATGGTTGTTGGTAAAGATAGTTAAAGGGATTTTACCTTTTCTCAATAGAAATAAACATATTAGATGCAGGGTGAGCGTTGATGCTGCCATCATCTTCAGGTTTGTCTTTTGAGTGAAAAGAGTTTACGGATGTGGACAACATCTTAAGAGGTGTGGCTGTGTGTGATTGAGCAAACTGATGGCTTTGATTTTCAAAGATGTCATTTCAGATTGACAACAAATCTATTAGTGACCATATTCTAGATTATGTTTGGAACGTGGTAGGTTCAAGCTACAGTATTTCGATGGCTGACAAATCAGTATGTTTCTATTATTAAGGCTGTGTAGGGAAACTCCACCACAGAATTGTACCAGCAAGTGGTATGGAGGGAATTCAGAACCAATATAATTTACACATGTTTTATTACTCATGCATGCAGTGCTTGTACACAATTCACACGTGTTTTACACCACGTACAATACAACTACAGATCCTGTTTCGTGCCATCGATTATCGAGTAATGTATTTCCTCCATCTTAGCTGTCCAAAGAAGCCTACAACATAATGTCAAAAGTACTCTCATTCAATTCTCTTGTCTTACTGTGATCAACGCAGATCTCCTGCCTCCCAATCCAACTTGGACAGTACAGTAGTGACATAATCAACCAGATTTTAAATCGGAATATCAAACATGATTGATATTCATAATTATTATCATTATTATCTGGAGGTTTAAGATCGGATGTGTTACCCCCTTACACTATCGTTTCTGACCAGCCTCAGATCGGGAATGCCCCTCCTGACAATTGCTGGGGTGTTGAGATTGTTCTGAACTTCCATTTTATAGTGTTCCGATTCCAATTTTGCCAGTTCTCTTTTCTGACTGGATACAATTGGTATCCTGACCGGAAAATGCATTTTCAGCAGGTATAGGCAAGTCACATAAGGTAGACAGGTTATTTTTCAGTTTTAGATTTTAACTGCAGACAGAGGGGTCGATTCCTCAGGGATTCCTGAGGGATAGAATACTATATCAGTAATCTATTATAGGGATTATGAAGACGATGTACCATATACTGAACTCTTAATTAGATTTAAATTCCCCATGAAAGAGTTTTTCAGGTGAACAAAAGACCTTTAAAATGAACAATCCTCTGCTATACCAGATCGTTGTCAATGTGAGCTCCTTAACAGATAGGAGTGGTTGGTTTCGAGAGAGAGAGAGAGAGAGAGAGAGAGAGAGAGAGAGAGAGAGAGAGAGAGAGAGAGAGAGAGAGAGAGAGAGAGAGAGAGAGAGAGAGAGAGAGAGAGAGAGAGAGAGAGAGAGAGAGAGAGAGAGAGAGAGAGAGAGAGATGTTTATCAAATAGAGACTACAGAGGCAGTGGTTTGTTTGTTTTGTTGCTGTTTGTAGACCACAGCTGTACCTGCATATAGCTCACTGTGTGGGTGTTGCACTGACATTGTACAGCTCACAGTGTCTATGGAATAAGAGGACATTAATTAGAACATCATATAAGTATATCCTATAATTTAATGAATGCGTCAATTAATCATTTGAGTGTAGTGTGTTCCCATAATTGTTGTTGTTGTAGTAGTACATTTGCACATACATAGAATTTGTCTGCCTAAAGATTTAGGAACAGTGGCTGCTATTCTGTAGCGTGTCTTGCTCAGGAACATTCTAAAACACATAGACTGGGTGGGAAAGGGGGGAACCGGTGACCTTACGATTCCCAAATGGCCTCTCTACTCACCACTCAGCAATGGCCGTTCATCAGGTATGATAATGTCACAGGACAGGAGTCCTGTGACATTATCTCACACAGATACAGCATGGTCAAGAAAAAAAAAACTTACACTATGTCTGTAAATACTTTCTTCTGATCATAAATGTTGATGCAGTTACATACACCTTTCAAGACCAACTGAGTTGCAGCTGAAAGTTTGTGTTCTGACTTCTGTGTGGTCACAGTTGTTTAGTTTCCATTTGTGGAAACTAGGTGCAGCACCGGAAGACTGGTCTGCAGCCTAAAAACCCACAGCATACAGCATATACACAACATACAGTGCGGCGGAGACAATAGATGTGATTTTGACATTTAATTTATCTGCCACCAACTGCTATTTCTGAATAAAATCAAGCTGGAATGTACTTGAATGAGTTAAAGTCTATTTGTTTAAAAATTGTTTTGAATGTGGATGCAAAATCATGTCCACTATTATTTCATAATGTTGATCAAATGTTTTATTTTGATTTGTTTTTGTTTCAGGACTTGCACTTTGGAAGAAGAGGCATTTGTTAAACACATGCTGTATTCTTTGATCTTAGGAATTATGATTATATTGGATTGCATGTCTGATTTAGTACTAAATTATCAATATGACGTGAACCTGGTGAATTCTTCCACTTAGTTCTACACTATTCATGCTGTGTATTTGACCTATCTTAACTATTAGGATCTGTCTACAGTATATCCACATATCCAGCTGGAAGGCCAGTATCCTCACTCACATGAGCACAGAGAGGACATGCAAAACCTACAGTGAAAGCTCCAGTCATGCTGGAACCCAGTACCTTATTGATCAGACAACAGTGATAATACTGAGCCACCTTGCAAGCCACGCACGCACGCACGCACGCACGCACGCACGCACGCACGCACACACGCACACAGAGAATGGATTTACCATTCTTACATTAATGCTTCAATATTTACAGTAATTATTTCAAGAAATATAAAGCTGATTGAAAAATCAAGGTAACAATGATTGAAACTAATAAGGACTCCCCACCACCACTTGATTGCATGCATCATGTTCAAGCTGAAGCTATAATAGAATGAAGCAAATGTTAATTTGTCAAAGCTGTGTATAGGAAAGTTTTTTTTAAACAAACAATCCGAAAATGCATCTGCAAATATTTCACATCAAATTATTCATTTGGTAAGGCTTAATTGATACAGATTGGAACAATCAACCTTGTTTCAGAAACAAATCCCTTCCCGTGTGATGTTCTCGTTCTTGGTGTGGAGAACTCATGACACAAACAACAGTTTGAATTAGAGCAAGTGAATCATACAAAATAAATCTGTCTACAGTCCTTTAATCATCTAACTATATAGTTGTGGATAGTTCAAAGTTTCAAGATGTTCTTTATTGTTGTCTTACTACAGGTACAGGTTGGTGGGTTTATTAGCATTTTACAAGCCTGTTTTTCTTTTGAAGAGGGGTCCCATCAAAATGGGCAAACTTCAAGCACACACAAAGGGCTGCTACATATTAAAAACAATAAAATGCCACAAGATGGCCTGTTTTTCTTATCTGGCCAGATTGGTCTGATTGTCCAGGTGAAGAAGCTCTTTAGCAATCCTCTGCAGTGGCCTTGTGGCTGCAGTGCCACTTTCCATGTGGCAGCATTTGAAACAGTCCATGGTTGGGATGCTATGACCTTTGAGGATTCAGTGAACTTTGCTGACACACATCCATTGTGTCTTGGATGGAGGGAAGTTCACATCCACTGATGTCCACGACCATTTGCGTTGCTTTGCGGTCAACGTTTGTACAGTTCCCTTACCAGGCAGTGATGCATCCAGTCATTATGCTCTCGTGGTTCCTTTGAATAGTGTATATAGGATAGATAGTATATAGGACAGGATAGGATATAGCATAGGATACGATAGCTTAGGATAGGATGGGATAGGATAGGATAGGAACTGCAGTGTAGGATAGGACAGTAGATAGTACTGTATATAGTATAGTATAGGATACCAGTGCTATTCTGTAACTCTAACTCCAGCATACACAGTGTCATTCTCCATGTTGTTCCTCTGTGCTCTTGATCGTCTCTTCTGGTTGAGACTCAGAGCTGCATAATGGAGGTTGTCTTCATTCTGGTCAGTGTATTAAAACAACAAAGAATAACATCATGATCAGAGGAACAGAACCCCGCTGTGGACTTTGTGGCCGTGGAGCGGGGGAGTAATTAGTTCAAATAAATAAATACAACCTACCACTGTGTTTGTTGGAGACACTGGGGAACCAAGGGAATGTCCTAAGAACAAAATAAACATACAGTATACTGTAGATTATCATTCATCATTGACCGTCTTTATCCAGCCAATGGCAGTTTCATCCACGCAGCTGTGCCCGAGGTTGGATAATGAGCACAACTATAAATGCTGATTAATAATTTGTTCATCAAATACCCGTAGCTTTATTTATTTACAAAGACAACAAGAGACTTATTTAGTTTTTTTCTCTTTTTTTTCTATTCCCTGTTTGCTTGGTTGGTCTATGGATTTGACATAAAATTTGATATGTCAACTATGTTGGCTAATTATTATCAGTAATCTTATCATGGATAATCAGGTATTTCAATCATGTTTTAGATTTGTATTTTTATACTGCAATCATGTTATTTGTAAATTCTATATATTTATATTATGTTGTTTACAAATCATGTTCTATTAATATTTGTATTGTGTTATACATAGGTAGAGGCCTCGTATAAGCCCTTTGGGCTTCTTGCCTCCACCTGGCACTTTTCTTTTTATATTTTGTGTACTGTTTTTTTTAATTGTTTTTACATTGTGCTAAATAAATCAAATACAAAAAAAACATTTTATAACTGAATTATTCAACTTTCACTGAATAAATGGATTAATATTCCTGGGATGGAACTCACCACAACTATGAATACATGTTTCCCATTTCAACTTGTAGATGATGGAAGACAAGACAATAACCAGGATGATGGAAATGACCAGTGCAGTGGCCAGGCAATACATCATTCCCCTGTCTGTAGAGATTTAGCACCAAATATCAAATGATGTATCTTTCTTCACATTTATAAAGCCAGTTGAAAGTTTGAATAGCTTATTTTCACTAATCCAGGTAAATTAGCAAAGGTATATTACATAATTATGATAAAGCCATAGTAGATGCAGAGAATAAGATGAAGTGATATTACCTACTCTCAACATCCAGTCTGGTTCCATTACCATACAAAATCTTCCCACATGAGGCCACAGCACAGTAGTAAGTACCAGCATCACTGAGTCTGAGGTTCTTCATGGAGAAGTTGTAGAAGCTGGCCTGTGTTGTGTTTGCTATTTCACAACCTTGGTCATGGGTGTAAAAGAATACTGGCTGAGATTTATCTGATTGTCTGAACCAGTAGACACTGTGTTCTCCAGCACAGGGCTCAGGGTAGACGGTACAGTTCAGAGTCACAGAGTCTCCTGGTTGGACTGACTTCTCTGGTGGCTCCTGGACAATCGCTTGGATGATGGACGAGAAACCTTTAACAAGGAGCATGATTCCTTCTTTGAAATGATTTTTTATCATACTCTGTAATCAGACAGTAATACATTGCAGAGTCTGACAACTGCACATCTGAGATCTGGAGATTATATATTCCTTTTCCTGAGACCATGGAGAAACGGGGATCGCTCATAGATTTCCTCACAATAGCTTCGCCTCTCGGCTTCACCTGGGAATCTAACTGCTCAGGTTTATTGCCAAGAAGTTGCTTGTACCAGGTTATGTACACTATGCCTTCATGTTGATAGAAGAAGCATTTCAAAGTCACATTGTGTCCAACATCAGCCATTATGAAACTCTTCTGCTGTTCTTCCACTGACAACTGAACAAAAGCAACTGGAAACAGACAGTTACATATAAATAATACATATTATTACAAGAATGGATTTTTCTTATGATTGTTGTTAAAATAATTGTAGTATTTTACCTTCTCCCCATAGAAGTAGACACATTAGATGCAGGAATATCTTTGATGCTGCCATCATCTTCGAGTTTGTCTCTTGAGTGGAAAGAGTTTACGGATGTAGACAACATCTTAAGAGTTGTGGTTGTGTGTGATTGGACAAACTGATTGCTTTGCTTTGTAATGATGTCGTGACAGACTGACATCATATCTATTATACCGAGGTTACATTGTGTTTGGAACATGGTAGGTTCAAGTGTGTGGTATGTTGATGGTTGATCCTAGACTCTTTCTCCTGCAGAGTCGCTCCCCAGCTTCCACCATGTTCCAAAAACCCACCTCTTCAGACTTCTCATCCTAATACTTATTTATTGTGTTGTGTGCTTGCTGCCGCAGTGAGCACATGTTGTGAGCAATAGTGATAATCTCGTCACTATTATATCTCCTCAAAAACTTGTCCTACAGTACATACTTTCACATAGAAACCCCATTCAAAATGCAAAAAGTTCAGCTTACTGTGGACAATGCTGCTTTCTTTGAAATGTTTTGTAGTTTTTTTTATATTTAACTTTAAAATGTATAATGCAAATCAATGGGAAAATGTTGCACCTCACAAAAGAATTCAGCTTACTGTGGACAAACATGCTTCAAACTTAAAGGTAGGGTAAGTGATATTTTGTTCATTCAAATAAGAGTTAAATAGCTCTATATTCTGATAGTACTCATTGCTAGAGTGTTTATTCAGTAACGGGGTCTTCCTGTCTCTTCAGCTCTTTAATAAACAGTTCACTAGTAAGAGACCATGCCTCTACTTAAGTTTAACGATTTATTGAAACGAAATGAGATGAACATGGAACGGGATGAGGAACCCAAGGTATGACCCCGGGTGGGGGAGGACGAACTTGAAAGCGATGAAAGGCAGAAAGAGCCAATCTACAACCCATGTTTGGTCTGTTGTGGAGCAGAACAAAGCGGAGTTGAGAGATCACAGGTGTATTTATAATGTGGTGATTGCAACAAGGAGGTGAGCGGAGGCAGATGTAGTAGAGAGGGGTGATTATGAATGGGGAGTGGCTAACGAGTGAAGGTAGGTGTGGTAGACAGGGAAGCGATTGAGAACGGGGAGTGGCTGTGATAAGCAGAGGGTGATCTCCACTCCTGAACTTCAGTAGATCAGTAGATACGGGATACAGGATAAACAAGTGAAGGAATGAGCAGACAAAATGTAAAGAGCATCACTATAAAATTGAAGCTGATAAATGGGTACTCTCTCCTGATTGGCTGAAATTTTGCCACCCACCTGAAGATTTATTTTCTATGAATTAAAAAGCTGCAGAGACAGGGAGACCCGTTGCTGACCAAACATTAGCAATGATTACTATCACAATATAGAGTTTTAGCCTTTCAACAACAAAACATATTAATGTAAATTTAAACATTCCACCTTACTGTAGACATGCATGCTTGAGATTTTTACTTTGAAATCATTTGTAGTTTTGAAAATAAGTCCCTTTAAGTGCCCAATGCGAAGTCTATGGCATTCAACATGCTTTAACCTCAGACTCCATGTCAACTTAAACATGTTGAGCTATCTTAGGACTTGAATCACTGTGATCACATTTTTTAAAAGCTATATAGGCCTACATATGGTGCTATCTCACTTCAAACCACATGTGGTATTTTCACGCCAGTGAATCCATTAATGGAACACTCCACTCAACCTTTTGCTCATCAATATGTATGGTTGTCAGTGGTAGAAAGTTATGAAATTTGGCTCATGCACTTTACAAAAAAAGTTAAAATTACAATCACACAATCTCTCTCTCTCTCTCTCTCTCTCTCTCTCTCTCTCTCTCTCTCTCTCTCTCTCTCTCTCTCTCTCGCACACGCACACGCACACGCACACGCACACGCACACACACATGGGGCGGCAGTGGCTCAGGGGTAGAGTGGACTGGAAACTGCAAGGGTCCCAGTTCGATGTGTCCTTGAGCAAGACGCTGAATTGCTCCCGATGAGCAGGTTGGTGCCTTGCATGGTTTCCTCCGCCATCGTGTGTGAATGTAATGCACAATCTATGTAAAGCACTTTGGATAAAAGCGCTATATAAATGCACCATTTACACACACACACACACACACACACACACACACACACACACACACACACACACACACACACACACACACACACACACACACACACACACTTTATAGATTATTACAATTCAATTCATAATGGTCAAAGTAATATAAAATATAATAAATGTGTCAAGTAATTATTTGAATGTGGTGAGTCCACATTATACATCATGATTTTTTTTTTTTACATTGTCAAATAGTCTTCTGATCATAAATGTTGATGCCGTTCACACCTTTCAAGCTCAACCAAGTTGCACCCAAAACCCTCTGTTCTCACTTATGTGTGGTCACAGTTGTTTTCCATTGGTGGAAACTAAAGTGCATAGAGGACAGGAAGACTGCATACTCAAAGACACACATTATGTTACAGTGAAGCAGAGACAATACAGTATATGTTCATAAGATGACATGTGTTTTTCACATTAGTGAGATTGATTTATCATGGTGAATGTGGCACACTGAAACATCCATTTGTTTGACCATGTAGCCATTATTAGTCAGTAGCTGGCTAAGTTCTAATTATTATGTCAGACTCTGAATATTCAACCATGCAAAACGCTGTGTTACTGCACTGTGGTCCATTATTGATGTAGAAATTAATGACCTTAAAAATGTGAATACTGCACACAATTGCACATCTCCTTAGCTTTATTTTCAACACCATAAAACAATATTTCACCTCACACAGGAGATGAAACATTGATCTTTATATCTTTAGTATGCTTATGTCTTTCAATGCAGCATGTGGTTTTTTAGCAGGAAGGAGGCTATCAGAATCATGTGTGCTTTTACACGCAACCGTCTAAATTCTGCTCTTGGCGGTGTGTTTGAAGTGCTGTGGATTTGTTGTTTGAGGGCACTGCACGTTCCACACGAGGACATCAGTTTGATCTTTGGAGACATAATAACATTTCCGGGGATTTTCTTGTACGCTGTTGTGCTAAGCATACTAGTGCACCTCTTTTAACGGTTGTGAAAAGCGATCATGTGATTGGTTATGACTGGATCCACCTGAGGGTGCTTGGGTGGCTCAGGGGTAATGTACAGTTCCTGTCCACCATTTAGGGTTAGGAAACCACAGCAGTGCATCCAGTTTGGCTGTGTCTCTATACAAATACAATTGGCCGTGTTTGGGGGAGGGAAGCCCGGGGGGTCTTTGTTGCTGAACTTACTCCTACGGCTTGAGGCGCGGTGGCAATGCAGAGATGTCTGGGGAGGAATGAATTGGCATAATGACTAAATTGGGAGAAGAAATTGGTATAAAGAAATAAATTGCAACACACCCATTAATAATACATTCAGCCTAATCCAACACACCTCACCACTTCACCACCACCCTTCTGAAGTCTGGAAAATACCAAATGTTTGTTTCTATCATTCTTTTAAATCGAACATCAGTATATGAGAATATGTCAGAGCTGTCAGACTATGTGAGATATGTGAGTTGGTTTTGTCCAGCTTGTCTGTATGTTAAATAATCCAAACCAAACCGAACTGGGACAAGGTCAAAGGTCACAGAAAAGGTCTAAAACCTATTCTGGCCATAGTTCAATGTTCTTTATATTTCTGAGGTTTTTGTTTTCATCTAGTTTGTCTGTTTGTTTTTATCTGTTTGTTAGCAACTGTAAAGGAAACGGCAACACAGAATGACATGAACTTTCTGGAAAAGTGGGCAGCGCTTTCTAGATTATCTGATACAATGTTGGGTGTAATTCATTCAAACTCACGAAATACAAATACACTTTTAGCCATCTAACTCCATTAAACATAATCGATAATCCTCTCCACTGAAGATTGTTTTTTATTTGTTTATTTATTACATTTGTTTGAGCTGTCTTGTTTTCCGTTGTGTTGTCTTATGTCCACTCTTTGACAAATACGCTTAGTTTGAGGGTGAAGTTCAACCACATCAAAACCAGATTTGATCATGTAGGCGCCATTAGTTAATCTCCAGCACCAGTATTAAGTTATAACAAGGCTATTTTAATAAAAATTTGCCTTAACAGACCTCCCTGGGACGACCTTGGGGCAACAAATGTGACATGAAGCAGGGTTAAACTCAGGGTTGTCACCCCCACGACAAATCACCCCAGGGGAGATGTTTCTGTCGGAAAGTGCCTAAGACTTGACAACCCGTCAAACTGATGTAACTGTAACAGATATATTCAGAGTATACTGTTCTGAGCAGCCAATCAAATGTCGTGCAGGATAATTCTGGTGAGCCAATCAGGTAAAGGATAGAGCTGGCAGGAATTCATAACAAAAATGCATCTACTGTACCTGCAGTCATAATCAAGCGCACAGAAGCTAAATCACCGAACCGAGGACAAGGATGGAATACTTTGCACTTTTTCTCCTAATTATTAACTCATGTGAGTATTCACAACAACAACGTTGCACTTGTATTATATATACGTATTGAAATTATAAGAAACTAAGTTTGGATCATTTTAAATTCATGCTTTACATTCATGAGAGTTATGAGTCGCTTGTGTTGTGTCTCCTTTTTATATGAAACTCCAAAAGCTTTGAGAAAAACTGAGCAAAATGACATTGGCTCCAAACGCCATGAATATGTTTTTAATCTATGCCGATGCATTGCATTCTTGTGTTCCAGGTGTGGCTCAACTGAACATCTCCCAGCCGGTTCCATTTCATGCAGTACAGCTGGGTCATGATGTTACACTTGAGTGTTACATACCAGACAGTGAACTAAGAATCGTATGGTACAAATTGACAGCAGCGAAGAGTTTACAGTGTGTGCTAATAAGATATTGGACAGAGATTTACTATTGTAGCACATACAATGAGAGACGTTTTTCTGTCGAGATGGACAAAGTTATAGGTCACCTTAACATAAAAAATACAAGACCAGAGGACACTGGAACATATTTTTGCGGAGTAATTCATTTAGATGTTATTAAGTTTGGACCAGGAACGTTCCTTATGATACAAGGTATTTCTTCCACCGTATTAAAGTTTGAAGGCTATTACTGTACGTAAAATCATTGCCGATATTTGATCAGAATAGAACGGTCAGTAATGATATATTATGTATATGATATTAACTTTCAAAGGTGTGGAGCTGGGCAAGAACTCTGTTCACCAACTGCCAGTGTCTGATTCAGTGCAGCCAGGAGACTCTGTGACTCTGAACTGTACCGTCCACACTGAGACCTGTGGTGGACAACATGGTGTCTACTGGTTCAGAAGCTCCAGAGAATCTCAACCTGGACTTATCTTCACCCATTGGAGTAAGCCTGAAGCCTGCAAGAAGACTCCTAGAACTGGGAAGTCTTCATATAGCTGTGTCTACAAACTCACCATGAGGAATATCACTGTTGCTGATGCTGGAGCTTACATTTGTGGTGTGACCCTCTGTGGGGAGACGTTCTTTGGAAATGGAACAACGCTGGATATCCAACGTAATACATAGTACATACTACATAGTAGTTAACGTTTAGGTTATGGATTTAAAATAACGTTATTTACATTTCTGCAAACCATCTGATACGTTGCATCTTAATGTTTCAAGACAGGCGCGCTGTCAGCAACAGCTTAAGCCCTGTGAGCTGCCCCTCAGTGAGGTGTTAGCCGAGCGAGTGCCTGCACCTTCACCGCTAAGTCGGGCTTCACAGTTGCATACAATAAGGTAGTTGCATACTAATAGGGACAGAATATAGAACATAAAGAAATCTAGGATTGAGTCCATTCAGTCTGCATCTATACAAACATTGACCTGCAATTTGGGGGGGATTAAAAAACATCCAGTCTCAATGTTTGTTTGTTTTTTGCAGAAATGTACAGTAACAACTGTTTTCTCTGGCGACCAGGCTGTATTTTCTCATTCTCTTTGTGAATACCATAAATAAAGCTATGGGTATGTGATTAACAAATGTACCCAGCATTTGTTGCTGCACTCGATAAATCTGCCCTCAGCTGGATAAAGACACTCAACAATGATTAAAAGGGTGATAATCAATGTGTATATTTTGTTTTTAGGACATTCACTTGGTTCCCCAGTGTCTCCTACAAACATGGTGGTAAGTTTTATTGTCTTTCATCTTTATCCAAATTTCACGCAAATCGGTACACATGATCTCTATAGTCATGTGATCAAGACCGATCTGTTTGATTTTTCATATTCCATCCTGATTGGTTAAGATTGACATCTAAGGTTTGCAGGAGTGGCCCGTTTTGAACAAAATGCCGCAAATCATGAACGCAGCATCCGATTGTGGTGAAACTTTGCACGCAAATTCCCACTACGTTGAGGAACAAATGCCACCCTTTTAACATTGCCCTATTATAGCGCCACCAGGAGGCTGATTTTTGCAACAGTTTTTTTTTTCAAATATTACTCCTACAAATTTTGTCCAAACATCATGCAAATCGGTACACATTATCTCTATAGTCAAGTGATCAAGACGGTTCCGTCCGATTTTTCATTTTCCATCCTGATTGGCGAATTCCCAACATTGCTGGCCCACAATAACCTACCAGACCTGGTGGAGACCTGTGCTCCGAGGAGCACTTTTTCTAGTTTTGTATTGCACTGCACCTAAAGTCATGACATAGCACAACGTGATTACCAGTTGTACATCCTCTCTGCTGTCTATCTGCCTACTGCTCTCTTTCTCTTACACATTCACGTTATTTACCTCTCTCCATCTTTCAGTCTATCTGGGGCATGCTGCATGTGATGACAATGTTTGGGGTTGTGTCAGTATGAAACGGCAGAGTGCAATCGGGGAAAGATTAAACTGTATTACCAGTCAATCAAAGTCCCGTTCCCTCCTCTATATTTGTCAGTCCACAGGTCCAGACTCCACCTATCAGAGTCTCCAACTAGCCACTATGGATCAGGATACATATGATGTCATGACACCATCTACAGTACAACCTCATGTGTATGAGCTCATAATCGCCACTTTATTGATAACATTGATGTCTGCTAAATGCCTAAATTGAAAATTTGTTGTTGTGTTGGTTTAGTGTTGCCCCTTTATATTGGTTGTGCTCTCGACTCCTTCCAGGAAGAGACAGCAGCGTGGAGGTCCACACACCACAAGTCCAGACTCCACCTACCAGAGCCTCCAACCAGCCACTATGAATCAGGATACATATGATGTCATGACACCATCTACAGTACAACCTCATAAGTATGACCTTATGAATCAATCTGTGAAACTATATTTTCCACATCGCAGTTAAAAGGCAAAAGTGGGTGAAATTCTTGTTTGTGTAGGCTCTAATGGTTATAGAGTAAAAGTAAAAGTAGGGAAAAGAGCAGCAGGTTTAAAAATCAGCGTTGTGGGTGAAAAGGCACAGATACTGTAATACTGTAAAGGAGCATCAAGTCTGAACACAGATCAATGTGCATGATTAAAGGCATTGTGACAGGGCTTACCACTTTATTGATTATTGTTGTCTTGGTTGAATGCTGCCTCTCTTTCTACTCTACTGTCCTACTGCTCTCGTCTCCTTCCAGGAAGAGACAGCAGCATGGAGGTCCACACACCACAGGTCCAGACTCCACCTATCAGAGTCTCCAACCAGCCACTATGAATCAGGATACTTATGATGTCATGATACCATCTACAGCACAACCTCATAAGTATGACCTCATAATCACCACTTTTCCACAATTGATTGGTTGTTGTGTTGGTTGTGTGATGCTCCTATTCCTATTCCTTTCAGGAAGAGGCAGCAGTGTGGACGTCGTTAGCATGAGGAGATTCACCTGGTTGGCTGCTCTGGACAGATCATTTAGCTTCCCAGCTCTGTATGTTTTGTTGCTCCCATGTGCTCCTGGTTTTGTTAGATTTATCATTCAGCTGGTCTTTATTTTCCATTCATCCATGCTCTTCCCTACATACTAGGTGACAAGGCTGTCTTTATCGTCTCCGCCAGGCCGAAAAGCATGGCGAGAGAGTATGTTTTGCACCCTGTCCGTCTGTCCTTCCGTGTGTGTGTGTGTGTGTGTGTGTGTGTGTGTGTGTGTGTGTGTGTGTGTGTGTGTGTGTGTGTGTGTGTGTGTGTGTGAGTGAGTGATCCCTGGATGCCAGAGCAGAACCTCTGCCCCAAAATTTTCACATGGGTCTGTTATATATATATTACTCCCAGATTTTATTGAAAATGCACGCAAATCGGTACACATGATCTCTATAGTCAAGTGATCAAGACGAATCCGTCCGATTTTTCATATTCCATCCTGATTGGCGAATTCCGAACATTGCTGGCCCACAATAACCTACCTGACCTGGTGCAGGCCCGGCGCCAGGATGAAATGACTGAGGGTGCAGTTGAAAATTGTGCACACCAGTCGCGCGCGCGCACGGGCGCGCGCACTCTTTCTTTCTAAATAAACTGAGGGGGCACAATTTGAAACTGAGGGTGCCAGGCCCCCTCAGGCCCCCCCGTGGCGCCGGGCCTGACCTGGCTCCGAGGAGCACTTTTTCTAGTTCTCTTCTGAAATGTGGACCAAGAGGATCAAGACACAGTCAGAACCCTGTGGTTCTCCTGCCAATAGAACCATGATGAATGCCAGCTCCAAAGACCAGGAAATGTGTGAAAGAGAGAGTGATGTTGGTCGACTGGGCAGGACAAGTTGCGCAATATATGAAAATATCTGAAGCCAATGTGAGAGTCAGATTATGATTAATGATTAAGACTTGAATATTGAATATTACATTTGTTAAGACAAATGATAGGAATATAGAAACTAGGACTGTCAAAATAACTGACTTAACTGAGCTAATTAACTTATGAAATGAAAGAGATTAAACATTTTAACGCAATAACAGAGAAAATTTGGTTGGAGGATGTGAGTGAAGTGAATGAGGTGGAATGAGGGCAAAGGTCAGAAATGTAGGATGAGAACAGCCAATGTTGTTCTTAGACAATTTAGATAGCATGTTATGTAGACAGATGCCAGGTCATTGTTGACCTGGCATCCTATAGTGTGTATAGTTTCAATGTACAGATTATTGACTTTTTGGGATATTCTACTGTTAGACTGATGATAGGTTCTTGGTTTACTTATATCCTAGATTACAATTTCTATGCATTTGATGTATTACCTTGTGCTGTCCTTGCTTACTGTAAATCACTCTGGATTAAGAGCATATGCTAAATGCCTAAATTGTACTTGTAAATTGTACTTTAAACATTTAAACCCAGAGTCATGAATAACATCTTGAATTTTTGAGTTATTAGCCTCTTCCTCTCCTCTCAATTCAGGTCTTCCAGTAAGTTAGCTCTATACAGAGAAGAGATTTACATCTCACTCCACGCTCTGTGAAGGGCCCATTTACTGGGTTGTTCCTAAAACTCGCCTCATTACCTGGAGTAATGCGGCTTTTGCAGCGCAGGCTTTGGAATGCCGTCTGAGGATCTAACAGGCTAGCAAAGTCATCTTTTAAATCACTTATGAAAACCTACTTAAATGTCAAGGCCTTTTCATAGTGCTTATTTTATTCTTTCTTTTATCCGTGATAATCTCCCTGTATGCCCTTTTCATGTTTTTATTCATGTTATTTGATGGTATTTGTTTTTAAATCCAGAGCCAGTGTAGCAGATGTGAGCCATCCGGCTTTTAAAAGTAAAGTAGGCAGGGAATCATTTACTTACATTACATAGGAGCCACACAGTGGAATGACCTCGAAAACAGTGTCAAACTGACAACCAATCTGAGGACTTTTAAATACAAAACTAAATCATGTCTATTAGAAAAGGTTCCCCTATAGAGGGTCTTTAGACTAGGAAAGATAAGGTAGCACTTGTTTGTGTACTGTGTAGGTTACATGTGTTATTGTATTGTTTGTATGTATGTACTGTGAATGTTACTTGTGTTTGGTATTGTTGTGTAATGTGTACTGGGTCTGTACTGTGTATGTCACTTGTGTCTAGTGTTTCGGTAGTTACATGTGTTTTGTATTGTAATGTATTTTTAACGTATTGATTGTTAATTGTAAGAGGACCTCAACGGAAATAAGTCTCAGGACTTTCTTGTGTTATCCTCGAACTGCGGTGACCATGTGGTTTTTGGCTTTTCAAATAAATCAAATCAAATCAAATCAAATCAAATCAATTGATGTTTATTTCATGTTTAGATTTGTACGTTGCCGTTTTAACTCTTATTACCTTGCTTTATTGTATATCTTTTTTGCAAAGCACTTTGTAACCCTGTTTAGATAAGTGCTATAGTGCTACTGTATACAATACAAATACAGTTACAAATACAGTTTATTAGTGTGGACAGCAGGTCAGAGCAGATACGCTGGAGTTAAACAAAGCTCTCATTCTCAAAACATCGAAACATCTGATTTTTATTTTGGGCAGTTCAAGACCAAAAAACAGGATTGGGATTACTTTAATAGCCGATCTGTGATCATAGTATTATCTCAGCAAACATTATGTCAATACGAAATCCAGATGTGATCCAATCGTATAGTGATTAAACGTTTTGTCAAAGTAATATAAAATATAACAAATGTGTCAAGTCATTATTTTAATGTGGTGAGTCCACATTATACATCAGGTACGTTTTATGTGCAAAAGTCACAAGAGTCACAGATACAGCGTGGTCATGAAAAAAACAACCTTACATTGTCTACAAATAGTCTTCTGATCATAAATATTGATGCTGTTTACACCTTTCAAGCTCAACCAAGTTGCACCCAAAACCCTCTGTTCTCACTTATGTGTGGTCACAGTTGTTTTCCATTGGTGGAAACTAAGGTGCATAGAGGACAGGAAGACTGCATCCTCACACACTATGTTACAGTGAAGCAGAGACAATACAGTATATGTTCATAAGATGACATGTGTTTTTCACATTAGTGAGGTTGATTTATCATGGTGAATGTGGCACACTGAAACACCCATTTGTTTGACCATGTAGCCATTATTAGTCAGTAGCTGGCTAAGTTATAATTATTATGTCAGAATATTCAACCATGCAAAATGCTGTGTTACTGCACTGTGGTCCATTATTAATGTAGAAATTAATGACCTTAAAAAAAAGGGGGAGGGGGGAATACTGCACACAATTGCACATCTCCTGAGCTTTATTTTCAACAGCATAAAACAATCTTTCACCTCACACAGGAGATGAAACATTGATCTTTGTATATCTTTAGTATGCTTATGTCTTTCAATGCAGCATGTGGTTTTTTAGCAGGAAGGAGGCTATCAGAATCGATGCCAACCGTCTAAATTCTGCTCTTGGCGGTGTGTTTGAAGTGCTGTGGATATGTTGTTTGACGACGCTGCACGTTCCACACAAGGACATCAGTTTGATCTTTGGAGACATAACATTTCCGGGGCTTTTCTTGTACGCTGTTGTGCTAAGCATACTAGTGCACCTCTTTTAACGGTAGTGAAAAGCAATCATGTGATTGGTTGTGACTGAATCCACCTGAGGGTGCTTGGGTGGCTCAGGGGTAATGTACAGTTCCTGTCCACCATTTAGGGTTAGGAAACCACAGCAGTGCATCCAGTTTGGCCGTGTCTCTATACAAATACAATTGGCCGTGTTTGGGGGAGGGAAGCCCGGGGGGTCTTTGTTGCTGAACTTACTCCTACGGTTTGTGGCGCAGTGGCAATGCAGAGATGTTTGGGGAGGAATGAATTGGCATAATGACTAAATTGGGAGAAGAAATTGGTATAAAGAAAGAAATTACAACACACCCACTAATAATACATTCAGCCTAATCCAACACACCTCACCACTTCTGACTTCTGAAGTCTGGAAAATACCAAATGTTTGTTTCTATCATTCTTTTAAATCGAACATCAGTATATGAGAATATGTCAGAGCTGTCAGACTATGTGAAGTATGTGAGTTGGTTTTGTCCAGCTTGTCTGTATGTTAAATAATCCAAACCAAACCGAACTGGGACAAGGTCAAAGGTCACAGAAAAGGTCTAAAACCTTTTCTGGCCATAGTTCAATGTTCTTTATATTTCTATATTCCTGAGGTTTTTGTTTTCATCTAGTTTGTCTGTTTGTTTTAGCAACTGTAAAGGAAACAGCAACACAGAATAACATGGACTTTCTGGAAAAGTGGGCAGTGCTTTCTAGATTATCTGATACAATGTTGGGGGTAATTCATTCAAACTCACGAAATACAAATACACTTTTAGCCATCTAACTCCAATAAACATAATCGATAATCCTCTCCATTGAAGATTGTTTTTTTTTGTTTATTTATTATATTTGTTTGAGCTGTCTTGTTTTCCGTTGTGTTGTCTATATGTCCACTCTTTGACAAATACGCTTATTTTGAGGGTGAAGTTCAACCACATCAAAACCAGGTTTGATCATGTAGGCACCATTAGTTAATCTCCAGCACCAGTATTAAGTTATAACAAGGCTATTTTAATTATAAATTGCCTTAACAGACCTCCCTGGGACGACCTTAGGGCAACAAATGTGACATGAAGCAGGATTAAACTCAGGGTTATCACCCCCACGACAAATCACCCCAGGGGAGATGTTTCTGTCGGAAAGTGCCTAAGACTAGACAACCCGTCAAACTGATGTAACTGTAACTGATATATTCAGAGTATACTGTTCTGAGCAGCCAATCAAATGTCGTGCAGGATAATTCTGGTGAGCCAATCAGGTAAAGGATAGAGCTGGCAGGAATTCATAACAAAAATGCATCTACTGTACCTGCAGTCATAATCAAGCGCACAGAAGCTAAATCACCGAACCGAGGACAAGGATGGAATACTTTGCACTTTTTCTCCTAATTATTAACTCATGTGAGTATTCACAACAACAACATTGCACTCGTATTATATATATATACGTATTGAAATTATAAAAAAAATAAGTTTGGATCATTTTAAATTCATGCTTTACATTTATGAGAGTTATGTCTCCTTTTTATATGAAACTCCAAAAGCTTTGAGAAAAACTGCGCAAAATGACATTGGCCCCAATTCACTAAGCAATTTACGACCATATTTTGATCTTACCAGCATTTAAGACAATTTTCTTCATGCAAAATATTGTCTTAAATGCCGGTAAGATCAAAATATGGTCGTACATTTCTTAGTGAATCGGGGCCATTGGCTCCAAATGCCATGAATATGTTTTTAATCTATGCCGATGCATTGCATTCTTGTGTTCCAGGTGTGGCTCAACTGAACATCTCCCAGCCGGTTCCATTTCATGCAGTACAGCTGGGTCATGATGTTACACTTGAGTGTTACATACCAGACAGTGAACCAAGAATCGTATGGTACAAATTGACAGCAGCGAAGAGTTTACAGTGTGTGCTAAAAAGATATTATGAAAAGATTTACTATGGTGGCAGATACAATGAGAGCCGTTTTTCTGTCGAGGTGGACAAAGTTAGAGGTCACCTTAACATAAAAAATACAAGACCAGAGGACACTGGAACATATTTTTGCGGAGTAATTCATGAAAGTGTTTTGTTTGGACCAGGAACGTTCCTTATGATACAAGGTATTTCTTCCACCATATTACAGTTTGAAGGCTATTACTGTATTGATTGATTGAATATTTTATTAGGCAAACAATGTAAAACAGCACAGTTACATTTAAAATACTTTGTCTAACAGGTCAGTTCATAAAAGTCCTTGCGGACTTGTTTCCAATGAGGGCCTTGGTATTCAATTCATAGGCATATATAGTGGCACCACAGTTCAAATATCATTACAAAATAAACAGCAAAAAAAATAAGACTATGTACAACAAAAAAATAAAAAAGAGATAAAGAAATAAACAAGAACAGGGGGGGGAGGGTCTGCTGTCTAACGGGAAAATGGTACTACCTCCTCCTTTGGCCTCCTGAAAGGTGATTTTTTAAGGCTCTTTTAAATGAGCCCAGCGAACTGCATTTTTTGAGGGATGGAGTTAGACTATTCCAATCCTGGGTGGCAGTGCTGTAGAAGGAGAATTTGCCCATGTTTGATTTATGGGTGGGTGGTACCAAATTGTTGTTAAAGCTCCCTCTGGTATTGTGACTGTGGGTGTCGCTAACCTTTTGGAGGTATTTACTCAGATATGCGGGAATAGGGGGCATATCGGGCAAATTTGCATTTACAATTTTGAAGGTCAGTCCCATTTTTAGTTGTTTAACCCTGTCTTCCACCCTGGGCCAGCCTAGGCTGGCAAAATGGGTGGGAGAAAGGTGGGTCATGGGCCCCAGTCCGAGGAGTAGCCGAATCAGTTTGTTTTGGGAGGTTTGAAGCTTAGTCTTCAGTGACACTGAGGTGTTGGAGTACCAGGAGGTGCAAGCATAGTCTAAAAGTGGTTGAATCAGGGCCCCAGAGAGGGTCCTGAGGGCCTGAGGGTTGACAAAAGAGGAAACTCTGCCCATAAATTTGGTTCTCTGGTTTACTCTTTTGACCACCTTTGTAGCCATGCTTTCACCTGTCAGGTATTTGTCAAGAACACAACCCAAATACAGTAGGTAATCTCTTCTTTGCTAGAGATAATGTAAAATCATTGCTGATATTTGATCAGATTAGAACGGTCAGTAATGATATATTATGTATATGATATTGACTTTCAAAGGTGTGGAGCTGGGCAACAACTCTGTTCTCCAACTGCCAGTGTCTGATTCAGTGCAGCCAGGAGACTCAGTGACTCTGAACTGTACCGTCCACACTGAGACCTGTGGTGGACAACACAGTGTCTACTGGTTCAGAAGCTCCAGAGAATCTCAACCTGGACTTATCTACACCCATGGGAGTAAGCCTGAAGCCTGCAAGAACACTCCTAGAACTGGGAAGTCTTCATATAGCTGTGTCTACAAACTCACCATGAGGAATATCACTGTTGCTGATGCTGGACCTTACATTTGTGGTGTGACCCTCTGTGGGGAGACGTTCTTTGGAAATGGAACAACGCTGGATATCCAACGTAATACATACGGTAGTACATAGTAGTTAACATTTAGGTTATGGATTTAAAATAACGATATAACAGCAATGTTTCCATAGTTTGCTTTACAACAGAGGTTACTACCGTATGCCTTTCACTTGATGGAAACAATGTTGCTTGTTCTCAACTGAACTGGTGAATGGACAAATAATTAATTTGCCATCATTTCAGGACTGAATGATTCTGCAGATCACGTGAATACCACCGTCACTGTGTTGGTGGTTTCAAATGTACTTCTTGGGATGTCCACTCTTCTACTTGCATGGTCACTTTGCAAGTCATGGAAGAAAAATCACAGAGGTATCAATACTTTTTAATGTCTGTACTTAGAGTATGACTTTTCTGAGCTGGTATTTTAATGACTAAAATAGTAGTCTTGCAATAGCTAGTCAAAGCCGTAGTCATCAAATGCTATTTTCTCAAACCAATCGCCAGAGAAGAAACGTTGCCATGATTGTACATTTCTGTAAACCACTGATACGTTGCATCTCAATGTTCCAAGACATTCGCACTGTCAGCAGCATCTTAAAGGTTTAATGACATTCACTTTTACACCACATTCAAAGTCTTTGTCCTGGTCCTTCAAAAGTGTACAAAAAGTTTTAAGTGAAAATTCCATTCCATTGATCCATGGCAGGTGTTTTTCTCTCACATTTCTAAAGCCTTTTCAACTGCAATGAAAAAAGAAATCTTTGCCTGCGGGTGTCGCTGGTGAGGGATTTTGCCTGTCAATCATCACCTCTGCTCCGCCCCCCCCAAAGGAAAGGATAGGGGAGGGGAGGGGCGAGGAGGAGAGTGGGCGGGATTAATCGACTGTGACCTCACTGTCGAAGGGCCAAGCTCAGATTACTTTTCAGCCTAATTATTCAGAAAACCCCAGACCACAGAAAATCCACTGAATGTTCTAAGTTCAGTTTTTTTGGGTGTAATTGAGGTCATAAAACCCCAAATAAAACATTGAAAATAAAAAAAGTGAAAATGAATGTCATGATACCTTTAAGCCCTGTGAGCTGCCCCTGAGTGAGGTGTCAGCCGAGTGAGTGTCGGGCTTCACAGTTGCATACTGGAACGGAATAGTGAATAATACTTTTTTAATGTACTTTGCATAAAGAAATCTAGAATTGAGTCACATCTGCATCTACAAACATTGACCCACACATTTGTGGGGATTAAAAGTCATCCAGTCTCAATGTTTTTTTTTTAAAAGATTTGCAGAAATGTACAGTGACAACGAGTTTCTTTGGCGACCAGGCTGTATCTCATTGGATTTCTGAATAAATCAAGCTATCTCTCTCTACGTCGTCCTCAGACGAGCCCTCCATCGGAGTCTCCAGCTATGGATATGTGATAAACAAATTATTACCCAGCATTTGTTGTTTCACTGCCCTCAGCTGGATAAAGACACTCCTGAATAAAAGGGTGATAATCAATGTGTATATTTTGTTTTTAGGACATTCACTTGGTTCCCCAGTGTCTCCTATAAACATGGTGGTACGTTTTCTTTATTTATTTGACCTGATTTCTCCTAAAGTTTTCCCAACTGCCACAGAGTCCACAGTGAGGCCTTGTTTCTGTAATCCTGATTTTCTTCTTTGTTTTTAATACAAGTCACAGAATGAAGACAACCTCCATTACGCTGCTCTGAGTCTCAACAAGAAGAGACGACCAAGACCACAGAGGAACAACATGGAGAACGAGACTGTGTATGCTGGAGTTAGAGTTACACAATAGCACTGCTATCTACTGTCCACTATCTACCTTATGGGGCTCAACACCCATACATTTATGACTGAGTTCACAAAAACCTTTCCTATAAACAGCTCTGACAAATTAAGATGTTCTTCTTTCAATTGTAGCTTATAATTATAAAAAGGCCATATCCTTAATTAATTTGTAATTTTAAGCGATGCATGCAATACAGTAATTCAGTAATTAATAAATGGCTACACAAAACATTTCTCTTTTATGTTCAAGGTTCAAGGTTCTTTATTGTTACATCTTGTGTACATTTATAAAACATATTTTTGTTTGGCTCCTCAGACATTGTAGCAGGAATGGGGGTCCCTATATTAGTTCTGATCATTGGTGCCTTTATTTTGAGATCAGCTTTTAGTTATTGAAATAATTCTAAGCATAAATGCAAGAATTTTAGGTAAACACACCTACACAACCCTAACTATTTCAGTGACCCCATGACCTTTCTACTGAATCATATGCTCAGGCCAAAATATCAAATTTTCACACAAGATATCTCGTAATCTAGGCCAACATTTCCAATTAGGTGTAAGGAACAGTACGGATATCTAGGGGCTGTTAGGGGGGCTTTTAGACTCTGAAGGTCTTTACACATTGGGAGCGTGACAAATAAATAATCAGAAACGTATCGGCAAACATTTCACAACAAACTTTTCATATAGTTGATGCAACATTCATAAAAGTTTAAGCCTTTTATTCGTGGTGAAATAAATAAATAATTTAAATACATTTAGCTTGTTGATTATCCCTGTATAATATTCACATCTGTGGGGATGTACTGCAATTGTGATTTTGTGCGTGTTAATCGCACAAACAAAATGTCCCCGATGTGTAAGGAACTTTAGTCTTGTTTTGATATACAGAGAAAGCCTCTCATCCAAAAGGCCTCTGCCTCTGATTCTGTGGTATTATGTTCAAAGGATATCACAGACACTGAAATGTAACCCTATGTCACCATATTAGAAACTTGGAATAGTCTCTGTTCACATTTGTATAGTCCATTATCTTCTTTTTCACATTGCTTCCTGTGTCTCATCATGGCTGAGATGCTGACAACTTCCATTATGCTGTTCTGAATGAGAACAATAACAACAGACAGAAGGAAAATGAAGACAGTATTTGTGTCTTGTTTCCATTTCATTTATGACCCAACACGGCAACTACTGTACAGTAGCTGATTTTTCCAATAATGAACGTTGTGCTGAAAAAGTGTACAAATATTTGCCTTTTTCTTGTTTTTTACAAAACAGTTGGCTCTATTTAATCAAGATAAATCTAATTTTGTAGATCTGGTCCTCGTTTTTCATATGAAAATGAAAAGCTCATCCAAATGCAAAGAAAAATGTAAAATATTTCAATGACCATCTAGCTGCTGCATTAGGTCACACTTGAGTGTGGTATGTTCCCACAAACAGAAGGAGCAAGTGCATTTACCGGCAGCAACATGCATGCATGCTGTATACATGCATTTGTGTGGTCAAGAGAAAACAACCTTACACTCTCAAGTGTCTATAAATACTTTCTTTGGATGATTGTTGACGCACTTCACACCTTTCAAGCTCAGCCGAGTCTCAGCCGAAAGCATCTTTTCTCACTTCTATGTGGTCACAGTTGTTTAGTTTCCTTTGGTGGAAACTACAGTAAGTGCAGCGAGGACAGGAAGACTGGTCTATCAGCCTCAAAGACACACAGGATCTTATAGTGTAGCAGAGACAATACATGTTCACGAGAAGACATGTTTTCACATTAGTGAGATTGATTTAAGGTGAACGATACACTGAAATATATGAAACATATGCAACACGATAAGAAAAATACTGGAGGTTCAATGTTTTGGAATTGCTGCATGTCATTTTGTGTTTGATTTAGACATGGCACTGGTATCTCTCAGCCTGCTTTCCAAGCTGCAGAGCTGGGAGTCAGTCGTCACCACTGAATGTGAGATCTGATCAGCAGTAGTATCAGAACGTATGGTGTGTGTGTGTGTGAGAGAGAGAGAGAGAGAGAGAGAGAGAGAGAGAGAGAGAGAGAGAGAGAGAGAGAGAGAGAGAGAGAGAGAGAGAGAGAGAGAGAGAGAGAGAGAGAGACTGAGGCAGTGGTTTGTTTGTTTTGTTGCTGTTTGTAGACCACAGCTGTACCTGCATACAGCTCACCGTGTGGTTGTTGCACTGACATTGTACATGCAAACAGCTCAGCCTCAGTGTCCATGGAATTAGAAGATCATCTAAGTATAATTTAATGAATGCGTCAATTACTCATTTGAGTGTAGTGTGTTCTCACAATTGTTGTTGTTGTTGTTGTTGTTGTAGTAGTACATTTGTCTGCCTAACGATTTAGGAACAGTGGCTGCTATTCTATAGCGTGTCTAGCTCAGGAACAATTTAAAACACATAGACTGGGTGGGAAAGGGGGGCGGACCGGTGACCTTACGATTCCCAAATGGCCTCTCCACTCACCACTCAGAAATGGCCGTTCATCAGGTATGGACTGACTGTGTGCAAAGGTCACAGGACAGGAGTCTATAGGTTAGTCATTATCTCACACAGATACAGCATGGTCGAGAAAAAACAACCTTACACTATCCATAGTCTATTATACTTTCTTCTGATCATAAATGTTGCAGTTTACACCTTTCAAGATCAACTGAGTTGCAGCTGAAGGTTTGTGTTCTGACTTCTGTGTGGTCGCAGTTGTTTAGTTTCCATTGGTGGAAACTAGGTGCAGCAAGGACAGGAAGACTGGTCTGCAGCCTAAAAACACACAGCATACAGAATACACAACATACAGCACGGCGGACACAATAGATCACATTTCATTTATCTGCTACCAACTGCTATTTCTGAATCTCAAATCAAGCTGGAATTTACTTGAATGGGTTAAAGTCTATTTGTTTAAAAATAGTTTTGAATGTGGATGCAAAATCATGTCCACTATTATTTCATAATGTTGATCAAATCTCTGATGTTTTTTGGTTTTGTTTCAGGACTTGCACTTTGGAAGAAGAGGCATTTGTTAAATACATGCTGTATTCTTTAATCTTAGGAATTATGATTACTAGTCCATACCCGTGGGGGGATATGCGCACATGATCTGGCAACCCGGGAGGCAGTTCGTCCCATAGCTCGCGGGGCCATCCCACAGCTGGGCAGCCGTAACCATAACCATGGGACATTCTTTTACACAAAAACGCTAATTACAGCTGAGATTTGGTGAAATCAAAAAACAGGCTTCGCTGTTCTGTGCACATGGTAATGGTGAATGGCTGTGTGCAAATTCAGATCAATTGCTCCAGCCACTGAGGAGAACCGGGCAGAACTAATTTTGGCCTCACCACCTCACCACCTCACCACTACAGAGCTTTGTAGAATTATAGTAGGATATTGGATTGCATGTCTGATTTAGTACTAGATTATCAATACGACCATTTTGTGAACCTGGTGAATTCTTCCACTTAGTTCTACACTATTCATGCTGTGTATTTGACCTATCCTATTAGGATCAGTGTACAGTATATCCACATATCCAGCTGGAAGGCCAGTATCCTCACTCACATGAGCACAGGGAGGACATGCAAAACCCACACTGAAAGCTCCAGTCATGCTGGAACCTAGTACCTTATTGATCAGACAACAGTGATAATACTGAGCCACCTTGCACGCACGCACGCACGCACGCACGCACGCACGCACGCACGCACGCACGCACGCACACACAGACAGACAGACATTAGGATTTACCATTCTTTAATTAATGCTTCAATATTTACAGTAACTATTTCAAGAAATACAAAGCTGATTGAAAAATCAAGCTAACAATGATTGGAACTAATGAGGACTCCTCACCACCACTTGATTGCATGCATCAAAGGTGATCAAGCTAATAGAATGAAGCCAATGTTAATTTGTCAGAGCTGTTTATAGGAAAGTCTTTTGTGAATAAATGATCCGAAAATGCATCTGCAAATATTTTACATCAAATTATTAATTTGGTGAGACTTAATTAATACAGATTGGAAAAATCAACCGTGTTTCGGAAACAAATCCCTTCACTTCATCGCAGTGTGATGTTCTCGTTTTCGGTGTGAAGTACTCATGACACAAACAACAGACCACACTCGAGCAAGGACTTAGTTAAAAAGCCTTTAATATGATGAAAGGGCTACTACATATTAAAAACAATAAAATGCCACAAGATGGCCTGTTTTTCTTTTTTTTCTCTGGCCAGATTGTTCATATGTCTGATTGTCCAGGTGAAGAAGCTCTTTAGCAATCTACTGCAGTGGCCTTGTAGCTGCAGTGCCACTTTCCATGTGGCAGCATTTGAAACAGTCCATGGTTGGGATGGTATGACCTTTGAGGATTCAGTGAACTTTGCTGACACACATCCATTGTGTCTTGGATGGAGGGAAGTTCCTGATGTCCACGACCATTTGCATTGCTTTGCGGTCAACGTTAGTACAGTTCCTTACCAGGCAGTGATGCATCCAGTCATTATGCTCTTGGTGGTTCCTCTGAATAATATATATAGGATAGATTGTATATAGGAGAGGATAGTATATAGGATAGGCTATAGGATATAGGATATAGGATATAGGATATAGGATATAGATAGGATATAGGATATAGGATATAGGATATAGGATATAGGATATAGGATAGGATAGGATAGGATAGGATGGGACAGGATAGGATAGGATAGGATAGGATAGGATAGGATAGGAACTAGTATAGGATAGGACAGTACTAGATAGTACTGTATATAGTATAGTATAGTATAGGATAGTAGATACCAGTGCTAATCTGTAACTCTAACTCCAGCATACACAGTGTCATTCTCCATGTTGCTCCTCTGTGGTCTTGATCGTCTCTTCTTGTTGAGACTCAGAGCTGCATAATGGAGGTTGTCTTCATTCTGTTCCGTGTATTAAAACAACAAAGAATAAAATCATGATCAGAGGAACAGAACCCCGCTGTGGACTTTGTGGCCGTGGGGCGGGGGAGTAATTAGGTCAAATAAATAAATACAACCTACCACTGTGTTTGTTGGAGACACTGGGGAACCAAGGGAATGTCCTAAGAACAAAATATACATAGGATATAATGTAGATTATCATTAATCATTGACCGTCTTTATCCAGCCAATGGCAGTTTTATCCACGCAGCTGTGTGCTAGGTTGGATAACGAGCACAACTATAAATGCTGATTAATAATTTGTTCATCAAATACCCATTTATTTATTTACAAAGACAACAAGAGATTTGTTTGTTTTTTGTTGTTTTTTTTCTATTCCCTGTTTGTTTGGTTGGTCTATGGATTTGACATCCTGTAAAATGTTATATGTCAACTATGTTGGCTAATTATTATCAGTAATCTTGTCATGGATAATCAGGTATTTCAATCATGTTGTAGATTTTTATTTTTATACTGCAATCATGTTATTTGTAAATTCCATATATTTATATTATGTTGTTTACAAATCATGTTCTATTAATATTTGTATTGTGTTATACATAGGTAGAGGCCTCGTATAAGCCCTTTGGGCTTCTTGCCTCCTCCTGGCACTTTTCTTTTTATATTTTGTGTACTGTTTTTTGTATTGTTTTTACATTGTGCTAAATAAATCAAATACCAAAAAAAGAATAAAAAATAAAAAATGTATAACTACATTTATTCAGTTAACACTTTCACTGAATAAATTGATTAATATTCCTGGGATGGAACTCACCACAACTATGAATACATGTTTCCCATTTCAACTTGTAGATGATGGAAGACAAGACAATAACCAGGATGATGGAAATGACCAGTGCAGTGGCCAGGCAATACATCATTCCCCTGTCTGTAGAGATTTAGCACCAAATATCAAATGTTATATCTTTCTCCACATTTTTAAAGCCAGTTGAAAGTTTTAATCGCTTCTTTTCACTAATCCAGGTATATTAGCAAAAGTATATTAAATACGATAAAGCCATAGTAAGGTGCAGAGAATAAGATGAAGTGATATTACCTACTGTACACTCAACATCCAGTCTGGTTCCATTACCATACAGAATCGCCCCACATGAGGCCACAGCACAGTAGTAAGTACCAGCATCATTGAGTCTGAGGTTCTTCATGGAGAGGTTGTAGAAGCTGGTCTGTGTTGTGTTTGCTATTTCACAACCTTGGTCATGGGTGTAAAAGAATACTGGTTGAGATTTTTCTGATTGTCTGAACCAGTAGACACTGTGTTCTCCAGCACAGGGCTCAGTGTGGACGGTACAGTTCAGAGTCACAGAGTCTCCTGGTTGGACTGACTTCTCTGGTGGCTCCTGGACAATCGCTTGAATCCTGGACGAGGATCCTTTAACATGGAGAGTTATTCCTTCTTTGAACTGATTTTTAGAATACATTGTCAACCCACAGTAATACATTGCAGAGTCTGACAATTGTACATCTGAGATGTTGAGATGAGTTAGTCCTTTTCCTGAGACAAAGGAGAAACGGGGAATGTTCTTAAATTTCTCAGACAAAGTAGCTTCGTTCTCAAACTTGTGCCGGGTTGCTAATTGCTCCGGTGTATCTCCAAGACGTTGCTTGTACCAGGTTATGTACATATTATGATCATCTTGATAGAAGCAGTGCACAGTCACATTGTCTCCAACATCAGCCATTATGAAACTGTTTTGCTGTTCTTCCACTGTTAAATGAACAAAAGCAACTGGAAACAGATAGTATATATTAAAAAAAATACATATTATTATATGAATGTATTTTTGTTATGGTTGTTGGTAAAGAAAGTTGTGGTATTTTACCTTCTCCCCATAGAAGTAGACACATTAGATGCAGGGTGAGCGTTGATGCTGCCATCATCTTCAAGTTTGTCTCTTGAGTGGAAAGAGTTTACGGATGTGGACAACATCTTAAGAGGTGTGGTTGTGTGTGATTGGACAAAATGATTGCTTTGTCTTGTGATGATATCATGACAGATTGACAACATATCTATTGTGACCAAGGCTACATTGTGTTTGGAACACGGTAGGTTCAAGTGTGTAGTATGTTGATGGTTGATAAATCATACATTTCTATTAGGCTAGTAGGCATACACTCCACCACAGAATTCTGCATTTGAGGCATTGTGTGTGTGTGTGTGTGTGTGTGTGTGTGTGTGTGTGTGTGTGTGTGTGTGTGTGTGTGTGTGTGTGTGTGTGTGTGTGTGTGTGTGTGTGTGTGTGTGTGTGTGTGTGTGTGTGTGTGTGTGTGTGTGTGTGTGTGTGTGTGTGTGTATAAAGTCCAATTCTGTACTGGCTCAGGTTGTCAGGTGGAAGTTTTACTCAGCTTAATAAGATGGATGAGAGCTTGTGTCATCCTGGATGACACAAGCTCTCTCTCCTTTCCTGACAAGGTCAACACTCCAGTTGTCCCCAGCTTTCACCACAGTCCAAAAACCCACCTCCTCAGACTTTTCCTCATCTCCTAATACTTATTGTGTACTCGCTGCAGCAGCAAAATACATACTTTAAAAACTCAAAGGTAGGGTAAGTGATATATTTTTTTAAACAAGTGTTAAATAGCTTTATATTCTGTGAGGAATGAGCAGACAAAATTTAAACTGCATCACTATAAAATTGAAGGTGATAAATGGTACTCTCTCCTGATTGGCTGAAACTTTGCCACCCACCTGAAAATGTATTTTCTATTTATTAAAGAGCTGGATAGACAGTGAGACCCTTTAAACATTTTTGATAACTTTTATACTTTTGGAGCTATCCCACTTCAAACCACATGTGGTATTTTCAGACCAGTGAATCCATTAAACTAAAGGTACACTCCACTCCACTTTTTGCTCAACAATATGTATGGTCGTCAGTGGTAGAAAGTTATAAAGTACATTTATATTGCAAATAATGACTTAATTAATATTAAAAGGCACTTGGCTCATGGACTTTACAAAAAAAGTAAAAATTGCAATCACACAATCTCTCTCTGTCTCTGTCTCTCTCTCTGTCTGTCTGTCTGTCTGTCTGTCTGTCTGTCTGTCTGTCTGTCTGTCTGTCTGTCTGTCTGTGTCTCTCTCGGTCTGTCTGTCTGTTTGTCTCTCTCTCTCTCTCGCTCGCTCTCTCTCTCTCTCTCTCTCTCTCTCTCTCTCTCTCTCTCTCTCTCTCTCTCTCTCTCTCTCTCTCTCTCTCTCTCTCTCTCTCTCTCTCTCTCTCTCTCTCACACACACACACACACACACACATTATTACTATTCAATTCATTATGGTCAAAGTAATTCAAATATAATACATTTGTCAAGTAATTATTTGAATGTGATGCGTCCATGACCATGATTGTACATTAGCTATGTTTTATGTGCAAATGTCTCAGGAGTTACAGATATAGCGTGGTCAAGAAAAAAACAACCTTACATTGTCATGGGTCTACAAATAGTCTTCTGATCATAAATGCTGATGCTGTTTACACCTTTCAAGCTCAACCAAGTTACACCCAAAGCCCTCTGTTCTCACTTATGTGTGGTCACAGTTGTTTAGTTTCCATTGGTGGAAACTAAGGTGCAGAGAGGACAGGAAGACTGCATCCTCAAAGACACACAATACTGTATGTTACCGTGAAACAGACACTATATATATGTTCATAAGATGAAATGTGTTTTTCACATTAGTGAGGTTGATTTATCATGGTGAATGTCGCATACTGAGACATCCATTTGTCTGACCACGTAGCCATTAGTCAGTAGCTGGTTAAGTTCTAATTATTATGTCAGTCTTTGAATATTCAACCATGCAAAACACTGTGTTACTGCACTGTGGTCCATCATTGATGTAGAAATTAATGACCTTAAAAAAATGGGGGGGGTGAATACTGCACACAATTGCACATCTCCTGAGCTTTATTTTCAACACTATAAAACAATGTTTTGCCTCACACAGGAGATGAAACATATATCTTAAGTGTGCTTATGTCTTTCAATTCAGCATGTGTTTTTTTAGCAGGAAGCAGGCTATCAGAATCATGTGTGCTTTTACACGCAACCATCTAAATAATGGCGACTAATCACCCGGGGACGATGTTTCAAAGGGAAAGAGCCTAAGACCTGTCAAACACTCAAATGCATATTGTATGTTTCACATTGCTCAGTATACCCTATCAATGTTTTAGTACTGTGTAACTGATATATTCAGAATATACTGTTCTGAGCAGCCAATCAAATGTCGCGCAGGATAATTCTGGTGAGCCAATCAGGTAAAAGGTAGAGCTGGCAGGAATTCCTAACAAAAATGCATCTACTGTACCTGCAGTCATAATCAAGCGCACAGAAGCTAAATCACCGAACCAAGGACAAGGATGGAATACTTTGCACTTTTTCTCCTGATTATTAACTCATGTGAGTATTCACAACAACAAGGTTGCAGCTGTATTATACCATATACATATGTAAAATTATTCAAATAAGTTTGGATCATTTATGAGATTTATGAGTCGCTTGTCTTGTGTTTCGTTTTTATATGAAACTCCAAAGACTTTGAGAAAAACTGACCAAAATAACATTGGCTACAAACGCCATAAATATGTTTTTAATCTATGCCGATGCATTGCATTCTTGTGTTCCAGGTGTGGCTCAACTGAACATCTCCCAACCGGTTCCATTTCATGTAGTACAGCTGGGTCATGATGTTACACTTGAGTGTTACATACCAGACAGTGAACCAAGAATCGTATGGTACAAATTGACAGCAGCGAAGAGTTTACAGTGTGTGCTAAAAAGATATGTTGAACAGATTTACTATTGTGACAGATACAATGAGAGCCGTTTTTCTGTCGAGGTGGACAAAGTTAGAGGTCACCTTAACATAAAAAATACAAGACCAGAGGACAGTGGAACATATTTTTGTGGAGTAATTCATTTAGACACTATTGAGTTTGGACCAGGAACCTTCCTTATGATACAAGGTATTTCTTCCACTGTATTAAAGTTTGAAGGCTATGACTGTATGTAGAATCATAGCTGTTATTTGATAAGATTAGAGTGGTCAGTAATGATGATGTATATGATATTAACTTTCAAAGGTGTGGAGCTGGGCAAGAACTCTGTTCTCCAACTGCCAGTGTCTGATTCACTGCAGCCAGGAGACTCTGTGACTCTGAACTGTACCGTCCACACTGAGACCTGTGGTGGACAACACGGTGTCTACTGGTTCAGAAGCTCCAGAGAATCTCAACCTGGACTTATCTACACCCATGGGAGTAAGCCTGAAGCCTGCAAGAACACTCCTAGAACTGGGAAGTCTTCATATAGCTGTGTCTACAAACTCACCATGAGGAATATCACTGTTGCTGACGCTGGAGCTTACATTTGTGGTGTGACCCTCTGTGGGGAGACGTTCTTTGGAAATGGAACAACGCTGGATATCCAACGTAATTATACATAGTACATAGTTGATAACGTTTCCATAGCTTCCTTTACAATAGAGCTTACTACTGCATGCCTTTCTTTGGTGGAAACACAATGTTTCTTGTTTTCAACTGAACTGGTGAATGCGGACTAATAATTAATTTGCCATAATTTTAGGACATGAATCTGCAGATCATGTGAATACAACCATCACTGTGTTGAGTGTGTTGGTGGTTTCAAACATACTTCTGGGGATGTCAACTCTTTTACTGGCATGGGCACTTTGCAAGTCATGGAAGAAAGATCACAGAGGTATTAATACTTTTTTATATCTGTAGAGTATGATTTTTATGAGCTGGTAAATGACTACAATATCTCAGTCCTGCAAGTCAAAGTCATAGTCATCAAATGCTATTTTCTCAAACCAATCGCCAGAGAAGAAACATTGCCATTGTACATTTCTGTAAACCACTTGATACGTTGCATCTCAATGTTTCAAGACAGGCAGGCTGTCAGCAACAGTTAAAGGGATATTTCACTTTAAAAAAAACTTTGGGTCATTTTATCGTCTACTCAGGCTTCTGTGAGCCCTCCAGACCGTTTTTAAGTTGCTTGATTCATTATTTAGATATATGATATTCATTTTATCAGACACGCCCCCTTCCTATACAAACCCATTATAACTTAAAACTAAATTTTTAACATGTTAGATTCATCAAAAACACCCGTTCTTGGTTCTGGTGACTCACCCTGCCCTCCTAATACGCGAGGGGGCCGTGTTTTTTTCGATTATTTTTTTCATTTATTTGTAATATATATATTTTTTAATTAAAATAATTAAATACGATAAAAAAAATTAAACAAAATAAATGAAAAAAGTTATCGAAAAAACACGGCCCCCTCGCTTATTAGGAGGGCAGGGTGAGACACCAGAACCAAGGACGGGTGTTTTTGATGAATCTAACATGTTAAAAATTGAGTTTGAAGTTATAATGGGTTTGTATAGGAAGGGGTCGTGTCTGATAAAATGAATATTAAATATCTAAATAACGAATCAAGCAACTTAAAAACGGTCTGGGGGGCTCACAAAAGCCTGGGTAGACGATAAAATGACCCAAAGTTTTTTTGAAAGTGAAATATCCCTTTAAGCCCTGTGAGCTGCCCCGAGCGAGTGCCTGCACGAGCGCTGTGAAGTCCACCGCTGAGTCGGGCTTCACAGTTGCATACCGATAGTTGTATACTGGGACAGAATAGTGAATAATACTTTTTTAATGTACTTCGCATAAATAAATCTAGAATTGAGTCCATATAGTCTGCATCTACAAACGTTGACCCGCACATTTGGGGGGATTAGAAAACATCCAGTCTCAATGTATTTTTTTAAAGATTTGCAGAAATGTACAGTGACAACGATATTCTCTGGCGACCAGGCTGTATCTCATTGTCTTTGTGAATAAATCAAGCTATGGATATGTGATAAACAAATTATTACCCAGCATTTGTTGTTGCACTGCCCTCAGCTGGATAAAGACACTCAACAATGAATACAAGGGTGATAATAGAGTGATAATAATGTGTATATTTTGTTTTTAGGACATTCGCTTGGTTCCCCAGTGTCTCCTATAAACATGGTAGTAAGTTTTCTTTATTTATTTGACCTGAGTTCTCCTAAAGTTTTCCCAACTGCCACAGAGTCCACAGTGGGGCCTTGTTTCTGTAATCCTGATTTTCTTCTTTGTTTTTAATACAAGTCACAGAATGAAGACAACCTCCATTACGCTGCTCTGAGTCTCAACAAGAAGAGACGACCAAGACCACAGAGGAACAACATGGAGAACGAGACTGTCTATGCTGGAGTTAGAGTTACACAATAGCACTGCTACTGTCCACTCATCTACCTTGTGGTACATTTATGACTGAGTTCACAAAGACCTTTCCTATAAACGGCTCTGACAAATTAAGATGTTCTTCTTTCAATTATAGCTTCACCTTGTTATAAAAAGGCCATATCCTTAATTAATTTGTAATTTTAAGCGATGCATGCAATATGGTAATTCAGTAATTACAGAAAACATTTGATTTATCTTATTAATATTTTCAAGGTTCTTTATTGTTACATCTTGTGTACATTTATAAAACATAATACATTTATTTTTGTTTGCCTCCTCAGACATTGTAGTAGGAATGGGGGTCCCATTAGTTCTGATCATTGGTGCCTTTATTTTGAGATCAGCTTTTAGTTAAATGAATAATTTTAAGCATTAATGCACACATTTTAGGTAAACACACCTACTGCTGTGTGTGTGTGTGTGTGTGTGTGTGTGTGTGTGTGTGTGTGTGTGTGTGTGTGTGTGTGTGTGTGTGTGTGTGTGTGTGTGTGTGTGTGTGTGTGTGTGTGTGTGTGTGTGTGTGTGTGTGTGTGTGTGTGAGACAAATAAATGATCCGAAACGTATCAGCGAATATTTCACAACAAACTTTATCATTCATAAAAGCTGATGCCTTTTATTCGTGGTGAAAAATGTACCTTCGACCTTCAGAATAAAAGGTTTGTCAATTATTCCTGTATAATATTCACATCTGTGGGGATGCATGTACTCATAATGTTTGTGTGCGTGTTAATCGCACAAACAAAATGTTCCCCCGATATGTAAGGCACCTTAGTCTTGTTATTATATACAAAGAAAGCGTCTCATCCAAAAGGCCTCTGCCTCTGATTCTGTGGTATTATGTTCAAAGAATATATACACTGAAATGTAACCCTATGTCACCATATTAGAAACTTGGAATAGAGTCTCTGTTCACATTTGTATTGTCCTCCATTATCTTCTTTTTCACATTGCTTCCTGTGTCTCATCATGGTTGAGATGCTGACAACTTCCATTATGCTGTTCTGAGTGAGAACAATAACAAACAGACAGAGGGAAAATGAAGACAGTATTTGTTTCTTGTTTCAATTAATCATTGATGACCCAACACGGCAACTACTGTACAGTAGCTAATTTTTCCAAAGATGAATGATGAGCTGAAAAAGTGTACAAATATGTGCCAAAAAAAAATTATTTACAAAACTGTTGGCTCTATTTAATCAAGATTTGTGATTTTGTAGCTCTGATCCTCTATTTTCATATGAAAATGAAAAGCTCATCCAAATGCAAAATGTAAAATATTTCAATGACCATCTAGCTGCTGCATTAGGTGGCACTTGAGTGTGCTGTGTTCCCACAAAGAGAAGGAGCAAGTGCATTTACCGGCATCGACTGCATGCATGCGTGTGGTCAAGAGAAAACATCAAAACAACTTTACCTTCTCAAGTGTCTATAAATACTTTCTTCGGATGAATGTTGACGCACTTCACACCTTTCAAGCTCAGCCGAGTCTCAGCCGAAAGCATCTTTTCTCACTTCTATGTGGTCACAGTTGTTTAGTTTCCTTTGGTGGAAACGTGCAGTGAGCCTTGAGGACAGGAAGACTGGTCTGCAGCCTCAAAGACACACAGGATCTTACAGTGTAGCAGAGACAATACATGTTGATGAGCAGACATGCTGTTTTCACATTAGTGAGATTGATTTAAGGTGAATGAGACACTGAAATATTAGGACTTATTATGTCAGACAATGAATATCCAACCAGGCAAAGAGCTGTAAATGTTATTGCACTATGGTCTATTATGGATATAGAACTGATGAATCCAATTGAAGTTTATAAAAAAAGAAAATAATACTGCACATGACATACTGTATTGCACAGGCCCAAGCTTTATTTTCAACACCTTAAAACAATGTTTCACCTCACACAGGAAGCTTCATTAGGTCCTATTGATCTTTGTCCATCTTTACTGTGATTCAAGAATCAAGAGGGGTTTATTTGTCACTCACTCATACAGGTATACAAGCAGTGAAATGTTCCACAAAGTCTGAGCTAACACAATAATTCAACATATGCAACACGATAATAATAATACTTGAGGTTCAATGTTTTGGAATTGCTGCATGTCATTTTGCGTTTGATTTAGACATGGCACTGGTATCTCTCAGCCTGCTTTCCAAGGAGATCTGATCAGCAGTAGCATCATAAAGAGTATGGTAGGCTACAAATTGACTAATGAGGTGGACAGATTTTAAATGTTTCAATACAGTCAACAATCCAAGCTTATGCCTCCTTGCAGCCTGTGCAATTTCTGGGTGTACTTTACTTCTCTCTTGTGGCCAGATTTGGTAACTGCACTGCCCTTGTCATAGTTATTATAACTCCAGTGGTGGACAAAGTTCTCAACCCCAGTAATTGAGTGAAAGTATATATACTCCTGGTCAAATATTAGTCAACTACAAGTGAAAGTTTGACATATCCATTTGTGATAAACTAATTAGTACATCACTACAGTATACTCAGTGCAGTGGTGGACGAAGTACTCAACCCCAGTACTTGACTAAAAGTACAGATACTAATTGTCAAATTTACTCCACTACTAGTAGCTCAGTCAAAATTAATTTTCCTTGAGTAAAAGTACAAAAGTAATTGCTTTTAAATATACTTAACTAATCAAATGTACATGTGTTATAAAAAATACTTAAGTACAAGTAAAAGTAAAAGTAGGACTAAATGTATTATATATATATATATATATATATATATATATATATATATATATATATATATATATATATATATGAACCTTGTAAGCGATGCAGTTTGTCTTCGGTAAAAACAGTAAGCATTTGAAAAAGTTATTTTATGTCTTCAGATAAGGCCATGGGTGTTCATGGAAGTTTGTCAGGCTGATTCAGCTGCTGATCAGACTCTGCTTGTTCTTCTCCTGCTGCCGCCATTACCGTGTTTTGTTTTGTTTTGAGTTGAAACAACAACTCAAAAAAGTGGTGGATATATATATAGGTTTTAGCGCCTGGATGATGTATTTCCACTTTTATGTAGATCAGGGGTTTTCAACGTTTTTCGGGTCAAGGACCCCTTAGCTGATAGAGAGATGAAGCAGGGACCCCATACTGTATATTCTTATTTTTTAGAATGCTTTCCATTCTGTCATACAGAAATGTGAATGGCATGTGGCCTTGCATAGAACTTTAAAATTCTGTTCAGCTCACAACCCAGACATCGTCATTGAAATTGTCAGCCAGCTCTGTGCAGTTTTGGAGAAGTAAAAACTCCTGACTAGATACATAACTTCAACATGCCAGACAACACTGTTTCGTGTGAACCTCAGAATGGTGAAGTAGAGCAGGGTGTTTTTCACAGCTTCTTCACAGCTTTCATGACATCTGAAAATTCAGCACTAATGTCTTTGGCAACGTTACGAGTGACTCCCTAGTCCCAGTGTAGCATGCAGTTTAACCTGTAACCTGTGTAGCATGCAGTTTAACCTGTGACCTGTGTAGCATGCAGTTTAACCTGTGACCTGTGTAGCATGCAGATTAACCTGTAACCTTTGTAGCATGCAGTTTAACCTGTGACCTGTGTAGCATTTGATTGATTGATGTACTTTATTTAGTAAGACATGAGAAACAGTACATGGAAGTACAATTCACAATACAAGGTCTACTAAACTGGATAACTCATAAAGCACTAAGCTGTTTAAAATGAGTTCCCACGCACACAAATCATGATGACATATAAGAGACAGACAGATATACACTACTATACAGAACGTCATACAATCAGCTTACGGGTTACTAATATGAAACATAAGAAATATGTACAAGAAATAAGAAAAGGGGGGGGGGGTTAGGTTAAGACTTTGACAGGGGCCAGTTTGGAATTGCAGCCTCCTGAAGGTGTTTCTTTAGGGCGGTTTTGAAAGTGAGTAGGGTTTTACACTCCTTTACTCCTTTTGGTAGGGCATTCCACATTTTTGTTGCATAGCATGAGAACAAGTTCATTCTCTTTGTTGTGCCAGATCTGGGTTGAACATGATCCGTGGAGCTGCCTCTGGTGTTGTGATCGTGGACATTTACTGTACGTTTTTTTAAATATTTTGGTGCATTTTAGGTACAGGGGTATCCCAATGTTGTGTCGTATCTTGTAGACCAGGCCCATTGCAAGTTGCTGTACTCTGTCCTCAACCCTGAGCCATCCAACCCTAGCAAAATGAGCAGGGGTTAGATGGGTTGTGTGTTTGAGGCCAAGAAGTAGCCTTACTAGTTTGTTTTGGAGCACGGCTCTCCAGTCCACCACGGCCACAGGCAGCCTCTGGGGTTTAGGACCCATAAAGGGATTTGTACAGAGGGTGCAGGAGTCGTTCTGTTGCTGCCAGGTGTCCATGTCGATGACGTAGGCCTGTTTGCGTTCCATGGTGACCACATCAAAGCCCTCGCCAGCCAGATTGGTGCCGGGTGCCTCCTTAGCAGCTTTGCACTGGTCTGCATGGCCTTTGGTGCAGGCGAGCTGGGCAGTCGGTGGCCACACTGCCAGCAACAGCCACAGTGCAGCAAGCATCATGTAGAACCCTATGGAGAAAAGGTTGTTGATGTTGAGTGTTGAGTTTGATTACTTAGGCACTTCAGGGTGTCATGAATGCAGCCCATAGAAAGCTATAAACAAAGTGCAGGACAGCACTTTCAACAATAATAATGTTATTTAATATCCAGGTGTAGAAAGTGACAAGGGTACAAGGTGAACTGGATAACTGGGCACAAAAAATAAAAATAATAAAAATAACTGACCCGGACCACTGGCCTAGCGGTCCGGGCATTTAGGCTCTGGTGTAGCCTGACAGCGCATTGCGGGTTCGAGTCCCGTTCCCTAACAAACTTTGACCAATAGCATTGATCTAAAAAAGAACTAAATATAGAGCTATGAGGTTTCTGGCGACACTGATGATAATCTGGTTGATAGTGCACAGCAACTAATCCATTTCTGCATCTTTTCATCATCATTTCTTTTGGTTTGAACTTGTGATGATGTTCATGGATTAACATATCTGTATATTTGATTTGCCTCTCCTAGAAATAAACGTATACAATAGGTAGTGAAAAACAGCACAATGCATGCAATGCAGCCCATATTTCAGCAGCATGCCTAAAGGTTGTAACTAAAGGCAGTCAGGAAGGTTGAAGAAGCCTTTGATGACACAGTGCCATGCTGTGCAGCCATGTCACACCAGATAAGCATGTCATCCAGCCTATGGGCTCCATTGTCCATCACCATCGATTTGCATACCATCCAAGTAGAGCAGCCATTGTGATTATCAGCACCTGTGCTGAACTTCCTATTAGTAAAATACTTCCTGCTGTTTCTTAACCTTCTGCAAACTATTTGCAATTTTTGGTATTATTGCTGCCGTCCGATCCTGCTGTGTGAGGGATGCATCTGTCAGGGGGCTTGCCCCTGGCCTTGTCCCTGTTGATGGTGTCCAGTCTGGTGAGTGCCAGCGTGTCTGACAGCTTCAGAGACTGCAGCCAGTTCTTCTACATGCACACACCACCCGTGGGCATACAGGGAGCCAGCCTGAAGAAGAGGCTCTGCCAGCGGTACAAAGACAAACCACGCTACGCCACCATGTATGACACCAGCCGTCGGCTCCCTCTTTACTCGGCTTACATCTTCAAGAAGTCTGATGGGAAGAGGAGGATGGATACCCCCTGGATGTATGAACCCCAGGTAAAGAGAATAAGAAAGGGATGTTCCACTTTGTTTGAAATATAATGGCACTACATGCCAGTATAAAGGAGGGAAATATTTTGAAGCAATGCAAATGGCAAAATTTCCCTGCAAGACACAGGGTCAAATATTACAATATTTCCTGAAAACAGGCTCCATGTGAGATGGAAGCCTCAATGCTGAGTGAACCCCTAGTTCTTTCTTTGTGTTCTTGGGGGTGCCCCAAAAATTTGCCTTATTAAATAAATCACATTCCCCGCCAGAGGGTTTTTTTTTTTTTACTTCCCCCACTGCCAGCATTGTTTTAACCTTTTTTAACAATTTTTTAAGTAGTCACAAAATATTTTCCGTGATCACCGTCCTCACGGTGATCCCCTCATTACACACACACAGGAGTATCGTAGAATTGTGGAAAAAAATAATCCGATTGCGGTAATCCGTTCCATAATTGCAGCCAGTTGAAAATAGCATGTTTTTCCCAAAATAACATGGTAAAAAAAAAAGTACACAGGAGCCGAGATACAGGATTTTAAAGTAATAAGTTAACCAAGGAGTGAATGGAGCTAGAAATCTTTGGATCGTGATATCTCTGGTTCTGTGTGGATAAATAGATTTTTTTTTTGAACAACGGTTATACTCGTTGTTGGCGGTAAACGGGTGTATTTTTCAACAACGGTTGTACTCGTGTTTGGCAGGTAATGTGTTGGCTAGTTTAAAAGTTTGTATTCAAGAGTTTCCATAGAGGAAACGGTTGCTACATGGTTGCTGCCGTGTCACTTCAAATATTTGTCTCAAACAGTGGCAGAGCGTCAATGCCTCCTCTGTCCATAATTTCAAATTAAAAGCTCTCACGAATTTCCATAGAGCTACAGTATGTAATAACTGGAAGAAGGACTGAAAATGTTTGAAAAAAAAAAAATGTTGAACATGTTTTTTGCAGTATCAAGCACCCCAGTCCTGCATTTCAGACAGAGTACTGTGACTAAAATATTTTTTGATGTAAAGCGTCCTTGGGTTTATGAAAGGCGCTTTATAAATTCAAGCTATTATTACTATTATAAAAATGGTGGTCCAGTCATATACAAGGTCTTGACCAAATCTTGTTAATATTTATATATTAAGGATTCTAAGGAAATAGAAATCAACCTTTCATGCTTTCTATTCAAAACCACAATGTGCTGGTAGATGTTCTAAGGCAAGCTAGTGTCCCATTTTGAATGACTGATGTCATCTGTCTTTCTCCCCACATGCCTACAGCTAGTGTCTGAGGATGAAACCGGCAACATGAAAGTACTTCCGCTTAGTGATGACACTGACCCTCTGATTGAGGAGAACCAGGCTGTGCTCGAGGACTATGCAGACGCTGTCTAATATGAACGCGGATCACTGAACCCTGATCAGCATCAAGCAGAGCCTGACGACAAATCCTCCACTTATACACTCACCAATGTGGTACCGCAGGAAACAGAGTTCCTGGACACTTCCTGGAGCCCATATTTGGGCAGTGTCCGCCAACGCCTCAACAACTTTTGCCGCGGGAAGTCCTTCATGGTCACCGGAGTGACCGCTTCAGGGGAGACCATTCAGCGAGGAAACAAGGGTCGGTTAGCTATTCCGAAACACCTGTGGCTAGCATACTGCTGCCCGCGGTTTGACCGTAACTCCCCGTATGAGGTGAGATTTATGTTCCCAAGCTACGGGGGCTATGCACTAAATGAGCAGACTGGCCACAGTGTAGTGGAGGTCCCTCTCAAGACACTGGAGGACTTCCTGAAGCGCCAGACAGACATGGACAGCAATATGGCTATTTTCTACAAGGGCTGTGTGTCAGAGAACCCCATCAAGAAGAAGAGAGACTTGAGCAATGTTTCTTTGGTGGCAGAGACATGACCTGAGCCTGGTACATCAAAATGGCCTTTTCAACTGAACTCAGCTAAATCTGATTTTATATATATATATATATATATATATATATATATATATATATATATATATATATATGTTGCCGTAAAATACTTATACATTTTGCCTGAGTTGGATTCAGGATTTTAATGAGTGTTGTATAATTTTTGATGTCATTTAATATTGTTTGTGAATGTCAGTTCTTCCAAGTCCAAACTCACAGAAGCAGTACAAATTAAAATAATTTCATGGTTTGGAAGAAATCTTAAATATTTCAAACCAAGCTCTAAATGTTCTATCGTGTCCACTTTGAAGGGTTAACCGTTTCTGAACATGATCATGTTAGAGAGTAGAGACCCACACAAATGGAACTAAAATGTATGAGTAGTTTTCAAATGTCACCTAAATGTGGAGTGTGAGTATCTGTGAGAAACAGTCTGTCACCTACTACCACATATGAAGGTGTGAAGGGTGGGTTTAGTGTCTAATAAGGTGCTGCATTTTGCAGCTGTGTGCGTGCATCACCATGCAGCACAAACAGGAAAGCTTCCAAGGCTGCCAGCATTTCTTGTTGCCTACTTTCCCAGATTCTAGTACTATGCAGATATGTTGGTTACTTGTTCACATACTTGTTATTTAGATAGACATAAATACTATTTGCTTGTCCACAAATGCTAAGTATGTTATTTAGAGAGCATGCTACTGTAAGTTTGATGTTTACCTAATCCTAGTTACTTTAAACAACTTAACTGTTTTCTTTGCACTCTATGACTGGCATTTACCCCGTCGTCTGTTGAGTTAATGCCATTTCTGACCTCTACTCTGATCTTGATAAACTGCCACCAGCAAACTTCAGACTTCATTTATTACAGTGATGATTGTATGAGTACTTTATGAGCCCTTTTATGGTGCTTTTCCATCGCATGGTACCGCCTCAATTTTTTTTTTAAATACCCCAAAGGCATACTAGGGACCATATTATGTATTATTAGTAATAACATGTATATAACGTTGCAATGTGACATAGCTCTGTTTAACAAAATGCTGTACCCCCTCCAACTGTAAATACTTCCCCCATGTTTTCTTAAATAGTTTTTATGTTTTGACACTTGCTTTGGCAATGTAAATGTATGTTTTATCTTTTATCATGCCAATAAAGCTCCTTTGAATTGAATTGAATATTATTATTAGTCACCCCCAGTAGTCTGCAGTGTTGATATTTCTGCAGTGTTAGGAAAACCAAAAAAGTTGAGTCGAGTTGAGCCGGTACAATGCAGTAGAATAGTGCCATTACACTTCCTAGAATGACCCAGGAGGGGCGAAATCCCAAACCGACGTGGCGGTCGCCTGCCACGTCGGTTTGGGATCACGCTGTCTATGACAGGCATAAGTGTCAGTTATTGATTCACATAGACAGCATAGACGGCCTGCCCTGGATGCATGGTATATGCAATGGTGGGAAAAGTACTCACGTGTTTTACTTAAGTAAAAGTATCGATACTGTAAAGTAAAAGTCCGGAATTCAAAATTGACTTGAGTAAAAGTATCAAAAGTAGAAAGTACTTATTATGCAGAATGTCCCATTTCAGAAGTTTTCAATTGTATAAAATGTATTAAAATCTTTTGAAAATAGCAGATCTATAAGCTCACAACGCGTCGCATCGCGACACATTGTGTGCTTGTAAATCGGCTATTTTCAAATGGCCGAAATGTGTATAGGGCTGAAGTGAGTAATGTATGTTTTGTAATAATAATCAAAATCTACAAGTAACTAGTAACTAAAGTTTTTAAATAATTGTATAGGAGTAAAAGTATAATATTTGCCTCTGAGATGTAGTGGAGTAGAAGTAAAAGTACTGAAATCTGGAAATACTCCAATAAAGTAAAAAAATACCTCAAAATTGTACTCCTGTACTGTACAGTACTTGAGTAAATGTCCTTAGTTACTTTACACCACTGGGTATATGCATGGAATATTCATGTTTCTGTCTGTGTCAACAGTCAGGCTGTGCCTCTGGTACTGGGCAGTGGAGAAAGCTGCTGACCACGGCAGCTTTGCAGCTTTGCAGCTCCGTGGTACTTTGGTTGAACGGAGAGTTTATGACTACCGCTTCAAGGATATATCTTGATAGCTACGGGCACCGGCATTTAAATCGCCCATGTAAAGAATGAGATCCATTGTGTGTGTGAGATAGAGCTACACCCGCAACTTAGCCAAATCACCATGTCAATGATGTTCCTTTTCTGATTGTTAGTTTTTCCAAGTTCAAACTCACTGAAGCAACACAAATTACCTGTTCGTTTAAATTCTATTCAAGGTTTGGAAGAAGCCTTCCATGTTTGATTATGAATAGGCCTATTGTTAAATCCCAGAACTAACCCAACTAAATTCAAACCATGCAATAAATGTTCTACCATATCCACTTGGAGGGGTTGTCCTGGATTAATGTAAACCGTTTCAGAAACTGGCCCTTTGATCATGTAAGAGATCCAAATATATTGAACTAAAATGGTTTGTGAGCATCTGTGAGAAACAACATCACACCTAGCTGATTTCCGCTATACACCTGTCATGAAGAATGTGTGGTAGCCTACGTGTGAAGCATGGTTGAGGTCGAGTGTCAAAGCGTGCTAAATCTAGTAGCTGTGCATGTGCATGACCTGCAGGGATAGAAGCTTCTAAGGCCCCTATAGCTGGTAGCACTCAAGTCCTCATCCTTGTATAATTTCTTGTTGCGTATTTTACAATACATTTTTTAAAACAATAACACTTAGGTCCCAGGTACTCAAAAAAGTGACAACAGTAGACGTTTGTTCTGCTGTTAACTTTATTTTCTAATTGCCATGAAGCACACACACAGTTAGGGGTAAAAGGTGAAAATAACTAAAAATAACAAAAAATAGTTAAAGGAGATAACACATGCTCCATGTAGACCTAATAGTCCATGAGCCAGAGCCCCAAAATTGAGCAAAGATTATCGAAAGAGTGGGCAAAACCATACCTATATTAAATTGTTTAAAGGGTCAATATAAGTAAATAAATATATGATAACCTTTCCACAGGAGCAGCTTTTTCATATTTATCACACATTTTGTTATTTTCCCCATACGTACATGACAGGTGAAAGAATTACAAAATTTAAAAAGTAGTTATCATAATGAAACTTCCTTACTTACATGAAGACAATGATTTATCGTATTACAAGTTTTCTGAAATTGTATATTTAAATATGCAAATTAGGCATTTAGTCCATGAGCCAGAGCCCCAAAATCGAGCCAGATATTGAATAGAATCAGAATCAGAATCAGAATCAGTTTTATTGTCACAATGGACGTTAAGGTGCTTAGAGGAAAAGGAGCACAATAAAAAAGTCAGTGCGTTATACAGGGGATTAAGGTGCAAAAGGTCAGTGCGTGTCCACCTAGAGTGGACTGACCCTAGTATAATCCGCAAGTAGCTCCATGAGGGAGTGCAACAAAAAGTCATTTGTACCTGGTGTAGTCCACAGGTGTGTCCGAGGGGGGGCTAAAGTCCAAGGGAATATTCCCTTGTTAAAAACCTTTGACTCCAACATCTTAACAATATGAAATAAGAATGTTGACTCTGGCTTTGTCCAATGTTCCAATGTTGATTCTGGAAAGTTATGCAAATTCGGGCATATTTTCCTAATGCCTAATTTGCATATTTATATATACAATTTCAGAAAACTTGTAATACGATAAATCATTGTCTTCATGTAAGTAATCAACTGGGGAAGTTTCATTATGATAACTATTTTTTAAATGTTGTCATTTTTTCACCTGTCATACTGTACGTATGGGGAAAATAACAAAATGTGTGATAAATATGAAAAAAAAGCTGCTCCTGTGGAAAGGTTATCATATATTTATTTACTTATATTGACCCTATAAACAATTTAATATAGGTATGGTTTTGCCCACTCTTTCGATAATGAAATCTTGTCTGGCTCATGGACTATAAATGCAAACTGGTAAATGCTTTGGATGTGTGTTGAAAAGGAATAAGCATAGACATTACATTACATTACAGTCATTTAGCAGACGCTTTTTTCCAAAGCGACTTACAATAAGTGTATTCAACATAGGTAGGGAACGAAAACTACTAATCACCAGAAGTCTTTAGTGCATTTTCTGCAAAAACAAGCAACCAAGAGTATACCTAGCGCTAAGGTAAAAGTACAATATATCAGCCACCTATTTCCTTAAACAAATGAGACAAAAATTGCTAAATCAAATGAGCATGAGCTAAAACAAATAAGTGTATTGACTAAACAAGATCCAATAAACAATACAGCAATAGAAAAACAAGCGTTCGTACAACTAGTTAACAACAAGTAGGTCAGGCAGAGAGGAAGGGTAGTGTTTCCTGAAGAGGTGGGTTTTCAGCCTGCGGCGAAATATGGGCAGTGACTCTGCTGTCCTAACATCAGTGGGAAGTTCATTCCACCACTGTGGGGCCAGAACAGAAAAGAGTCGTGACCGTGTGGATCGGCCAGAAGGACCCTTGAGTGACGAGGCAATCAGTCGCCCCGAGGTGGCAGACATTTTATTATGTTATAATACAGTATGTCTGTATAAATGATAGAATGCTGACATAGGTATGTATTTGCTGAAACATAATTGCTGATGCATTGGAGGTTACATGTCAGTCAGGGAGCTAAGCGTCACCCTTGACCTTGCCTCTCTCCTGCTTGCTTCTTTCCTTCTCATGCTTAAGGACAAAGGTCAGGGGGTCTTCCACACGATGGCCCATCCTGAGGTGAGCCAGCAACTCCTGGGTGACATTCAGGCTGTTCCTGGAGACGTAGAGGTTACGGAGGTCAGGACTCATGACGGAGGGGGCATAGGTGGTGCAGGTGGGGCCTGTCAGCCCCGGGGCACAGCTGACCTCGTAGGAGAAGAACAAGGTGCCATGATTCAAGGGGCACATTTCCTTATCATGTTTCCCAGATGTAATTGGCTTGTCGCACTTTCCCAGAAGATCGTTCCATGACTTCCACCAATGCTTATCTTCGTCCCACACCTCCAACGTCAGTCTGCTGCCTTGGGACAGTGTGATAAAGCCCATGTCAAACTCGCTGTTCCAGGCAGGGTTATCGTTGTCGTAGATGACTCTTGTCTGATGGGCCTGGTCTTTAAAAATAACTTTTACTAATCCGTCAGTTTTGGAGGTTGTGTCCCCCCACAGTCCTGTGGCATGTCTGACAGTGACTTTGAGGAGAGCCTGGCCCCGTTGCTGAGGACAACAGATAGGATCTCATCCAGCTCTCATCCAGCTCGCTGACGTATCATCAAAACCTATTGCTTTTTAGCTTATAGATCATAATTTGGTGATCAACGGTGTCAAAGGCCTTCTGGAGGTCCAGCAAGACCATGCCGCAATATTTGCCCTTGTCTACTCCTTGTTTGATATAGTCGTTCAGGTAAAGGAGGCATGTGTCAGTGGAGTGGGATGTTCTGAAACCAGATTGGAGTTTGTAAATTAGATTTTTTTCCGCAAGATACTTTTCAACCTGTTCATAAATTATTTTTTTCCATGACTTTCGAAATGGAGCTAAGAATAGAAATAGGGCGGTAGTTGCCGGGGTCTAATTGGTTTCCTTTTTTGTACAGAGGGGTCACTCTTGCTTTTTTTAAGTCATTAGGGATCCGTCCCTGTTTGATGGAGAGGTTTATTATGTGAGTAATGATTGGAGCAATGGAGGCGTCTGAGTCTTTTAGAAATTTGGAGGGAATATTGTCGAGGCCTGTGGCTCTGTATTGTTGTAGTGCGCTCAATTTTTTAAACACCTCATCTGTTGTCACCAAGGAGAGTTTAAAATCATCTTTGCGTACACCTTTTTGTAGAATGCTTGGAAGTGCTCTTCACCATAGCGCCCAGAGAAGGCGGGCAGTTCGTCAACCAGTTTTGTGGCTATGGTTGTAAAGAAGATGTTAAAGAATTTAACCACTTCCCGAGTTGCTGTGATGCAGTGATGCTGTGATTGCATGCAGTTTAACCTGTGACCTTTGTAGCATGCAGTTTAACCTGTGACCTGTGTAGCATGCCGTTTAACCTGTGATCTGTGCACACATAGGAGCCAACCAGTGCTTGAGCACCTGCCTGTTTGCTTTCACAGCAGAAATCGACCATTCTCTTATTAGTGTGGTTGCCCGAATGGGCAACCAGACTATAGTACTCTACTGACTTTATTCTTTATTCTAGATAAACTTTATTTCAGGCTGCTACTCCTCCCACAGTTTATTTTTCCCAATTTAGTGCCATATGTCAAAATGACCGGCCTCACCGGGAATCGTGCGCTTGTACTTTGCTAAGAGATTGGTTACATAGTTTAATTGATATTGATTTATTAGTGCATTAAATGACCCCATCCACTTTGATGGAAAAGTGAAAAAACTCCAATTCAAGTATTTTTTTCTCAAAAACCGTAAGAGCTAGAGTTACAAGACTTGGAGGGGAGGTTCATAATTTAGTGAGAAATTATTCAAAGAAAAATTATATCATTCGGCCACATGGTGGCGCTATAACAGCCCCCTTTACGTTTTGGCCTATAACTCTTGAACCGTAGGTCCTAGAATAAAAATCTTTTTTCCCTAGATTCCTTGGGTCATGACGCATCTCCCCATATAGGCCACGCCCATTTGCGTCAGGATAGATTTTCCGCCATTTTGAATTTTCTTCAAAACACACTTTTAGCTCCTCCTCCCACATATTTTCTCCAAATTTCACAAACATCGGTACACATGATCTCTGGACCCATGCGATAATCTGGAGCGAAACAGAATTTTGATAGTCCATACCGTTCGTCCGTAAATGGCTTCCAAAGTTAGAGGGAGGGGCCCGTTTTACAAAAAAGCCCACAAATCACGAACAAAACGTCCAGTCAATCCCAAATTTGAATCACATGTCAAGGGTGGTTTACTCAACAAATCCCCAAAAGCATTTCCACTTTGATCCATAGGGGGCGCCACAACTGCGCAAAACGTAACCGTTTGATGCAAAAACTGAACATTTCAAAATGAAAAGCAGGTGATCTCAGGAGTTACAGGACGATGTAATTGGCACAGCCTCCGACGGTATTCCTCCCAGCGTATTCCTCGAGTCCCGGCGGCAGCGACCCGCGACTAGCGTCGGTGCAACCACACTCTGCAATTGCCCTGAATTGCGACGCGTCTAGTTTAAATATTGGTCTTGTTGAATCACAGTTGCTCTCCACCCTGCTCACGTTCAATACAATGTAGGCCAGGGGAGTATAAAAGCACGAAAATACTAGTGGAGTATATTTAATAACATGATATACATGTAAGCCATATTTCACAGGGAGCATACAGACGGAAGAGCGGATTGAGACAGCTGTTGGCTGACCGGGGTGTGGGGGTACTATTAACATTCTCTTTGTTGCTTACCTGGGAGAGAGAGCATGTGTCCCCATCCCCCTTTCCTGCCTATACAGTTGCAAATCGAAACAGGGACTAAAAGGGTGATCTATTGTTTGTTTGGGTGGGGTCTAACCTTTTGGAGGCTGACCCCCACCCCCTTATTCAATGTGACCACTGCTATATAGACTGTACCAAAGTGTAAATATCTGTGTGTGCCACTCCCGGCCGTTAGGCTGTGGAGATGGTTGGCTGCTGTAATAAACTGGAAGCAAAGAAATCTCACTGACTAGTGATGACTCCATTCATTCTACAACCATTCATTCTCATCTCTGGAACAACAAACTTATCTGCAATATGGCGTTGTTGGCAACTCAATAGAGCCTTTAAGGCAGTGGAAGAATATACCTCATATGGCGTCAAAGTCGGCAGTCGCGTTGGTTTGTTTTTTTGGGGACGTCAGTCTCCAGGGATACTGAGCCAGGCGTCGAAAGAACATGCAGCGGCGTTTTTGCCTTGCGGTGGGTGTACGGATCACGTTCTCTTCCTGAGACGTGGGGGGTCCACCGTGTAGGTGATTATGGACATCGGCACGACATGACGACAACTTTTCGAGAATCTACAGGGAGAGGACCTCATGACCAGATCTAGGATGGCTGCACGGCTCGTCTGGCTGATCGCTAGCAGCGCGCGTGGCTGTGCTGGAGCTGCGCTGGACAGCACGGCTGGGGTGAGGAGATGACATTGAGGGAGACTACAAGAGAGACATTAGCGAGCGGAACGCTGCGCATATGGGACCTGGGGTTATATTTTTGTGATAATGGTGGTTTAAACTGTGGGGCATTGGCTGCCATGGGAAGTGATGTGAGGATTTTTTTCGCTCTCTGGTCTCTGGGGTTAAATGTGGATTTTTTTATTTTCGTTGTGTGCTGAGAAGACCGGGCGAATCCCGTGACGAGGTACATGGAGCCGGGCCATTCCCGTGGATGTGTTTGAGGGCGAATCCCTTATGTTTTATGTATAACATTTTCCCCCGGAGTTTGAAGGGCTAACAGAGGGATCCTGCACGCTGATTGGGGGATGTTGATAATTGTAAAATGTTAACGCCTCTGGAAATGTTCCAAAATGTACTAACTTAGGGGCAAAAGGCATGAGTCAAAAAGCAAGCTTACTTTACTGGGTTTTGGGACCTTTCCTCGGGATGTTTGAGTTTTCTGTCTATTTAATGTGAATCACCTTGTCGCTGTTCTATGTAATCCTGGTTCTTGTATGTGCATTTTTCTGTATTGATGTTGTGTGCTGTTTTGGTCTTCCTGAATGTTTTATTTTTTTCCTGGTTGGTGTTCCGGTCGCTTTTCATGGGGGGCGGTTCTTTGTGGTTCTTTTGAAATATACGTGTTTGTGGAAGACGTTTTAATGTCTCCCATGGGGGGTCTGGAGTATATTTAATAACATGATATACATGTAAGCCATATTTCACAGGGAGCATACAGACGGAAGAGCGGATTGAGACAGCTGTTGGCTGACCGGGGTGTGGGGGTACTATTAACATTCTCTTTGTTGCTTACCTGGGAGAGAGAGCATGTGTCCCCATCCCCCTTTCCTGCCTATACAGTTGCAAATCGAAACAGGGACTAAAAGGGTGATCTATTGTTTGTTTGGGTGGGGTCTAACCTTTTGGAGGCTGACCCCCACCCCCTTATTCAATGTGACCACTGCTATATAGACTGTACCAAAGTGTAAATATCTGTGTGTGCCACTCCCGGCCGTTAGGCTGTGGAGATGGTTGGCTGCTGTAATAAACTGGAAGCAAAAAAATCTCACTGACTAGTGATGACTCCATTCATTCTACAACCATTCATTCTCATCTCTGGAACAACAAACTTATCTGCAATATGGCGTTGTTGGCAACTCAATAGAGCCTTTAAGGCAGTGGAAGAATATACCTCACTAGCAAAATAAGTTGTCAGCGCTCGCTATGCAACACTTTTAAAAACACGCAGCCGTGTCAGACATATGTGGGTGTGAAGTGTGGTTTACATTTAGACTATGCAAGTAACACTCAAAAGTGTGAACTTGCTACAGTAGGTTCTGTTTTTTTTTAGGGCTTATCTGTGAATCATTATCATTCACGGTTGTAAATATATGAAGTATGTACACTTTTACTAGACTGGATCTATATTGTTTAACTTATCTGTTGCCTAAATTGCTACTGTCCTTCACACCAACACGGTCTCACTGGGTTGGGGCTATAGTTGGGTAGTCTTACTTACAATTTGTATTTGCTAATAGTATGGTGGATTCGTATATATTTTCAGACATTAAAACAAAACAAAAAAAGCATCAGAAAATAAAATGGGTGGCCCCCTTGCAGTGACTCCGAGGACCGCCTAGGGGTCACGGACCCCCTGTTGAATACCCATGATGTAGATCCCAGTGGAGAGTGTGTACTGTGATAGGTTTCCTTCTTTTGAGAACACAGTGTGTGGCCAATTACATTTTAGAAGGGAAAAGAAGAAAGGAAAAAAAAAGAAGAAGAACAGCCAACCTAAAAGTATAACTAGTACTTCACAGCCTTCCTAGAAATGTACTTGAGTAAAAGTGAAACATTTGTCTTGGAAATGTAATTGAGTGAAAGTAAAAAGCATAAAAAAAATCTAATACTCAAGTAGAGTACAAATACTCAAAATCTGTACTTAAGTACAGTCAAGTACAAGTACATTGACTCCGTTACCGTCTACCACTGAGTATACTGTGCCCTGCTATAGTTGGCCATATTGAATCATCTATCTGGGCAGGATATTTGCACTGTCTGTCTGTCTGTCTGTCTGTCTGTCTGTCTGTCTGTCTGTCTGTCTGTCTGTCTGTCTGTCTGTCGTATACAGTGATATTTTGTTTTGATACATATGGATGTTTGAATTGGTCAAAAGTGCTGACATAAAGCAAGTCAGCCTACATTCTTGCAGTTACAAAATCAAATTTGCAACAAGAGTCACGGTCACAAAAGGTGAGCTCCTCTGAAAGCCATGGTATAATTTGCACACTGGAGACTTTTATAAAAGCTTACTGGTATTAATATTTACAATTTACAATTTTGGCATTTAGCAGATGCTCTTTATCCAGAGTGACTTACAGTAAGCAAGGTAAACACATACATCAAATGCATAGAAATAGTAATCTAGGATTATAGGTAAACCAAGAACCTAGCATCAGTCTAAACAGTATAATATCAACAATAAATAATCTGTACATTGAAACTATAGAAACTATAGGATGCCAGGTCAATAAATGAACCTGGTATCTGTCTAAACAACATTCTATCTAAATTGCATTTTAACCTTTGCATAAGACTGCATCGTCGTCAAGGCTAGGTCGAGTGCTACAGGCTAATATTTTGACTATATTAAAAGGTTTGCAGCTGTTTTGATTTATTATTTTACAAGGTCTGTGTTTAAAATTGGTAGAACAAGTGTATTTCTATTTTGGCCTGACACCTGGGAGGCAAGTTTCAGTTGCAATATATAGGCAGTCAACCATCTACTTTTCTATCTGAGGGTATAAATACTGTGGCTTGTTGGATTTCAGACAATAGCCAATAGTTTAGTTTGAAATGATAACCTTCTAGAAATCTACAAGACCATACCCAGGCTAGGCATTGTCCCAGGAAACATGAGGTTATCACATTTGTTACCACCCAGTTTATTACCAATAAAATGTCAATTATTTGTATAAGCTGAATCAACCTACAGTATGCTGAAGTTTAGTTCCTGCATATTTTTGGGCATGTCATTATAGGGGTTGCATTTAAAGTAGCAATACTTTTCAGATTATAAATTAAAGCTTTCACGCAGCTTCCACAAAAAGTTTTTTTTCCATCAGCTTAAGTGAAACAGAGCACCACACTAGTTGCGAGGTGTGACTGTACATTGAAACTCACTAAGCCACATCCTGGCATGACATCCTGATTTGAACGGTTTGAGGTCAAATGTCAGGCAGTTGACAGACAGTGGCTTTGAGGCAGTTAAACAGTTTGCTAAAGTGTTTTAGTCAAAGCAGCATTAATCAATCATGTGTATTTGGAATTTAAAAAAAGAAGACCCCCTAGGGGCCACGGAGCCTGAACTAGATGTTTTGGCTCAAATTGGCTGATATGTAAACAATTGTACATTGCAGTTCACTGTGTAGCTTACCTAACCAATAACAATGTGAAAGTAAATCCCTGAAGTAACTTAACTGTACACAGTGGTCCTAGGGAGGGAGTAGATAACCACGTGTCTCCTCTGATGATACACACAGAGAGTCACCAGATGCTTCTTTTCCCCTGACAGTGTGGAGTTTATCCAGGAGAGCAGAATATGTGTGTCCAGAATCATATTATTTATCCAAGTCCACTCCCAGCTGAATAGGGTTGGTTGGAGCAAACCAACCTGTACGAGTCACACTAGTGCACCGACATAGAACACAATTCCACCGGAATTGCCGGCTACACACCCACAAACATAGACAATTGCGTTCGTTGGAGGTACCACGGAGGAAATAGAACCCCAGTGTGAAGGCAAAACCTATATTTCAGTAATAAGGCTCACAAACAAGTGTTTTTCTAGTTATTTATTAGAAAACAGCCTAATGAGAGTAGCTGCTTAAAGACACTGCTTGCAATGCAATTTTAATCAATATAAACGACAGGGAGGAATTTATGAATTCAGTTTATTTAGCCATAAAATATTAGCAGGTTCATTAAGGGTCTTAACTACTTCAACCCCAGCATCCTTATTGTGGGGAAGGCTTTCGCAGGAAAATAGCAGATCGACAAGCTCACAATGCGTGGTGCGACGCGTTGTGAGCTTGTCGATCGGCTATTTTCCGGTCAACCATATGGGGTTTAAGTGGTTACGGGTCTCTCCGGGATTGTTACTGCTGAGGGACCCTGTTGTACACTGTGGTTGTGTGAGTGCTGGTGTGGACGGTCTGTCTGCGGTTCTTCATTTCGCGGGCCATCTGACACCAGGAAAGGCAGGGGCAGATAGTGACAACACAGCAGTCAGTACACATGCCACCCTGAGGAGACAGCAGAGGGGAGAGTCATACACAAATCACCATTTCAGTCAGACAACTCTTGGATTGGATTAGAATATATATTTATTGAGCATACTTGAGCAGCATAGATATAAGAAGCATATATGAAGCATAGTTTGGCGTCAGGGCTCTGAATCTATTGACTCCCTGTAGGCATGAACATTTTAATAAATGTTACATGCCAAATAGCAGTTCCAGGGAATGAATAAAGACCCCATAGGGATCTAGAAACAGAGCCTACAGGTGGATGCCGGGGAGGCGGTGGGATTAAGAATATTCATGCAGCAGCATACGCAGGCAAGCGAAGGCAGCAGATACAGCAGGAGATGTCAGCAGAGGAGCAACGCAGCAGCACGTCCGCGCAGCCAGAGGGAGAAGCCAGAATGAGCAGGTATATATAACCACCCGACCAGGAGAAGAGTGCATGTGACTAGTCACCTGATCGGTTGGCACAATTCCTTGAGTTGCCTGGCCTGAACTAGCTCTGCAAGCTGCGCCTCATTCACTTGTTTCACTTTATGTCATGTGTCTCAGCTAAATCCATTGTATAAATGTGACTCTGAAACTGTAAAATGTTATTTTTATGGGCTTATTTTACACTTTCATACCAGGATGCTCTCCCAGGAACTTACTGTGACTTTGTGTGTGGAAGGACCAGTTAAAGAATCTATTGCCAAACTTGGGTAGAAATAGACAATGGTGCAAAGTATTAAGTTTAGTATCAAAAACAAATCTGAATAAAGCAGAGCAGAGTTTACAAACTATTTTCTTGGATCAATAAATATTAAACTTCCTCTATGCTACCCCACTTCATCTACGGTTCAAGGCCAAGAGCCAAATTGAAACCCATTGACTCAGTTATTCCTCTCCTTTCATCGTGAGAAGTGTCAACTAGGATAAATTAAGATGCAGTGTTCTGATTGGCTGCTCTGAAACAAAAGTAACACAAGAAATTGCACATGTCCGGTGGCCAGATATAATTAAGATCAGATAAGATCAAACCCTCAGATGTATTATTGCAGGATACAGATATGATGACCACCATTTTGTCCTTTTATGATAAAGTTGGTTGGACCTTCTCTTGTATTTATTTATTTTCGAGGCCCTTATTGATAAGCCGAAATCAAGGTTCTCTCAGTTTAGGGGTATAGGGATGAGGGGATGTAAAGATATGGGGAAGAAGGGATGAACCCTGGGTATTTGACTTTGGGGTCCTTGAGTGGCGTCGGTTGGCATCTGAATACCCCAAAAATATAAGCATGCTGACACAGTCATAGGATGCAGTGTAACTTAAAGTGGGCTTGTTTTCAGTTCGAGGGCATTGGAACGGATGTAGGCATGCTACAGTAAGCTTCCAACAAAGAGTTGACAGAGATGGTGAACCAATGGATCTGGTTCTGAAGGGGAGGCCAGTTGAGAACATAGGAGCAACGAGGGGTTCATTAAAGCTGAATGAGTTTAGTTTGAACAGGTACTGTAGATGGGCGTGGTCTTGCTATCCCACTTTCAATCTGTCGTCCCCCATCTTGGGCCTGCCACATTTTAATTAAACTAGCAGATCTACAAGCTCATGAATTGCATCACGATCATCGCTTGTAGATCGGCTATTTTCACTTTCGTCACTGTCATACGACAACATCTAAAACAGGGCATATGAAAAAATAAAAGGCTGACATATATACAAGGTTTCTTCCCAACAGCAACGATATGTAATGAATAAAGTGTCTGATGAAACGCCAGGTTCTTTGAGTTGTTTTTAATTTATAAGTTCAATTCTTCACCCATGCTTCCTCACAAAGTTTTTTTCCCATCAGCTTATTAAGAGAAACAGATTGTATATCTTGCTATATTTATATCTTGTATATCAGATGTATCTTGCAAAGCCACATCCTGGCATAGCATCCTGAGTTGAGAGGTTTGAGGTCATACATATATTAAGACAGTTGACAGACAATGGCGTTGGGGCAATCTTGTAACTCGCACAGTGTTAGCTAAAATGACAAAGCAGCATGCATCAATTTTACCCATCAACTATTGATGTTAGGTTTGACTATAAGCAAAGAACTGTACATTGTAGCTCATGGTGTAGCTTACCAAATCAATTACTATAACAATTTGACAGTAATCTGTGAAGCAATCTGGGAACCCATCGCCAAATAAAAAGGAAAAACAGCAACAGTAACTTAATTAAGGAAGCGTCGGAGGTAATCAGTCTCACCTTTATTTTCTGCAGAAGTTTTCAGATGAGTCAGTTGTCATTCTTCTCAGTCAATTTGATTATGTGCTGAATGAACATAAACCCCCCCCCCCCCCCCCCCCCACACACACACACCAAAAAAAACGAATTCTCATCGAAACCTTGGCAGTGAATGAGTTAAAGGGCAAGACCACTTCGGTAGAGGTTTGGGTTGTGTAGTTTTATTTCAAATATTCACTCGATGTCTCGCCTATGGGAGAGCGCCCTCTGGCGTGATCACAGAAGCATTACCTTATAAACTCCAGACAAACCTTTGGCTGGATTCTGACCTCCCTCTGACTGGAGGGCCCGCCCTCCATCCTATATAAGTCAGGGGAGAGTCATTTTCCGTAATTCAGTTTTTCTTCTCGTTCGATCGAGGAAGCACCTTCTCAGTCCACCTTATGGAGTCGGCACGGCGAAAGTCTCATCAGGACAGGATAATATCTTGGACCGCGAGACGCTGCTGACGGTAGGTGTTGACTTTCTTTACAAAACCTGTGACAATATCGCACGGTTCTTCCTAGAGGAACTTAACATGTTCCCTAGTTTTTCTAGCTTAAATTGCTAACGTGTAGTATAGTCTGCTACTTCTCAGTCTAGTAGCCGTGAGCCAGGGGATGAGCCTAATAAGCTCTCCTCAGCCCCACAGGCTGCTAGCCACAGTTAGCCCCGAGCTAGCTAGGAGAAAAACAAACACGCCAGCATAGTCTGCTCGGCCCCCGTGTTTTGTTTTTCCCTCCTCCCTGTTCCGTTCTTCAAGCTTAAAACGCTTAACGTGAACATGGCCTCCGCAGCTCCGAAGAGCCGGACCGGGTCCAACAGAGCCCCGGTCCCGCAGAAAGAGTGCGAGACGCCACCGACTAGCATCATATACTACCAGCTAGCGTAGCGCGTCGTCACCGGGAGCTTAACAAGCTCCCACTAGCGACACTGCTTGCAGGCTATCATGCTAACACAGAGTAAACACGACATCTTAAGATCGTGTTTTTCTCCAGGGTGACTTCTTACCCACGAGCTAACACCGAGTAAACACACCAGCGTCGTCCGCTCTTAGTGTGCTTTCTCCGGGTCAGCGCTGCACGCCACCAACTAGCATCATAGGATACCAGCTAGTTTTTAGCATGTTGTCACCGGTGAGTTTAATAAACTCCCACTAACAACACGTTTGGCAGGCTACAGCAAACACGGCAGCATCTCTGCTTTACATCGTGGTTTTCTCCGAGGTGATTCTTAGCCAAGAGCTAAAACACTGAACAAACACACCAGTGTTTACACTCTTAGTGTGTTTTTTCTCTGGGACAGCCCTGCACGCCACCAACTAGCATAATACGCTACCAACTAGCTTAGTGCGTTGCCATCGGTGAGCTTAACAAGCTCCCACTAGCAACACGTTACACACTGCGTGCTGACACAGAGTAAACACGACAGCATAACCTGCTTCACATCGTGTTTTCTCTCCGAGGTGGTTTTTAGCCATGAGCTAAACACCGGGCAAACACACCAGCGTCGTCCGCTCCTACTGTGTTCTTTCAGAGACAGCCCTGCACGCCACCAACTAGCATAATATGCTACCAGCTTGCTTAGCACGTTGCCATCGGTAAGCTTAGAGCTCCCACTAGCAACACGTTTTGCACACTGCGTGCTATCACCGAGTAAAACACGACAGCATCACTGCTCCACATCGTGTTTTTCTCTCTAAGGTGGCCTCTTAGCCACGAGCTAAAACCGAGCAAACACACCAGCGTCTTCCGTGTAACGGGTTGTGTCTTTCTGTTTGTGTATTTGGTGTAGGTGGAGTGTAGAAGTGATGGACACGGTCACACAGGACTTGCTCTCACTCAGGTCTTTACTTTGGGACTCCTGGTATAGGTACAGAAATGAGACACAGTGGTCAACAGTGCAGCAGCAGCATACAGTGTACAAATCTGCAGCATGGAATCATTTCCTCTGCTGAGACAAACTTCAAACATGTGATCGTATAGTGATTAATTAATTTCTTTCTTTTTCTATAGAGCACCTAACCCAGTGAGAGCTTATTTTATAATAAACAACAATGAAATGAAATAACAATGTGTGAATCTCACATCCAACAAAGCCTACCTGGTATAGGTACAGAAATGAGACACAGTGGTCAACAGTGCAGCAGCAGCATACAGTGTACAAATCTGTGTAACAAAGATTTGAAATGATTAATATAAAACCCCAAAATGACATTTATTGATGCACCAGAGCTTTCTTGCATCTTACCTGCAGCATGGAATCATTTCCTCTGCTGAGGCAAACTACGGTGCGCGAAAAGGGACACTGTGACTGCACGCAGCTGCGCTGTTCATCCACCAGGTGGCTTTAGAACTACACAATACAGTGAAAGGCAGCGTATAGATTTTGTAGAAATGAATGTATTTCTAACTCTGTTACACCCTCCCCCACTGAATTTCGCCCAAAATCATCACACGCACTACAACATCTCAAAAGAAATACATGGTTACACATTCCAACTTGAAAAGTACCCCCAAAAGGGTGAAGTGGAAAAGAGTGGTATCCAACTCTAAACCAGCTTCCGGAAGTAGGATGCAGCCTACACCCCACACAAACCATGTCACACAGAAACCGTCCCTTACACCTGGACTCAAACTAATGTTGGTGATGCAATGACATATCAGACATTAAAAAGAAAATGAAGTACACTCAAAATTTATCAAAACCTTCATTTCACTGGAACACATGACTCAGCAACAGCGTCATCAAAACAATTGGCATCACCAACAACGACTCGGCGGGACATTGTATACAGTAGACGGTTAACTGGTTTCACTGTGCGACCAACACGTGTACTGGCTCTGTGTCTAGTGCTTGAATCAGAGTGAACGGAGGGTGTTCCCACACTTTGTGTATCATTTGAGTGGACAGAATGCACAGAGTGAGTGTGCGTACTCTGAGTGTCAGCTGAAGATGCTTGTGTGCAGTTATGTGCAGAGCTCATGCCTGCCTGTGACTGAGGGTGTGAACCGCCCGCAGGCCCAGACTCATCATCCACACTCAGGACATCTCCAGGGTTATCCACACTCAGGACATCTTCAGGGTTATCCACACTCAGACTGCCAACCCAATCCTGGGTTCTGCTCCCAGCATCCTCCTCTTCCACCACAGGCGGAATTCCATCCATGTCAGTGACATCATCTGAACCATGTTCATAGGAGGACACAAAGGTGCGACCTGAGGAACTGTCCACATCCAAAGGCAAGAAGTTAACAAGCATGAGCAGGTTACGGTGCACGACTCTCTCTTGTCCAGTCATAGGGTTCATAATGCGATATGTGTGAGTGGCAGCATTTACACTCACGACAGAGTATATCGTGGACTCCCATCGGTCGGCTGTCTTTCGTTTCCCTCTCTCACGCTTGTTTGAGACCAGGACTCGGTCACCTGTAGTGATGGACTTCCCTTTTACACGGCGGTTATAGAGTTCAGCCTGTCTACTCTGCTCTTTATCGACATGTCCCTGAGCGATAGCCATGGCCTCCTGAAGGTCCCTTGTCAGAGACACCACGTAGCTGTCATAACTGCTGACTTCAGGATCTTTAAGTATATTCTTGAAAAGGACATCGACTGGGAGACGTGGAACTCTACCATACATCAGGTAAAAAGGGGCGTAGCCCGTTGTCTCGTGTACAGTGCAGTTATACATGAACGTCAGGGTCTGGAGGTGTTGAGGCCAATTCTTCTTTGCGTCAGGCGAAAGGGCACGAATCATGTTACCCAGCGTTCTGTTGAAGCGCTCGACACTGCCATTGCCCATCGGATGGTACGGTGTCGTACGGGACTTCTTCACGCCAGCAACCTTCAACAACTCACTTATCAGCTGACTCTCAAACGAGGCACCCTGATCAGAGTGGATCCTCGCAGGAAATCCATAAATACAGAAATACTTGTCCCAAAGCTGCTTCGCCACTTGTTTAGCGGACTGATCCCGACAAGGGAAGGCTTGTGCTAGCCTGGTGAAATGGTCAGTCACCACAAGCACATCAACAGACTTGTTGTTAGAATCCTCCGCCGACCAGAAATCGATGCACACAATCTCCAAAGGTGCAGATGTTTTTATACTCTCCAGAGGTGCCCTCCCCTCCGGGTCAGCGGTCTTGCTGATGACACACCTGGGACATTGGCGGACATAGTCTTTAACATCACGGTCTATGTGAGGCCAGAAGAATCTCTGACGGGCCAGACTCAAGCTCCTAAACTGCCCCTGGTGACCAGCACAGTCATGAATGCCTTTGAGGACCTCAGATTTTAAGGAGTCAGGGACCACAAACTGGTACCTTTTCTTTTTAGAGATCTGATCTTTGGACACCCTGTAGAGGATACCAGTGCAAGTTGTCAACTTCTCCCAGTGCTTGAGGTATCGTGCGACCAAAGCAGGCTCTTTGGGTCTCTCTCTCCTGGTCGGACGTTGGCCACGTTCGACAAAGTACAACACCCTTGACAGGAGAGGATCGTTCAACTGTCCTTCACGCAACTCTCTCTCAGAGAACATAAGAAGGGGACCATCGGCAGGGGGAATCAGCTGCGGAAGCTGTTGGAGAACATCAACAGCCCGAGTCCTAGCGCCAGCTTCCCACAGACTGTGTGTCTCAAGAATGGCAGAGACCTCCTCTCCGGAAAACGACCGGTTCCTGGCACATTCAGATACATAGGGCCTTTCCACTTGTCCACTGCCGCAGTCATCTGGACTGGTGTTTGATTGTCTGAAGGCTTCCTGGACTGAGTCAGAAGATAAAGGGACTGCTTCCACGAGAAGCTCACTGTAAGGGCACTGAAGCAACTTCTTCCCAACAGGTGACTTTACAAATGGATGGCGGCTCAGTGCATCTGCAACAATGTTTTTGGAGCCAGGGATGTACTTGATATCAAACACATAGGATGCCAACTTTGCCACCCACCGCTGCTCGCAGGCGTCTAGACGAGGTTTTGTCATAATGTGTGTGAGGGGATTATTATCTGTCCACACAGTAAAGACATGGCCCTTAAGCCAGTGACTAAACTTGTCACACACGGACCACTTTAATGCAAGGAATTCAAGGCGATGAGCGGGATACAGCTTCTGTGATCGTGAAAGGGACTTACTGGCAAAAGCCACCGGACGGGCCACACGGTCACCCTCCTGAACCTGGGAAAGAACTGCCCCTAACCCATCCAAGGAGGCATCAGTGCACAACACAAATGGACGAGTAAAGTCTGGGTGGGCCAATACCACTGAAGTGACCAAAGCTCCCTTCAGATCCTCAAATGCCTGTTGGTGATCAGGCGTCCAATCAGCAGGTGTTAATCTTCGGAACCGAGCAGTGCGTTTAGCACATGGTCTCCCCTTGCGTCTCTGTTTCTGGCCAGCCAGGAGGTCAAAGAGAGGTCTTGCCATAGTGGAATAATTGGGCACAAAATGCTGGTAAAAATTTACCACGCCCAGAAATGACCTGACACGAGTCTGAGACGGGGTGACTCCATCAGGCTCCATTAGGTCTGCATTTGTCATTCTGTTGACAGCCTCAACTTTATCAGGGTCTGTTGACACACCAGACTCATCAATGATATGCCCTAGGAATCTCACGGACTTCCTGAGTAGCCAACATTTCTTTGGGGCCAATTTCAGGTTGTGTAGGCGAAGGCGACAGAAAACCAGTTCCAGCCGTTCCAAGGCCAACTCCTCAGTAGGTGCAAAGACCAGCAAGTCATCGAGGTAACACAGCAGACTAAGAAAGTTCTGGTCACCGAATATGCTGGTCATCATCCTCATAAAGCTGGCTGGACTGTTGCACAGGCCCTGGGGGAGACGATTGTACTCGTATAACCCCATGGGTGTCGTGAATGCAGAATACTTGCGGTCCTCTTCATGCAGCGGCATGTTGTAGAATCCAGATGTCAGATCCATTGTACTGAATAGTGCATTTCCACCCAGGGCAGCTAAACAGTCAGCTTGGTGTGGCAGGGGGTGAGCATCCTTCAGTGTACGTCTGTTGAGCCATCGGAAGTCTGTGCACACCCGCAAGTCACCATTCTTTTTCCATACAAGGACGAGAGGCGAGGCAAACTCGCTGGTGGACTTTCTGATTATTTCTTTCTCCTCCATTTCACTCAGAACTTGGCGAAGCTTGTGGTACTCAGCCGGCGGCACACGGCGGTAAGGCAAGCGGAACGGCCTCTCGTCTGTGAGTCGAATCCTATGCACGAACCCTGTGGCTTCACCACAGTCCAGATTGTGACGAGAGAAGATGTCCTTATATTCAATTACAAGATCAGCCAACTTCCTCTGCCAATCTGCTGATACATCACAAGTCTGAAGGTCCAGGTTTCCCAGACCGGCACGCTCCAGCCTCTCCTGCACAGCATGGATATCCGTAATCGGTACTGACACTCCATCAGGCTCAACCGACAAGGCCTGGCGAGAGCTCTTAAGCTCCGGGACCTCCATATCCTCCAGCGCAAGGCAGGTGTAGACATCAGCGAGCTTGGAGTTCCTCCGCAGGGTAACAGGGCTACCTGAGATGTTAAGGATTTTGAGTGGAACCCATCGGTCGCCCCAGAGAGGTGTCACCAGCCTGGCAACCATGATACCTCTGGGCGCAGAGTGAGAGGATGTTGGCTCTGTCATGACAGCACTGCCCGGAGATATCCTCACATCCTTAGGAAGTTTCCCCCACACTAGATACTCACTGCCAGCCGGCAGGGTGACAGTGCTGTTGCATCTGACAGTGCCTACTTTATCTGGGACCTCATCATCAGACCAACGCTCCAGACCAGCCAGTAGAGAGAGGAATTGTTCAATTTCTTGGCAGCCCGAGCCAGACATCGACATGGCTTCCCAGTAGCTTGAGTCCTTCTTGAACTTACGGATCAGATGCCTGATGACATTTGAGCCAATGATCAAATCATCTTGCTGATTCTCCACAACGAATGCCGGGACTGATACTCTACAGCCATAGACTTCCATCTCGACATCCACCACTGATTTAGGCTTCACACGAGCTCCACCACACCCGACGAAAATGACGTCGGTCTTCACCCGACTGCTCAGATCGACACCAGCCGCAATAAGCTTCTGCTGTGCTTCTTCACTCAATGAGCAGGCCATCGAGCCGCTATCTAACATAGCACTAAGAGTCACTCTGTCTCCAACAACAGCGGGGGTGTAAAACAGACTGTCACTGCCCCTGATTCTCTGTGTGTTTTGAATGATAACAGTCTCAGATTTATCCAAATCCTTCATATTGTTGTATAATTCTGCAGCATCATATATGTGGGAGTTTTCTTGATGACCTGTACGATCTCCCTCAAAGCACAGGCCCTTCAGTTTCCCTGCACATTGTCACGAGACGGTGCTCCGCTGTTACATGAGCGCCTTGTGTGACCAGGCTTGAAGCATGCGAAACAGAGACGTAAGGAGCGACAGTGGGACTCAGTTGTGTGGTTCACATCATCACAGACCTGACAGCTTGTCTCACGGACAGGACGGGTCTGGTTTCGAACTTGTCTACCGCCACGCCACTGGGGCCTTCCATCTCCGACCCTCACAGTAGTTAGAAGCTCCTTGAGCATTGACATCATCTCACCGAGCATAGGATCGCTGCCCTGTTGTGGACCTGGAGGTAGCTGGCCCTGTGGCATGGAAGAGAACGAGGGCCTCTGGAACTGTTGCAGAGGAGCGAGAGTCCGTTGTTGATTCTGTGACAAGGAAGGGAGATTATGCTGCAGATCATGTGGCAAGGGAGGGAGATATGGCTGTTGACCCTGAGGGACTGGCAGGAATGACTGCTGCTGGTTCTGGGACAAGATAGGTGAGAGAGACTGCACAACTGCATGAGAGAGAGCTGAGGGAGAGAGTGAGTTAGCACTGGGTGTCACCATGTCACACGTATTATGAGGCTCTGCATGTGCTTCATTACAATACAGTGCTGCCGTATGCATCTTAGGCATGTGCACTTTTACAGAAGACGCCCACTCTCTTTGATGTTCATCTATCCTTGCCTGTATTTCTTTCGATGTCCACTCATGTATTTGCTTATATTTAAACACAGACGCAAGCTCTGGATCTGGGCAGTGCTTCACAAACATCTTAGCAATTTCCCCTCCCATATTCTCCACGTGTCTGCCCTGACGCTTCAAGCCCTCTTCAGCCATGTCTGCAGCCTTGTTTAGGCGTATCCAGTAGTCAATGGGGGTCTCCCTCTGATTTGGTAAAGTTGAGTAGAAGTCTTGCAGGGGCAGGCATGAGGACGTGTGACTAAAATACTGTATCAGTATGTCGTATATGATAGCTGGTGTGTGAATAATGTCAAGCGAGGGGTCGCTTCTCAAGCCTATCTTAACCACATCCCTGGCTTTCCCCATCAACCTCCCCATTATCTCTTCTGCCTGTACTGAAACATCATAGTTCTGTCTCCTGACGTATGATTTCATCAACTCAACCCATTCAGTCACTGCGTATTTGTCAGTATTATCACCCCTGAAAACAACGGGTTCCCTTTCAGATTTCACAATGACATTAATGCGTGAATTGTCACTGAGCGTAGCCACATCACTGCTAGGCCGAGTGGTGTGTGTGGGTGAAGGTGTACCACTTGGGTCAACACCGATTGTGTGTGTACCGATTGCCCCACTAGACATAAGTTTGGCTGCAATAGACTCTCCTATCTGTGAGCCCAACTGGAAAATCATGTCACTGAGCTGGTGTAGTGTGTCAGTTCCACCACTGGGTGTTGAGTGATGTGGCCCTCCCTGTGACGTCTGCTCCATAGGCGACCTGGCTTGATCCTGACCTGACCCCAAATCCCTACCTCTTACAGGCAACACAGGCGAAGCACCCACATCCCCCCCAACAGCCCCATTGAGCTGAGACTGAACTCCCATTACACCTCTGCCCCTCCCAAAAGAGAAGTATTGAGCTCCCAGTACACCCCGACCCCTTCCAAAAGAGGAGTTAAGATAATCAAACCCATCTTCTCGACCAGACTTGTCATCCATTTTATCACAAAAAAAAAAAACTACTGAGAAAATATGAAAATAAAACAAAATAGCAGAAAATATGTCTGAAAATAAAACTAAAACCCAGAATTGAAAGTGCAAAAATGAACAGTTCAGCCAGGACCCTATTCGGCCAGTGGTGCTTTCACAGTCCTTAGTACCTGACCACAACACAAATCCAGAGCAGACCCTCCACCATGAACCTCTTCCACGTTGCAACCTCCGTCCGGCGATCAGCATCAAGCGGATCTGAAGTCACGGCGTCACGGCACCAGTGTAACGGGTTGTGTCTTTCTGTTTGTGTATTTGGTGTAGGTGGAGTGTAGAAGTGATGGACACGGTCACACAGGACTTGCTCTCACTCAGGTCTTTACTTTGGGACTCCTGGTATAGGTACAGAAATGAGACACAGTGGTCAACAGTGCAGCAGCAGCATACAGTGTACAAATCTGCAGCATGGAATCATTTCCTCTGCTGAGACAAACTTCAAACATGTGATCGTATAGTGATTAATTAATTTCTTTCTTTTTCTATAGAGCACCTAACCCAGTGAGAGCTTATTTTATAATAAACAACAATGAAATGAAATAACAATGTGTGAATCTCACATCCAACAAAGCCTACCTGGTATAGGTACAGAAATGAGACACAGTGGTCAACAGTGCAGCAGCAGCATACAGTGTACAAATCTGTGTAACAAAGATTTGAAATGATTAATATAAAACCCCAAAATGACATTTATTGATGCACCAGAGCTTTCTTGCATCTTACCTGCAGCATGGAATCATTTCCTCTGCTGAGGCAAACTACGGTGCGCGAAAAGGGACACTGTGACTGCACGCAGCTGCGCTGTTCATCCACCAGGTGGCTTTAGAACTACACAATACAGTGAAAGGCAGCGTATAGATTTTGTAGAAATGAATGTATTTCTAACTCTGTTACATCCGCTCTTAGTGTTTTTCTTTGGGACAGCTCTGCAAGCCACCAGCTAGCATCATAAACTACCAGCTGGGCAGGCTACAGTTAGCTACACGCTAACACCGACATCGTGTTGTTTCTCTGGGACAATAAAAGCTTAGCAAGTTTTTCTCCCATACACGACTCCCCTGTTTTACAGACCTTGCCACAAACAGGCTCCACGCGTGTTGTGAACAATGACCGCTGCAGCCCAGCAACGAAGGGACCCCTGTCCCTCGAAAGAGTGCGGGGTCTGCGGGAATAGAATGTCGTGTCACGACGGACACAACTCATGTGTTATTTGCCTGGGACCGACCCACGCAGCCCGAGGGCCGTGTGAGGAAGGTCCGTTCCGCATAGCATGCGGACTGACTGAACCTAGGTTCGTCAGAAAACGGGCCATACATTTCCAAATGTTTGACCCGGCCATAGGAGTCCACGTCCACCGGGGCGGAGGGGGACGAACCCCCCCAAACCCCGCGAGGCGTCCCTTCTACACCAAGTTAGGAAGAGGACACGGACGAGGCCCAACTACTCCAGGGTACAGAATATGTCCCCTATAACCAGGTCATTGAGCAGGCGATTGGCCAGTAAAACGAGCCTCTCCCCACGACTCATACTCGACCTCGAGTTACCAGCGGCGTAGCCTATGGCCACAGCCGCAGCCAGTATGGGAGAACGGTTTAATGCCTACTCCCGTTGGCAACCAGCACTGGGACAACAGTTGACGTGTCCTGGGCTGAGCCCTACTCTTCCCGCTACCCGTGGAAGAAGGGGTTGCCACACACCTCACGTCAGAAGCCACGGCTCTGACACGAGAGCCCAACTCCATTGCGAAGCACGCGTCGCCTAAACGGCAGGCGCTCCTGCTTGCAACCTACAGGCCAGGGGGGGCACCCTAGCCAGCCAGAGGCAGGCCTCGGGCAGCTACTCTACAAGAGCGAAAGAAAGAAAGGAGAGGGACATGGCTGGGACTATGTCAGGAGGAGACGGTGGACACCGCCTCCCCCTCTCTCTCTGGTGGTCCTAGAGTTCTGGTGACCGGGCGGGGCGGGGTGAACACGCTCCACCACCCGATGGAAGGGAGAATGACTTTACACACTATACATTATGTGGATAATGTTGTGTGAATGTAAACATGGGTTACGACTGTAACCCCGGTTCGCTGATACTATGACCAAGATGTCTCCTTTGGCAAGACATCGGAGTGGTTATTAGAAATTGAACCCTCTCTACCTGTTTCTCCAATAAAATTTCAAACCGTTACAGCCTGATTTTCAGGGGCACGGCAAAAAGAAATGAAACAGGACAAAACCAGAACATAAGGGACACGAGCTCGCTACCACAGAGGTCTCACGGACACTTCATGGTAGCGGGGCGAATGCTCGCCATGGGGAGAGGACGATTACGCCCTGTCCCCAAGGGAACGGCTCACGGTCGACTCTGTTCAACCACTATACAGCTGCACTCTATATCCAGGGGATATATACTACAGTTCGCCTCGAGACCTCCCCATGCTAGTGAAAGCTATTTTCTCTTAAGCAGGGGACTGGCGGGCGACTTTCTACAGGAAGACAATTCTCCCTGTTGGGAAAAAGAACTGTACAATAAATACCCAGAGACCAAGCGAACAGCGGGCTCTACTCGTGCTATTTCCTGGTCAAAAAGAAGGGGGGGGGGCTGCGTCCGATACTGGACCTAAGAGCCCTCAATCAGTATCTAAAGGTGTTCAAATTCAGGATGTTATCAAATCCGTCTCTCCTCCGCATGGTGCGCCAGAGAGACTGGTTCACATTGATAGACCTAAAAGACGCCTATTTTCATGCTCCTTTTACCCACCACACAGAAATCTCTGCGGTTAGGGTTCTGAGGTTGAAATTACGAATACACGGTGCTACCGTTTGTAACGTCCTCAGCCCCAGAGTATTCGTCGAATTCACGCAGGTTGCGATTGGCCCTCTGAGAAGAGAAGGCACTCGCATAGCGTCTTACATAGACGATGGGCTGCTACAAGCCGACTCAAGAATCGGCGGCAAGGCAGCATACTCAGAAAGTGGTGTCTCACCTACTGAAATCGGGTTTTCAGGGTCAACTGCGTGTTGGTGCCTGCACAGACGGCGAATGTCATAGGCAGGACTCTGAACTCGCTATCGTTCAGAGCCAGCCCGCCACCGAAAAGGATCAGTCCTTTTTGTCCTGCCTAGCACAATTTTACACGGGCCGGAGGGTCTCCTTCAAAATGTGCATGGAAATGTCAGGTATGATGGCCTTAGCCGTATCGCTAAGACGATTGGGCAGTTGCTGTCGTGTGTTGGTCACAGAGGAATGTGTAACAACGCTGTGTCGCTGGAGGAATCTGTGATTCCTCTCAGACGAATGGTCTCTGCACCCGGAGATACCAGGACAGATCTGGGATCGTTTGATTGCCCCCAGATGGATCTTTTTGCTTCACTGGAAGACACAGGATGTCCGTTGTTCTTCCCAGTGGAGGGTGCAGTGCCTCTGGGTCGAAATGCACTAGTGCACGAATGGCTCAGAACTCTTTTTATGCTTTCCTCCGCTGTCCCTGTTAGGTCCCACACTCGTGAGAGTGAGGGACCAGGGGCTGATGGTGATACTGGTGGCCCCAGAATGGGGTCACTGGGTGTCAGTCGAACCTCTCCTGTACGACCGCTTGTGGCTGCTTCCGTTACGCGGAAACATGCTAACGCTAGCAGGGGGCGAGATATTTTGTCCCTGACCAGAACATCTGACTCTCTGGGCTCAGCCCATGAGGGGATGAATCTGAGTACTGAGGGGTTACCCCAGAACGGTTTTGAGATAAGGTGCGAGAAGTCTAAGCCCATGTCCATTAAGTCCTTTTCTACAGGATTTAATGGATAAGGGCAGAGCCTTTTCCACAATAAAAGTCTACTTGGCGGCTATCTCAGCCTGCCGTATTTGCTTGAGGCCGAGACGGTGGGTCAGCACCGCCTGATTTGTCGGTTCATGGAAGGGACCGGACGTCTCTTCCCGAGTCAAAGTCCCCGGTGTCACCCTGGGATTTGAGCCTGGTGTTGGACTCCTTATCTCGGTCACTTTTCGAGCCTCTGAGTCAAATTGACAGAACAACTGTCAGTCAAGACTGCGTTACTGATGGCTTCAGTGACTACTGGAGAGCTCAGTAATCTTCATGCACTGTCAGTACACGAGGAGTGTACACAGTCAAGGAAGGGGCTACAAGGGTGGTTGTCAGACCCAGACCTGGGTATGTGCCAAAGAACCCCTTGGTACCAAGTGTCCTTGTGACCTTGAATGCGTTTCACCCGCCTCTTTTCGCCTCATAGGAGGATGAAAGGTTACATTGCCTTTGTCCGGTTCGGGCTTTGGAAATGTGCATTGGCAGATCTAGGGCTTTGAGAAAGTCAGATCAGCTATTTGTGTCATGGGCTCCACGGATGGTGGGCAAGCCCATTGCATAACAGACACTTTCCCACTGGATTGTAGAGGCTATTCAGTTAGCCTATTCCAGTGGTGGGATGCTGCCCCAGTGGGACTGAGGGCACATTCTACAAGGGAAATAGCGACATCATGGGCCCTCTTCGGGGGGGTCTCCATTTGGGATGTCTGCAGTGTGGCATGTTGGGCTTAGGCCTTGACATTTGCCAGGTTCTACAGTTTGGACGTAACTGCAGCCCCTGTGGCGCATACGGTCCATAGTGTAGCCTCCAGACGGGGGTCAGGCCCCTAGGCTGGTTATTCTGGACTTCGAGATAACAATCAGGGAGTTTACTATATCTCCCATAGGCGAGACATCGAGTGAATATTTGAAATAAAACTATAGGTTACTGGACGTAACCCCGGTTTTATGATAATATGAGCGAGATGTCTCGAAAGACACCCTTCTTGTTTACGAACGAGAAGAAAAATGTTATCTTGAATTACGGAAAATGACTCTCCCCTGACTTATATAGGATGGAGGGCGGGCCCTCCAGTCAGAGGGAGGTCAGAATCCAGCCAAAGGTTTGTCTGGAGTTTATAAGGTAATGCTTCTGTGATCACGCCAGAGGGCGCTCTCCCATAGGCGAGACATCTCGCTCATATTATCATAAAACCGGGGTTACGTCCAGTAACCTATAGTTACCTTGCCATGATGTAACTCCAAAGGTGGTCAAGAAATAAGAAATAATTGCTGCATTGATTAGAAATTGATAATTCAAAATATGCTCCCCATTGACTTACATTGTACGGTAAAACAGCTCTCAAAGTCGCTCTTTTAGCATGTAAATGAATGTAAACAAAGTCGATTCAGACAATATAGAACATCACCAAACCCAGTACTGTTTTTTTTTTTTTATAAAAATGTTAACTTACTGTTGATTTAGCTATTTTTATTAAAAAGAAAACCTGGACTGGATCGGCGGATCCGGATCCGGATCTTCAAATAGTAAAATCATCAGGAAGTTGACATTTTTATTAAAAAAATAAACAGTACTGGGTTTTGGTGATGTTCTATATTGTCTGAATCAGCTTAGTTTGTGTTCGTTTATGGGCTAAAAGAGTGACTTTGAGAGCTGTTTCAGTGTACAATGTAAGTCAATGGGGAGAATATTTTGAATGATCAATTTCTAATTAATGGAGCAATTATTTTTCATTTCTTGTCCACCTTTGGAGTTACATCATGGCAAGGTAACTACACAAACCAAACCTCTACCAAAGTGTTCTTGCCCTTTAACTGTACATGCATTTAGCCACTTATTTTAATGGCAGCTTCATCTCCTGCTCTGGTATTATTATTATTATTATTTAATTGTTAATTGATAACAGCAATAACTTCCATTATGCTGTTCTGAGTGTGAACAATAACACCAGACAGAGGGAAAATGAAGACAGTATTTGTCTTGTTGTCTCCGCCAGGCCGAAGGCATGGCGAGAGAGTATGTTTTACCCCCTGTCCGTCCGTCCGTGTGTCCGTCTGTCACCAGCTAATCTCCGGCACCGTTGGCCCGGTCGCTCCGAAACTGTGCACACACACTCCCTGGATGCCAATTCAGAACTTCTGCCCCAAGTCTTTCACATGGGCCTGTTATAGCGGCACCAGGAGGCTGATTTGTGCAAAACCCATTACAAATTTTATCCAAACGTCATGCAAATCAGTACACAGTATCTCTATAGTCATGAGATCAACACGGATCTGTCCAATGTCCCATATTCCATCCTCATTGCCTAAGGTTGGCTTCCAAAGTTTGCAGGATTGGTCTGTTTTGAACAAAAAGCCTCAAAGTATACACACAGCTTGCGCTTTCCGTGAAATTTCACACGCACATTCCCACTAGGCAGAGGAAGAAATGCCACCCTTCTCACATTGGCCTGTTATAGCGCCACCAGCAGGTCTAATTTAGCAAAACACATTTTTGGAACAAAATACCTCAAATCATGAATGCAGTGTCAATGCAAGAATAAATGGCACGGTTGGCACCCTTTTCACCTTGGCCTATTTTCACATTGGCCTATTATAGCTATTAGGAGGCCAGAATAACGTACCTGACCTGGCGGAGACCTGTGCTCCGAGGAGCACTTTTTCTAGTTTCAATTCCTTTTCCTTTGGTGGAAACTAAGGTGCAGTGAGCCTTGAGGACAGGAAGACTGGTCTATCAGCCTCAAAGACACACAGGATCTTACAGTGTAGCAGAGACAATACATGTTGATGAGAAGACATGTTGTTTTCACATTAGTGAGATTGATTTAAGGTGAATGAGACACACATATTAGGACTTATTATGTCAGACAACGAATATCCAGCCAGGCAAAGAGCTGTAAATGTTATTGCACTATGGTCTATTATGGATGTAGAACTGATGAATACTATTGAAGTTTATAAAAAAAAGAAAATGATACTGCACATGACATACTGTATTGCACAGGCCCAAGCTTTATTTTCAACACCTTAAAACAATGTTTCACCTCACACAGGGAGCTTCATCACGTCCTATTGATCTTTATCCATCTTTACTGTGAATCAAGAATTAAGATGGGTTTATTTGTCACTCACTCATACAGGTATACAGGCAGCGAAATGTTGGTGGGACATGTTCGACAAAGTCTGTGCTAACAACAATTCAACATATGCAACAAGATGATAATAATACTGGAGCGAACGGAATTCAAAGTATTGGAATTGCTGCGTGCAATATAGGCTGTATCATTTTGTGTTTGATTTAGACATGTTACCAGTATGGCACTGTTATCTCTCAGCCTGCTTTCCAAGCTACAGAGCTGATGAGTCAACACTGAATGTCACCACACAGTCAGTCACCACTGAATGTGAGATCAGCAGTTCTATCATGAGAGTATGCCTATGGTACAAATTGACTAATGAGGAAACTGAAGTGCATTGAAGTGTTTCACGATCAAAGTGGGTGATGATGTCATCAAAAGAAAGGATGAAATTACCTACCTGGGCTCCATCTTGGAGGCAAACCTCTCTGGTAACAAAAACGTTAAAAAAAAAAGTGATCAAAAATGTCAACCAAACAACACGCTATTTGTGGAGGATTGATCGTCTAGTCAGTAAGAAAAGAATACTCTGAAGATTCTTGCAGGCGCCCTCATTCAAGGTCATTATGACTATGCATGCACTTCATGGTATCACAACACCTCCAAGGCCTTAAAAACAAGGCTCCAAACATCCCAAAACAAACTTGTAAGGCTACTTCTTGGCCTCAATCACAAAACCCATCTAACCCCTGCTCATTTTGCTAGGATTGGGTGGCTTAGGGTTGAGGACAGAGTACAGCAACTTGCTATGGGCCTGGTCTTCAAGATACACCACAACATTGGGATCCCCCTGTATTTGTCAAAATACTTCCAAAATGTTAATGAAGTCCATGATCATAACACCAGAGGCAGCTCCACAAATCATGTTCAAACCAGATTTGGCTCAACTAAGGGAATGAACTCGTTCTCATGCTATTCATCAAAAATGTGGAATGCCCTACCAAAAGGAGTAAAAGAGTGTAAAACCCTACTCACTTTCAAAACTGCCCTAAAGATACACCTTCAGGAGGCTGCAATTCCAAACTGGCCCCTGTCTAAGTCTTAACCTACCCCCCCCCCCCCTCTTTCATTTTCCTCTTTTGTATATATATATTTTCACTCTTCATACCAGTAACCTGAAAGCTGATTGTATGACATTCTGTGTAGTAGTGTGTATATCTGTCTGTTTCTTATATGTCATCATGATTTGTGTGCATGGGGTTCTCATCTTAAACAAGCTGCGTGCTTAATGAGATTTCCAGTTTAGTAGACCTTGTATTGTGAATTTGTACTTCCATTTGTACTTCCATGTACTCAAAGTATAGATACTCCTGGTCAAATATTATTTGTAGTAATATTATGAATAGTATTTACTAAAGTACATGCTTTTAAAAATACTTACACATTCAAAAGTACAGTATGTTCTTTTTAATATCGATGTATTGTTATTATTATTGTTATTGACATTTTGATATTTTCCAAAAACATTCAAAGACTTTCCAGTAACTCTCAAAGAATATTAATAAACAGTGAAATGAGTTCATCTACAAAAGCCCACAATGCATTGCATTGCAATGCGTTGTGAGCTTTTAGAGCTGCTATTTTCACTATATTTGAAATAGGGCTTAAGTGGTTAATTCATAATTTTGCTATTCCTAAAAAGGTAGTGGAAAAAAGTTATTCGAGTGAAAATACAGTTCTCAAGTAGCCTAGAAATGTACTTTGTTACTGTCCACCACTGCATACCTCTTGATGTTCTGATGAGAAATATTGTTTTTCCTTACAACCCTGATGAAATACCAACTTTGACTCTTTTCACACAAAATATATTCTCTCAACTGGTGTTGGCAGTTGTGAAGAATGGAGATTGAGGTGCTCACCTTTGCAGCTTGTGCTCTCTGTTTTCAAAAATGTATACCTGCCGATGACGTCATATACATAGGTTTCTGCGCGACGTCATCACAAAGTAGACTTGCGCAATCTGCGCATGCCCGGGGTAGAACGAACCCGGAAGTGCCCTTCACTCTGTTGTTGTGTTCGGGAGTTAGATAGGCATAATGCTGCTATTATAGGCATAATAGGCATAATGCTGCTGTTGTATACAAATAAAAGACGAACAGATCCAACTTCCGACAAATCATTTTTATTGAGTAAACAAGATATTACAAGCTGCATAATTTAATCTACTTTCATTAAACCCGGTGAAGACCATTTCTTTTATGAATGTAGATTTGACCAGAGCTGCTGCGGGTGATAGCGCCCTCTATAGGCTCACCCCTCCACTGCGCGCGCATATCCTCTCATGTTTACAAACAGGAAACCCCGTCTATAGGATGGGATTTCAAACTACAGCCTTTTCTTCATTAGTATATTAGAAGGCATAACACAAATTTTGTTCCACATCCCAACTCTGAGACACAGAGCAAGTATAAAAAGACAATGTGAATGTTACCGATGAGCTCTCCCCTTTAGGATTTATCCTGTCCTATGACCACAATGGAAAAAAATCTGCTTTAGAAGTGTTGACATAAAGCAAGTAGGCCTACATCCTTGCAGTTATGAATGTTTCTTTGCTACAAGAGTCACAGTCACAAAAGGTGAGCTCCTCTGAAAGCCATGGTATAATTTGCACGCTAGAGACAACTTTAATAAAATCTTACTGGTCACGTAGATCTACGCGAACCTATTTAAAGCCGCCACGTGCCAATCGCGTAAATCTACGTGAACTGAAAAAAATTAAATAATAATAATAATAATAATAATAATAATATTTTTTTTTTCCAATTTGACAAAAAGACCAAGGAGATATGATTGTTCAAATAGACTCCTATCCACTTCCTTGTTAACTTAAAACTTAAAAATTCTGTATCTCGGCTCCTGAGTACTTTATTTTTTTCAATGCAATATTTAGGCAGTCAACCATCTGCTTTTCTGATAGCTGAGGGTAGTAGTTGTGAGGTGTGGCAGGTAAACTCACAAAGCCACATCCTGGCATAACATCCTGAGTTGAACGGTTTGAGGTCAAATATAAGACAGTTGACAAACAGTGGCTTTGAGGCAGGTTTAACAGTTGGCTAAAGTTTTTTAGTCAAAGCAGCATGAATCAATCATGTGCATGTTCAGATAATTAAAAGAATAAAATAAACAAAACTACTTTCCTATCAATTTTTTTTTTGCAAAACCTATACAGTATTTCTGTAATAAAGCAGAGGATTAACACTATAATAGACCCACCTATGAAAATATCTCCACAATGATGCACACACACGCTCGCACGCACACACGCACACACACACTGAGCTGAGCTGAGTGAATTCTTTGCTGTCTGTGAAAGAGGAACAGCCTAATGAGAGTAGCTGCTTAGAGACACTGACTTGCAATGCAATTTTAATGAATATAAATGACAGGGAGGAATTTATGTATTCAGTTTATATAGCCATATATTCCGTTTATTTAGCCATAAAATATTAGCATGGTCATTAAGGGTCTTAACCACTTGAACCCCAGCATCCTTATTGTGGGGAAGGTGTCGTATATGATGAGGCATTAAACTGCGTGTTATCAGGCCCGTTGGTGTAATAAAGAAGAGGAGAAGAAGAGACGTCAGGACCATGTTTCCAACTAATTCATTTATTCCATAAAGACCACAATAAGCAGCATCTTAACAGCATAGCAGAGAGAGCCAGGAGCCGGAGCTCCCTGCAGCCTGACGGCCTGGCAGTACTAGTCTCAAGTCACATTTCAGTTCACTTTTATGCACTGTATTTCACATTTACATTAGAACACAGGCGGATGGGGTGTCAGAGAATCCCCCCAGCTGTTGACCAACTTCTTTGAACATTGGCAAATGGTACTTATTAGCAACTGAATGCCAGGAAGCCAAACCTGATGTCTCCAGGTTAAACAAAAGGCAACAACACATTATTATCCTGACTTTAGCAAGGTTACTTCTATCTGATTTTACTTGCACACTGTCATATAATATAAGCCAATTTACCACAAAGGCTTTCGCAGAAAAAAAGCAGATCGATGGTGTTTAAGTGGTTACGGGTCTCCGGATTGTTACTGCTGAGGGAGCATGTTGTACACTGTGGTTGTGTGAGTGCTGGTGTGGACAGTCTGTCTGCGGTTCTTTATTTCGCGAGCCATCTGACACCAGGAAAGCCAGGGGCAGCAAGTGACAATGCAGCAGTCATTACACATGTCACCCTGAGTAGACAGAGGGGAGAGTCACACACAAATCACCATTCACTTGTTTCACTTTATGTCATGTGTGCTTGACACAGACGGTCTCACAGCTAAATCCATTGTATAAAACTAGAGGTCCGGGCGCCCTACGGGCGCCCTGCCCCCTAGCCGCGCACGGGGCTCTAGTAGCCAAACAAATTGTGTGTGTGCATTGCTTGTTAGTCGTGCGATACCTGGAAACCTGGCAACCCTGTGGCTGTGTGGCTGCTCCGTTGCAGACAGGCAGAGGCACGGTTTTAACTCGACAGACACGGGCGCGAGGCTCTCGTGTAGTAGGCTGTCGACGTTTCGACACGCAAACCAAAAGCAAAAGCAAACCGAGAGATGGACACATTTCAATGGCCACCGGCTGCACTCGGCTCGGTAGGTGAACGACAGCCTGTTAACTCTGTGCTGAACGACAGGTAGACAGACACAGACACACGGCCGGCCGCGGAACAGCCACGCATGCGCGCCACTCCCAAATGTAATATGGGATGTAACTCTGAAACTGTCAAAAAGAAATTAGGGGCTCTTTTTACACTTTCAGAGTTAAATGAACACTCCGGATTTTACTCTGCACTCACGAATACTTATGACGATAAATGTGATTATGAATCGACTGCTACACACAAATATTAACCAATCAAATCTGTATGGGATGGAGTTAGAAAAGACACCAAAATATGCCTGGGCATTGAATAAATGCTGTTGAGAACAGAGGAGAACTGAAACACCTAGCAAACAGAAACACCTTGAACAAAACCGCAAGCGACAACATCGGTTTATTTTGAAAGTGACAGATGGTCATTGAGTTATGACAATGAATGTGATAGGATTGAATGTCTCAAATTCATAGCTCACATTCTTCCAGGCAGGGAACAATCACACTACATTTTGGTTGTCAATCAGACAAAGGGCGTGGGAGAATATGGTCTTTAAAATGCATATACTTGTTATCTTTAATAATAGCACCAATTGAAACCATATTTCATGAGGTCCCTTCTTCGCACATTTATGAGGAGTGTGTAAAGTTTCAAGTCTTTATGATTTACATTGCATGGTAAATTTAGCAAATATATGGAGAAGGAGGGGAAAACTTCAGGGGATACAGCTTGAACTCCTGATAAAACAAAAGCCAGTTTGTAAGAGTATCTATAGGTCTGTTTTAAGAAAGGATTTAACAGACAATTCACTTTATACTGGATTTGCTTGCCCAAGTTCCTCAGGCACAGAGCTCTAAAGTGCAATAACCATTTACCTGTATGTGGTACCTCTCTCTCAAACCAGTTCTCATGGCAAGAGCAATGGCAGGGATCGCGCCTCCACTAACCATAGGCATGCAGAAACATTCTCCAAAATCGGAGCTAGTCTGACAAGCCAAACACGGCGGGCACCAGAAACCAAGACAGCCTGTCAGGGACGCAGACAGATAATGAAAATATTGTCGATGTGAAAACTGATGTCCAAAATCTTTACTTTTCAGGAAATCAAAAAAAGAACCTGTGTTCAAATGGATCCAATGTATTTATAATTTAGTCACAAGCTCTTTTTGATACTTTTTTTGGTTAAATATTAATAAAACACAGACAGACTTAATCACTTTCAATCACTATTTTGGAAATATCATTATAGGCACATTTTTTTTTAATCTTCAGAAATTCTCAGATATACCAAAAATAGCCAATCTACAAGCTCACAACGCATCAATGCGTGACACTGTCATATGACATAAAATAGGGTATTAATTTATATTTTAACGTAAAAAGATGAAATATGGAGATACAAAACAGCAATATGATACATGTGGGCAAGGCTGCAACCAGAAAGGCACACTGGGGATCGAATGTAGGCTTAGATTCATTTATGTAAAAGTGAAACTGTAAGTCTGTAGTCTGATTTCTGATGAAGTGAAAGACATGGTGCCAAATTACTATAAACACACACACGCACGGCATGAGACACACACACACACGCACGCACACACACACACACACACACACACACACACACACACACACACACACACACACACACACACACACACACACACACACACACACACACACACACACACACACACACACACACACACACACACACACACGCATGCATGCACAGAATCTTTTCAGGGAAAGACACTCACAGGTGCTCATGTCCTCACAGCAGCCACAAAGGTTGGTACTCCAAACCTGGTCCTTAAAGCCTGCTGGGTATTGATTCATGGCTGGCTGGACTGTTACTGCCATGTCTATAGAGAGAGAGAGAGAGAGAGAGAGAGAGAGAGAGAGAGAGAGAGAGAGAGAGAGAGAGAGAGAGAGAGAGAGAGAGAGAGAGAGAGAGAGAGACAGACAGACAGAGAGACAGACAGACAGGGGGAGAGACAGGGGGAGAGACAGACAGACAGACAGGGGGAGAGAGAGGGGGAGAGACAGACAGACAGACAGACAGACAGGGGGAGAGACAGACAGACAGACAGACAGACAGACAGAGAGAGAGGGGGAGAGACAGACAGATAGACAGACAGAGAGGGGGAGAGACAGACAGACAGAGAGGGGGAGAGAGATGATAACACACTCAAAATCACAGCCAGACTTCTACTACCAGGTGCCCCCAGCTAAGGGCTTCAAAATTTATGTTATTTGCTGAAACTGTAATGTGTAGCCTACCGGGTGATCTACATCCAATTAAATATGTTTTATCAGAGCAAGTAAGCAGAGTTGAATGGGAAACTTCAGTGCCGCTCCGCTCGCTTCTCTCTAATTTGTGTAACATTCTGATATTATAGATAAACCACTTGTTGTTTTTTAATGAATTGAACAGAAATTAATCATATGAACATTATTCAGCCACAGATGTTAACATCACTCATACAGTTAAGGACAGTAAACAGATAAGTTATGTAGCCAGGCCAGTATCTTACATGTAGTACAAATGGTACTGTACATAAATAACATCCTAAAGGTCCTTACACACCGGCGAATATGCGAATATACGCAAAATTCGGACTCGTTCCGAATAATTAAAAGACGCTTTTTCGCTCCTTAAAGGTCCTTACACACCGGGGCGAATTCTTCATGCGAATAAATACGTTTTTTTTTTAAACCTTATAAAGTCAATGCAAGCGTCCACATCAGTTTCGCGAAGCGAAAAAGCGTCTTTTAATTATTCGGAACGAGTCCGAATTTTGTGTATATTCGCATATTCGCCGGTGTGTAAGGACCTTAACAGTTGAGAATATCTAACCTTCGAGAAACTCGAGATGTTCTTTCACTCCAAAAGGGCTCTCACTCTAATGTCTCAGAGGCAACCTATTAGTTGTTGGCTAAATGGCTGCACATTCTACTTTTAGCTAATTTTTTTACCCCCCATTTTCTTATTTATTTTATTTTTTTAAATACATATACATGTCTCAAAGTGACCCACTGCCTATCTGGGGACAACCAGTTATAATTCATGCACAGAGATGTACCCATATAGCTGTAAGTCTCATTTTCTCAACCCGACTTCTATCTTGTGTCTCCCTAAGACCAAACACTGGTTTAACCCTTCCATTGTGTTAGGGTCTTTTTTGACCCGTTTTCAAGTTTGAATAGGTAAAAAGTACCCTTTACATTTCTTTATTGGAACGAGGCTTCATGATATCCTCAGAAATAGCCATTTTAACGCAACAAAATTATTTATCATCATTTTAATTAATTCTGATGGTCTCAAAAAAAAGAAGTGACACTTGTGGTGTTAGGGTCCGAAATGACCCGGCAAAGAAGTGTGGCTCAATTCCCCCCCAAATTGTCAATATTCAATGTTTACATGTTTGAGAGTGAGAGAGACTTGTCCTCAATTAGCATTTGCTATCAGGAGTAAAATAAAGTTTGAGTTTATGAAAAATAAATGACTTTTTACCTTCTATGGTATACGGGTCATTTCGGACCCTAACACCACTAGTGTCGCTATTTTTAATAATTTTAACATTTTTTTAAGTTACAAAACGAAAACAAGTATTTTTTTAATTAATTTTTTTGCAAGTGTGTTCTAATTATTATTCGTAATTATTCTATTATAGCTAAATAACATCATTATCCATTGCCTTCATTATAGGAAATTTAATGAGTGAATTTTTACATTTTTATAATAGAAAACGAGATATATTGAAAGATGAAACCCTAGCCCTAACTCAACATAATATTTTAAAAGGTGTTTACATGGATATGAATGCATTACAAGTCAGCTATGAGGTGGGAGAAAAAGAATAATGAAAATACTTATTTTTTGAGTATTTTGGGCTGATATAAATCACGGGTCAAATTTGACCCGCTAACACCAGAAGTGGATGCAGTTTTCTAACACAATGCAAGGGTTAAATAAACATGTTGAAGTAATCATACAAGGATGCTCTCCCAGGGACTTACCGTGACTTCGTGTGTAGAGGGACCAGTTAAAGAATCTATTTTCAAACTTGGGTAGAAATAGACAATGGTGCAAAGTATTAAGTTTAGTATCCAAAACAAATCTGTATAAAGCAGAGCAATATTAAACTTCCTCTAAAGGTGAATTAAGTCTATGCTACTCCACTTCATCTACGGTTCAAGGCCAAGAGCCAAACTGAACCCCATTAGCTCAGTTATTCCTCTTCTTTCATCGTGAGAAGTGTCAACTAGGATATATTAAGATTCTGTGATGCATGCCATGCAGTGTTCTGATTGGCTGCTCTGAAACAAGAGTAACGGTGAGGTGAGTTGCGGTGAGGGTTGATGGCGTGGAAGGTGATTATGTTCGGTGCATTTAAACTTTTGAGGAGAAACAAATAATGCAACCAATATAAGGGGGAGGAATTACTGTATCATTTAGTTTCAGTCAATTTGCATAAATCTGTCGTCCCCTTCTTGGGCATGCCATTATAGGCGGAACATTTTAATTAAACTATCAGATCTACAAGCTCATGAATTGCCTCACGATCATCGCTTGTAGAACAGCTATTTTCACTTTTGTCACTGTCATAGGACAACATCTAAAACAGGGCATATAATATGTAATGAATAAAGTGTCTGATGAAACGCCAGGTTCTGTGAGTTGTTTTTAATTTATAATTCTTCACCCAGCTTCCTCACAAAGTGTTCTTTCCATCAGCTTATTAAGAGAAGCAGAGCATCAGTTGTAGTGTTCCATGTATCTTGCAAAGCCACATCCTGGCATAGCATCCTGAGTTGAGAGGTTTGAGGTCATACGTATATTAAGACAGTTTGACAGATGTTAGCGTTGGGGCAATCTTGTAACTCACATAGTGTTTGCTAAAATGACAAAGCAGCATGCATCAATTAAAATTTTACCCATCAACTATTGACATTCATAGCATAACATACACATCTAAGCCATATGTTAGAATTACTATAGGATTACAAGTCTACTTTGGCCTGTACAGACAGAGAGGTGACTGTTGGCCCTGACCTGGGTGGGGGGTACAATTAGCATTCTCTTTGTTTTACCTGGAAAGCACAGGGAACAACAAAGCCACAAGACACTGTCTCCATGTCTTCCTTCCTAGCCCACCCGAATTGTAGATTAGCAAGTGGATCAAAGAGTGATGCAATCACCTCTCCAGATAGAGACATTCGGGCTGACCCAGCCACACATGTCCTCCTCTTTTTCTAAATGTACTATAAAGATTGACTAAAATGTAAACTTAGAGTGTGTGCTACTCCAAGGCCGTGAGGCTGTTGGAGGGACCTCAGGGTCCATAGGAACTCTGTTTGTACTATGAAATAAATCGGATGCAAGTAACCTCACTGACTGGAGTGAAGACTCAATCCATTCTACAACCATTCATACACACCTCTGGAACATCAAACTAACTACAATATGGCATTGTTGGCAACTACAAAAGTGCTGTAGAATATTTACCAAAACATAGTAAAGTCAGTGGTTCAGATACCACAGTAGCTTACCGAATCAATTACTATAACAATTTGACAGTAATCCGTGAAATAACTTAACTGTACATTTAGCCACTTATTTTAATGCCAGCTTCATCTCCTGCTCTGGTATTACAATTGTTAATTGATGGTGGATTTTCAAGATTCAAGAACTGAATTCATTGTGTAAAATGTATAATTAATCACTCAATGTATTGATTCGCCGAAAATAAAAGTTGTTTAAAAAAAATAAGAAGACTTTTTTTTAATTGATTTTGTCTCCTCAACATTGTAACAGCAATAACAACAAAAACAACAACAACAACATAATTAACAGGAGTAGAAGGTTAAGAAAAATAACTAAGTATGTAATTACATTAGTCATAGCACATTAAAGGTGCAGTTTGCATGGGTACTTCTAAATATTTGTTTCCTATATCTAGGCTATGTACGTACAGTACTGTATGTGCACACTGCACAGTATGCGTATAAGTATCTATTTTCATGCAACTCGCACACTTCCATAATGTAAAGAATTTAATTTGAAATCATATGGTGCACTGTAGCTGAAAAACATATAGCCTACATAATATATTACAGAAACAACAGGAGATAAGCATACTACAAATGTGTCTCTCTGACTGTACCGGTTTTTCAGTGAGATCTTTCAGGCGTAAGATGGCCCTAAAAAATTTCAACTTCTATGTTGGGCTCCTTAAACCAATCTGATATTTAATTCTAATTTTACTCCCTTTCTTTCACACATTCAGCTTTAGAAATGTTACATAGGATATCTTTCTGATTTGGACTGGGTCTGCGACTGAGGTGACATCAGCTTTTAAATAACAGTACTTCTTTCTTAAAGTAGCCGACTAGCCTACACCATTGCTTCTGACCGTTTTCATATACATTTTCTTGACGCCCTGGTCATTAAATAAAACAACAGAAAGGCCACATACCGCAATTCCCTACTTCATGGTAGTTTACATTCTACACAAGAATGATTTCCAATGCGACAGTTCAAACGTACATACGTACATAGGATGTGTAGTTAAGATTAATTTTACGCTTCAAACAGCGTGGTTATCCTGATGAATGGATCCAACCTGCTGCAGTTAAATTCCATGGCTGTACCCAACAATATTGCCTTTAAACTAAGGAGAGAACAGTAAGAGAACAACAAATTGTTTGATTCAGTATTCTCCTTTGGGTCTACATTTTGAAAAAAAAACAAGATTTATAGAAAGAACTGGTGTATTTTAAGTTCAGAGCCCACCAATGGTAAATATTTTTCAGTTCCTCCGCATATAAATTAGTATATACCAAACCTGATGGACCTACTGGTCAGGTCACAACATTCTGCGTCAGACAACACCTAACACTTTCTCAATAATTTTCCTGATGGTAATTATAAATGTGACATGTGCTCAATGCAATTTCATTTACAGATGCCATACATTTAACCACCCTGTTACTGGAAAATGGTTTAAGATCAGGTGTGTCATTAGTTGTACGGCATCGAATGTCGTTTATATGATTTCAAAATATTGTGGCAGCACACTTCCACCAAGCCCAATATTGCACTTCCTCATTAAAATACGAATGAGATGCGAGAGTGCAGACTAGCCGACACCAACTCAGGACTCTTGAATCACACCCTCCTGTCAAGCATCAGCAGTGTTGTTTGTTAGCTCTGAAACACAGACACAGTGTCTACATACAGTACATGGTGAACCTATTTCCCCTCCTAGCTGTACCTTGGTTTGGCTGGCTCCCACAGTGTCAATCTGCCCGCTGACAATTCCGGGTGCCTGACGCAGTGCCCTGCCAGCCTCATCCGTCTCTCTGACCTTGTGGTCCACCCATGTGACATCAAGTGCCATTCAAAGCATTCTTGAGTAGACACCATCCATACAGGGCCTTTTCCTGCTGTGCTGTGAGCATCCATGTCTCGGTCCCATACAGCAGCACTGACTCCACTGCAGTGGTGGAAAGTAACTAAGTACATTTACTTAAGTACTGTACTTAAGTAAAATTTCTAGGTATTTGTACTTTACTTGAGTATTTCCAATTTCCAATACTTTTACTTCTACTCCACTACATCTCAGAGGCAAATATTGCACTTTTACTCCACTACAATTATTTGAAAACTTTAGTGACTAGTTATTTTTCCAGATATAAATTATTATATCATGAAACATGCATTAACCACTTTGGCGCTATTTTATACCAAGGCTATTTGAAAATAGCAGATCTACAAGCTCACAACGCATCGCGACGCGTTGTGAGCTTGTAGATCGGCTATTTTCAAACATTTCAGTACTTTTACTTTTGGTACTTTAAGTACATTTTGATACCAATACTTTTGTACTTTTACTCAAGTACATTTTACACACCAGACTTTTACTTGTAACAGAGTACTTCTATTTTGCAGTATTGATACTTTTACTTAAGTAAAACATTTGAGTACTTTTTCCACCACTGCCACTGTAGCCACAAACAGGCGCCTCTTGAGGACATGTCCCTCTTGTGGTCAAACCTAGGGGAGGTGACAACAATGCTTTATTCAGGATCTCTACCCTAGATACAGTGGTATGGGGTCTTAATGGATCATTATATTAGGTACTTTCTGTAATTCCTTACTTAGGTTAACCCCTACTATGCTTCTTTATTTCTCATTTTGAGTCATTTTGGGGGTAGGGCAACCCTGAACCGTTATCATTGTTTTCAAGATTCTCTTGGTTGCTGCATACTGTTATTTTAATACCCCACTTCTTCTCCGTTGTGTTGTCTAGGTAGGGTTCCTCTTGACAGAGGCCTTCATTTCCTCCTTAGAACCTTCAAGTCCTCCTAATGTCAATATTCTTTACCATGTGATTCATTCTCGTTTCTATTGGTCTACTCCATTGTAGTTACACATACAGTATATATCAGTTGAATGTATATATATATATCAATATGTCCATTGACCATTGTTGGGCTTTGTAAGGACATTTGTTATTCACTTATAATATAAGTGAATTAACTCGGTAAGGATCACCATATTATGGTGATCCTTACCGAGTTAATTTTGTAAGCGTACATGTCTATTGACCCACACGCCTCTCATGCAATTAGTGATACTTTCTTTGTACCACTAGGTAGGTATAGCACATAATACGTTTCTTAAGAAACAAAAAGAAGGGACCACCCCAAAAAGATTAGCAGGTCGGAACACAATCCTGTAGTGCTTTGGGCAAAGCCCCAGGTCTTGTCAAATCCTAGCTTCGTCCCTGGTTGATACCAACCCTTGGTCCTTGGCACCCCAACCAACCTGTATGAGTCACACTTGCGCAGCGACAATTCCCTGCTGGCTGCCTATCCACGAACACAGACCGCTGTGTTCGTTGGAGGCACCATGGAGGAATAGAATCAAAGTGTGATGGCAAAACCTGTAATTCTGTAATAAAGGCTCGCAAACAAAAGTGGGAATCATGTTATTTATTTACATACACTTGTAAGTGGACACAACCAACCTCTGACAGAGCCTACGATTGAGGGAGTGCCTTCTCTGCTGTGGGTTCCCCCAATGCAGGAATTATACAACATAACTTAACAATACAGTGAGTGAAAACTTCAAATACAAAAGAAGAAATATTTTGTTTCATCAAGAAACGGTAAAAAACACACACACACTCACAATACAGTGAGTGAAAACTTCAAATACAAAAGAACAAATATTTTGTTTCATCAAGAAACGGTAAAAAACACACGCACACACACACACACACACACACACACAGCTTCACCTCAAACACCGACCGAGAACAAGCAGCAACACAAGACAACACACACAAGCTCTTGCTGAGGCACACAAATGGGTCGGTGATGGGGTCGCCAAAGAAAATCCCTCATAATATGGGGTCTGTTCTACAGTAACAGGGGCTGAACATGGATAGTAGCCTAGAAGGTATAATTAAAAGGTAATTAGTCAAACTGCTGAAAGACGGTGGTTTGTTCCTGGTTAAGCATGTTGTAGACTGTGGTTGTGTGAGTGGTATACGAGGGCTGTCTGCGCTGCTTCAATTCGCGGGCCATCTGACACCAGGCACAAGGTGTGCAGAAAGTGACAGTGGTGCAGTCATCACACATGGAACCCTGAGGGGACAACAGAGGGGAGAGTCACAGAGAAAACATTATTCACTTTATAAATAAGCTGGCGTCCATAAGATGACATGTGTGCTTGTCAGTTGACACAAGACTATCTCAAAGCAAAATCCATTGTATAAATATAACTGAAATTATAACACTTGATCTTTATGGGTCCATTTTACGCTTTCAGAGGTAACTGAACACTGATTTTACTGTGCACTTACGAACATTGAATATAATGCTTAAAGAACAGAGGAGACTCACACACCTAGGATACAAAACAGCAAGCGACAACATCGGTTTAATCCCATTAATGTGGGCCTGAATGATCATGGTAGTGACCTCATACTAACAATTACACATTAGTACACATTCCCGTTTAGTCCTACACGTGAAATCAGTAGTCTAGAATTTTACTCAGTACGCACACAGTCAAAAAGTAATTTTGACATCCCTGCATTAGGCCTTCTACTGCCTGATGAGTGGACAGCAGCTGGGATCCAGATACAAGAATGTTGATCTTTCTGGTTAAGTAGGGATGACATCCTCATTCCTCACAATTGCAGTGGGTAAGAATACAATAGACATTCTAACATTTATTTTTGCGGCATTTCAACCAACTCAGCACCACGGAAAGAGTGCGCATTTTCGGATCAGTGGATCGCCGGAACAATGGGAATTTGTTTTCTGAATACAATACAGTGAGTGAAAACTTCTGGGTCTAATGGGATTTGGTCCAATGGGAACTTTTTCTGACTATTGGGGTTTCGGAATAATGGACCGTCGGAACAATGGGCAGGCTCATGGTGATAGGCCATGCCCCGTCTCAAATTAATTGGTTCACAGCTCATATAATTATGCTTCCAGGGAACACTCACTCAATTATGGTTGTTGTCAATCGGACAAAGGGTGTGGAGGTTTTGGCCTTTAATTATAGCACTAATTGAAAGCATATTTCATGAGGAGCTTTTCATATTTCTTCACACATCTATGAGGAGTGTGTAAAGTCTTTATGATTTACATCTCATGGTTACATCTTACTTCTGTAAGTATGAAAAAAGAGGGGAAAACTTTAGGGGTAAACTCCTGATAAAAGCCAGTCTGTAAGACTCTGTAGTATGTTTTAAGAAGGTATTTAAAGGACAAGTCACTTCATTTGCTTGCCAAAGTTCCACAGGCACAGGGCTCTGAAGTGCTAAAACCTTTTTAGTTGTGTGATATTTACCTGTATGTGGTACCTCTCTCTAAGAGCAGTCCTCGTGGCAAGAGCAGCGGCAGAAACTGTGCACCTGGTACATGCTAGCGGCCCCCATACTAGCGATGCCAGCGGGACACAGAGACAGTCCACCATAGGCATGCACAGACCATCTCCAAAATCTGAGGTAGTCTGACAAGCCAAACAAAATGGGCACCAGGGTCCGTGTATTTCCTGGCAGTTGGATTTTCTTTTGGTAACCACAAACAGAAATCCGCCCATTGCGCTCGTTTTTCATTTTTCATTTTTCATTTAGGGTCGCGTCGGTTCTTTCGCTCCCGTTCGCTCCCGTGTTTCATTTTTCATTCTTCATTTTAAAACAAGTTACGTTCGTTTCGCTCCCGTCTTTCATTTTTCATTCTTCAATAAAAAATAAAAAATGAAACGTAAGAAAACAGGGTTTTGCTTTTTCATTCTTTCATTTCTCGATCTTAATCAAAGATACTGTAAAGACAAGACCAGAAGCGGAAGTAGATTTAGTACTTAAAAATAAAAGTGATATATATATATATTAAATATAATTTTATACCGTAGGCTACATGATTATAACATTACTATGGCTACATCAATGTTAGACAGATGGACATATATATAGATAGATAGATAGATAGATAGATAGATAGATAGATAGATAGATAGATAGATAGATAAAGATAGATAGATAATATAAAAATATATTATAGGCCTACTGTAGGCTACACGGTTATAACATAAACATAATTATGATAGGCTATTATTATATTAGGCTATTAACATTATGCAAGCTAATTATATTTACCATGGTTACGTCAATAAGAAGACAGACAGATCTATATCTGTCTGTCTGTCTGTCTGTCTGTCTGTCTGTCTGTCTGTCTGACGGACGGACGGACGGACGGACGGACGGGCAGATATAGGCCTACGTGATTCTCTTCTTTTCATTTAGACATGCGTTTTTTCATCCAAAATGTGTGTTATATTTATATTATTTAGTTGCAGCATGATTAATTAATAGCCACTCATTGTCATCAAGTGTTTCAGAATCGGTATAAACAAAACGTGAATACTATCAATACAAAAGATACAATGCAACTTTGGACTGGTACATCAGAGCTTATCAATATTCGGTGTCTGTCTGTCTGGATGGACAGACGGACGGACTTACGGACAGATTGATAAGTAGACTTGATTATAGCCAATATATTATTTTATTTTCATTTACACATGCGCCTTTTCACCCAAAATGTGTTATATTATTAATAGTCCCTGTTTGCGTAGCCCCCAAATCGGGCTCCCCAAGTTTTGCTCGCTGTGTGAACTGTTCAAAGACGCAACAACAAGCTCCATACTAGCACTCTGTGGTACTGGTGCGTCTCTGACCGTTTCTGTCTGTCTGTCTGTCTGTCTGTCTGTCTGTCTGTCTGTCTGTCTGTCTGTCTACTCTGTCCACAGTAGGCCTATAGAAGGATATAGACCTAGGAAATCCAGGTGTCCAAATGTAACAATGTTGATATTGCAGTAGTAATTTTAAATCGAGTCTTTACAACTGGCTGGAAATCTGGAATCTCATGAACTTGGATGTATAATAGTTACGCTACAATATTCAGACCCTGCCCTATGGCACACAGTGCCCGTGATGGGATCATTCCTTACAAATGGTTACATACGGTTGTAGCCTATGTTTGTCATAATTGTAATACTTTTGGAATAATCACCATGAACGATCGAGCTCAATCTCTCCCCTCCATTGCGCACTGGAGTCTGGACGTTTGGTTGTTCATTGATTACAAGTTACACAAATAACACAAATAACCTCTTGCATTATATGGTCAATAACGCCAAAAAAAATGAGGGGAATTGTTAAACCAGTAGAGAACAAATAGGGCTCTAATCATTATGATTAGAGCTCTATTGGTTAAATATCTCCCCCTCTTTTTTGGCATTATTTGTGTAAAAATAATAAAGTAATACAAAATCATCACCCACGGGCCACGGCAATGTGCAGGATGTCATTTTACAGGTTTTGGATTCATTCAATACATTTTACATATTCTACTGGTGAGAATCAATAGCGTTGCGCGGCTTGCGCCTCGACAACCTGTGGGTTTCAAACGGTAGAAGCATGCGCAGTGGCGTTTTAAATGTAGAACTATTGCAATCCCAGATTTGACCACCAGGCGATGGCCGCTTCAATGTTCTACCGTGGCTCTCTCTTGGTGCCACCTCCTACCAATACAATATGAACTACCCCCCACAGTTAAGAGGTTCACATCTCACTAGTCTGGGCAGATCTGTTCTTTTCGGTTTCCTCGATTGCCATGGTTGGTAAACACTGTATGACTTAAAGTCGTCAGGTTGTATTACTATTAATCATACTGCAACTAAAGCCAACACATTTTGGATGAAAAAGCTGATGTCTAAATTAAATAGATTGGCTAAAGTACATGTATGCATCTTGATATATCTGATTCATAATAGTGTTGCAAGGAGAAAAACAACCTTTGTAACTGCTGGGGATTTCAAAAACATTATAACAGTTGGGTTAAAAATGTTCAGTTGGCCATTAGTGGGCCTATTTGAAAGCAGACATCGTTAGTTGTTGCTATAATCTATATAATATATATACAATATACGCAGGCCAACCCTTACCTCTATTAATGGCCTACAGCCGCACGAAGTGATCAGAAGCGACACTATCCAGGCACGCACCTTTACGCATCCTAATTTATGTTATCCTACAGTGTATAGACCAATTATTTGTTTACTAACATTGAGACTGGACGCACAGGTGATTGTTTCAACCCCCTCCAACCCCCTCTTGTGTGTTGGCTGGTGGTGAGACGCGTCTTAGCGAGACCTGATAGAATAGGTTTCATTGCGCGCATACTGGTTGCACGCATACTGGTTCTTATCAGTGTGACGTCGTCTGTTAAGGGGTCTATATATAGGCGCGTTCATTAATTCATTAATAGTGCGTGCTAAAAACAAGGCATTTCGTACCATAAACAGCACCGTCCGCATTGATATATTGTTCAACAGGTGTGTGGGGCAATGTATCCCACTGACGACGAGCACCTGCAGAGCCAGGACTACACTCGGGGTTTTGCTTAGCCTAATTTATAAGAAAATAAACAGTTAATAAAGCACATACATAGGCCTATACCTTCAATGAAATGCTCCCGCACAACACACCACCAGGAAGAAAGAACAAGCCAGCTAACTGGCGGCTGCGTAAGGCTTTGAATTTGTTTATGCAGTTATTTTTGTCAATAGCTGACAAGCATGCTCCAGATAGAAAACAAACTAACCTGTATAAGAGCACCTTGGATTGGAAATTAAGAACTGCATGGCTTTAGAAACACTGCAAAGCAAAAGGCAAGTGAATCTGTCAGTCTGGATGACTGGCAGATCTACTGTAAATTAAGGAATAATGTGCCAAAAATGAATAGAAATAATTTATTGAGCCAATGATAGATGGCCCTCTGTTTCATGGTAATTACCTAGTACTACACGTCACAGCCTCAAGGTAGCGACAATCAGTGGTGATTGGGGTTGGCTCTGGGTATGGACTATTAGACATATTGCAAAATATATACAAAATAGTAAAACCATATAATGCCATATCAAGATAAAGTTAAAGCAGTGTACATATAGAAATAAGGGACGGAAAATATTAGGCCAATACCAAAACATGTTAGATCTTTTTAAGACACAATGCAAAAAAGAGAACATTTTCAAAAATGAAAGGCACCAAAAACACAAAATACACTTGAAAGCCTCAGGGACCGTCTACAGGAAGCAAGAAAGGCTCTGCTCTTCGTTTAGAGTAGACCATGGGTGTTAAGGTTGTGGATCCATAGTACTTCTCTGCGAAGCAATTTATTAATGATGTCACCACCCCGTGATGAGGCTGCAAGATTTTCTCTATTCCCCAGAATTTAAGGGATGCTGGGGAGCCATGCTTTGCTTGTTGATAGTGCCTGCCATGGCATATTCAGGGTTGTTAGTAGGAATAGCAGTTTTGTGCTCACCAATACGAGTTTAAGTGGTCTCTTAGTTTGACCAATGTATGCCAGTCCACATGCAGGGACATTTAAGCATGTATACCACATGGGTTGAGTTACAATTTATAAATAAGGATATTTTATATTTTTTACCAGTAGGTGGATGGGTAAAACATTTGGTATTTGACGAATTAGAGCACTGAGCACAGTTGCCACATTTATAAAAGCTCTGTGGGGGATTGGGAAGCCAGGTGGGGGGGGGGGGGGGGGGGGGTTCATATTGGTGTGACATATTTACAAATGACATGCCACTGGTCTTAGACAGGGCCAATAGACCAATTATTTGTTTACAAACATTGAGACTGGACGCACAGGTAACTGTTTCATGTAATCAATTCCCAACAGATCCCCAAACCTGTTGTTTTGGGGTGAGCTTGTTTCAGTTCATTCAACCTCTTCTGTGTGTAGGCTAGTGGAGTGCGCCCTGCAGGCAACACATATATACTCCATCGCTTAACGGCATTGCGCACCGAGAACAGCTGACATACAAGCTCACAACCTCGTCACGGATGCGACCGCTGTGAGCTTGGAGATCTGCTATTCTCGGCCGTTCTCTGTGCGCGACACCTTCGCGGGACGGAGCATAAATTAGTCTTGACGGGCTGCTGCTGCGCGAGCCAAGCAGGTTCTGGTGCCATGATCATAGAGCGCTCTCTCCGTTCTTATATGACAGTTGACAGCCACTGGAGGTGGAGTTTTGAGGACAACTGCTTTGAATTGTTATTATTGTTTACACACAACAGAAACCAAGGATTATATATTTCAAGAGCGAGAGATCAGAAAAAAATCCTAAGCATTCTTCCTCCACACTGGGAGAGAAACAGCATCTGAAAGTTTGATGGGATGCATTTTTACACGTGAGACTGTGACCACTTTTACATTGCATCTTATGAGCGGTGGGGTTCTTTTGCTGCCGACATGCGCGCGCATACTGTTTCGTATCAGTGTGACGTCGTCTGTTAAGGCGTCTATAGCCATGTATTCTGACGACACAACTTTGTCTGCTACTATGTGGAAGACCTGTCTGTAGCTCTTAACAAGGAACCAATATCAGAGTGGGTGGTGGTCCTGAACATCTCAAAGACAAAATCCATTGTATTTGAATCACAGTATAATCACAGTATCATTCACACAGCGAGCAAAACTTGGGGAGCCCGATTTGGGGGCTACGCAAACAGGGACTATTAATTAACTATGCTACAAGTAAATAGTATAACACACATTTTGGATGAAAAGGCGCATGTGTAAATGAAAAATGAAAAATAATATAATATAATCAAGTCTACTTATCAATCTGTCCGTAAGTCCGTCCGTCCGTCCGTCCGTCCATCCAGACAGACAGACAGACACCGAATATTGATAAGCTCTGATGTACCAGTCCAAAGTTGCATTGTATCTTTTGTATTGATAGTATTCACGTTTGTTTATACCGATTCTGAAACACTTGAGACAATGAGTGCTTCATTTTAAAAAAAAAATGTTTTAGGTTACTGCATTAGATAGATAGATAGATAGCACCGGGAGCGCACGTATGGTACCCTCAGTCTGTCCAGTCTGAGTGTGTCCCTTTGCCTATATTGCCTCCCCAGCGCACCACAGCATAGAAAAGGACGCTGCAACCACTGTCTGATAGAACATCTGCAGATGTTTATTATTGTGTATTGAGGAAATCTAACATGCTGTATCTATAACATGACCTGCTGAGCTTTAAGGCTGCTTCATCGTTGCAGACGGCAGTGCTTTCTACGGGCATAATATTGTCAAACCCTTACACTGATGACTGACAGGGCATTAGTGAAAGCAGCTACCAGTTATTTGAAGATATTAATCTGTTCCGCTATATAGGCCATTTCAATTGTAGGCTACTGTGTGGAAATAACTGCAGTGTGTATTTATGTATAGGCTAGTAACGGTAACAGCCAGGATAGGTGGGCACCAAAACATTCTGGGCACTAGGGATAACTGGGCACCTTGGACGAGTGGGCATTAGGGACATGTGAGCACTTGGAAGAGTGGGCACTTAGGGGTGGAGAAGAGTGGGCGCTAGGGAAATCTGGGCACCAGGAAGACTGGGCACCAGGAAAACTGGTGTTAATAATCATTGTTAATAAAGAATTCAATCTCTGCAGGCAGTGCACACATGTACCCACTCTTCCTGGTGCCCAGATGTCCCTAGTGTCCACCTATGCTGTATCCGATTAAAACGTCAGCAGAGATGTAATTTCGATGGTTCAATGAGTAGCAACGCCTATAGCTCTCAAGTCTCTACCCAACTTTCCAAGTTCAAATTATATAGGTAGATTTGTTTCTGTTTTCCTATTCCGTAATATTGCTATTAATTAATCATGCTGCAACTAAATAATATAAATATAACACACATTTTGGATGAAAAAACGCATGTCTAAATGAAAAGAAGAGAATCACGTAGGCCTATGGGTGCGTTCGGAAATTGCACACCGGAGCGCACTCGCCTATTAGTTTGTATTGGCCAGTGCGCTCAGTTCCGAACGCACCCTATATCTGCCCGTCCGTCCGTCCGTCCGTCCGTCCGACAGACAGACAGACAGACAGACAGACAGACAGACAGACATAGATCTGTCTGTCTTCTTATTGACGTAACCATGGTAAATATAATTAGCTTGCATAATGTTAATAGCCTAATATAATAATATAGCCTATCATAATTATGTTTATGTTATAACCGTGTAGCCTACAGTATAATATATTTATATTATCTATCTATCTTTATCTATCTATCTTTATCTATCTTTATCTATCTTTATCTATCTATCTATCTATCTATATATCTATCTATATATATGTCCATCTGTCTAACATTGATGTAGCCATAGTAATGTTATAATCATGTAGCCTACGGTATAAAATTATATTTAATATATATATATATCACTTTTATTTTTAAGTACTAAATCTACTTCCGCTTCTGGTCTTGTCTTTACAGTATCTTTGATTAAGATCGAGAAATGAAAGAATGAAAAAGCAAAACCCTGTTTTCTTACGTTTCATTTTTAATTTTTTATTGAAGAATGAAAAATGAAAGACGGGAGCGAAACGAACGTAACTTGTTTTAAAATGAAGAATGAAAAATGAAACACGGGAGCGAACGGGAGCGAAAGAACCGACGCGACCCTAAATGAAAAATGAAAAATGAAAAACGAGCGCAATGGGCGGATTTCTGTTTGTGGTTACCAGAAGAAAATCCAACTGCCAGGAAATACACGGACCCACCAGAAACCAAGACAGCCTGTCAGGGACACAGACAAATAATGAAAATATGATACATGCAGGCAAAGCTACAAAATGAATTTATCACAATCCCGCACCCCTCTCACCCTCCCACACCCACCCTTCACAGTATGGTTGCACCATTGGCACTAATTTCACTCCATACACATGCTTTTCAGGGAAAGACACTTACAGATATTCAGGTCCTCACAGCAGCTGAAGATGCTGCTGCTCCAAGTCTCCGTCTTTAAGCCTGCAGCAGGGGATTGATACCTGCCTGGCTGAACTTTAACTACTGTGTCTGTAACAGTCGGTACAGCTGCCATTGGGTAGGCTGGAACGTCTGCACGGGATGTTGGGTAGGCTGGAACTTCTGCAGGGGATGTTAGTGGGTAGGCTGGAGCTGTAGGGGATGTTATTAGGTAGGCTTCCATGTCTAAGAATACACAGAGAGAGACAGAGAAATTAAAACTTACCTAAAATGACTTGCTGACACAGCAGTGTTCTGTGTGGTAACAGGATAGGCGGGCACCAAGGAAGAGTGGGCACCTCAGTGTTAAAATGGCTATTTTTTGGCTATTTGGAAAATGTTTTTTAAGTAAAGTAAAATAGCCTATACATGATTAGAACATGCTTAAACATTTAACAATGAAGGTCTAATAGTTCTACTACAATTGCTACAAATGGCTACAAAACCTGTATCCAGTCATTTTGGGGCATAAACAAGAAGTCAGACTTAAAATTAAGTCATCAAAATGTACTTAAAGTACTAAAAGTAGAAAGTACTCATTATGCATAATGTCCCGTTTCACAAGTTTTCAAATGTATACATTGTATACAAATCTTTTGAAAATAGCAGATCTACAAGCTGTGCATGTGCATAGATCTGCTATTTTCAAATGGCAGATATAGGGCTGAAGTGGTGAAGTTTTGTAGTAATAATCAAAATCGACAAAGTAACTAGTAACTTAAGTTTTCAAATAATTGTAGTGGAGTTAAGTACAATATTTGCCTCTGAAATCGTGAGATGTAGTGGAGTAGGCCTAGCCATGGTTCACAAGACGCTCGTCTGTCACAAGCGTCATGGAACCACTTGTTCCTGGTTTGTGTTTTTTTTACATTTACAACTGCTACATCTACATGAACGTTCAGATTTCAAATATAAAGTGCTTACTTCACGGCCACGGATATAACCAGTTAAAGCGCACTGGTTTAAGTACCCTTATCTTCCGTATTGTTCAATAAAAAGCTTTTGAATCCAATCGCCAGCAATTTTCTCCAAATTTTCTTCGATGCTTTCAACTAAGCGACCCTATCGGTTGGGGGGTGTATTGCACTCTGATACATTATTAAAAATAAAATAGAAAATGGCCGCCGATCGGATTAAAATGCTTTTAATTGAACAATACGGAAGATAAGGGTACTTAGGCCAGTGCACTTCAACTTGTTACATCCATGGCTTGTGGGTCAGTACTTTGTATTTGAAATCTGAACGTTTATGTAGATGTGCCAGTTGTAAATGTAAAACATTCACAAACCAGGAGCAAGTGGTTCCATGACAGTCATGGTATGACAGTCATGTTAAGAGTAGGCCTAGAAGTAAAAGTACTGAAAACTGTAAATACTCTAGTAAAGTTGTACTTAAGTACAGTATTTGAGTAAATGTACTTAGTTACTTTAGTTTACACCACTGCGAAGAAGCTCTAGAATGTTCTAATTAAAGTTTAATCACAGATAAACGTAGCTTACCTTTTTCGTTTTTCCACATGGTACTTTCAGGTTAGCCTGGTAAACTCTCAGGTCAGAGCGTCCAGCAGACTCCAGCTGCAGGCAATTTGGTGTGGCCCACCGGTGTTGCCAGATTGTGTGAGAGAAATAAGCAACCAGGTCTAGGAAAACAAGCCTAAAAGAAGCAACTTAAGCCACATCACATGAGCACCTTTAAACCTATATGCGTCGGATATTTGAAATGAGCTGATTTTCTAAATGGACGTGTCACGTTATGAGCTTGTAAATCTGCTAATTTCAAAAACTCTTGCAATAAAATGAGGAATATTTAGAATATATTTTGAAACATTCTAACAACACAAATGCTCCAGCTGGGCACAAAACGTCTTCATGAAAATATTTGAGAACCACTGGTTTAAATATATATATTTTTAAAGCAAGCCTTAATAAGCAACTACACTTTAGAAACATGCCCAAAAAACTGCAACCCGCAACTAATAAGCCAATAATTATTTACTAGCGACTTCACTTTACAGAAGAAGTCGCCTTCTGACTTTAGAAGGAGGAGAACTCCTTCTCCTTCTAACGCTATGGACCAGAGCTAGCAGGGAGCCAAGAATTTCAATTAACTTGTTAAAATTAATGATGAAATGTCTGTATTTATCTGTTAGTGATTATTGTGTTATTGAATTATTGTTACAAAAAAGAAGGCAAATCAGAACAAAAGTATTGACAAGGTATTGTCTTAAAAGTCCTTAAATTGTCACTTGCACTGTCATCTGGGACCCCCCCAAAATCATGTGGGGAGTCTGGGGACCCCTAGCCTCGGAAACCCATGCTTTTTTTTTAGGGGACCCCCGACCCACAGGTTCAGAACCAATGCTCTAAAACAGCACTTACAGGTGGCTGCAATTTGTAACTAGCCCCTGTAAAAAGTCTAAGCTTTATCACCAATAGCTTACTATGTTTTTGCATAGTATTGTATGTGTCACAATGCATTGGCAGCTGCAGTTCATCGTTCTAACGGACCGGGAGTAGCGGCGCTGTCTCAAAAGTGGGCGTGAAATTTGTAGTCCCCGTGTGTCTCTATGCATGAGAGCTAACTGACCTTCTTATCACCTGACAGGGGGGAGTTTCCCCGGTAGGACGTAGCGCGTGGAAGGAACACGTTATTCCAACCAGTTCCCTTCTCCTCCATCAGGCGCCCTGGCTGTCATGGGGGAGTATACTAATTATATTAACTAGATGTCAGGGCGGCCCTGACATCTAGGCCCGATCCGAGGTTGGTCCAGACAGAGTCCAAAACTCATCAGATGTCAGGGCCGCTTCAAACTCTGATATGTTGACTTGGCTCAAAGTCAACATATCATTACCATTGTACCATCCCTCAAAGTTGTCTGGAACTGGACTGGACATTTGCCGCTTGTCAGGACCCTCAGGTTTCAGCTTCTTTGACTGTGTCCTGGAATAGTGTTCTCTCTCTGGGTCCTTTTTTGTGGTCCTTTTACGCTTTACGCTCTTGCTTTTACAGCGTGTTGCGTTTAGATGTTCTCCTCCCCTCCCCTCCCTTCCCTCGCCACAGATCTACGTGCGTTCTGCAGCTTTTTAAGAAACCACATTTAAGCATTTTTTGCAGAGAGCGGCTTCATTCGCCACAAAGTACTCTCTCTGTGCAATACTCTCTCTTCACACAGAGGTCATCTGATATACCTTCAGGGTCATGTGTGGTGCCAGAGTGCATGTTTCTTCATCTCTGCGAGTCAGTGGTTGGTTCCAGGGGGTCCCCAGCAAAATGTGTTAATATAGCATCACAATAATTTAAACGTTTTATACTTTGGGCTATTCAAAAATAGCAGATCTACAAGCTCGTAGCGCGGCACTCGGTGCCGCGCTATGAGCTTGTAGATCTGCTATTTTTTGAAAAATCTTGAAAATGTGTGCATATCTTTGAATATATATATATATTTTTTTAAAGCAAACATTTTTAACTCAAATCTTTGCTTCTGGGGGGTCCCTGGCACAAAACATTTTCAGATGGGGGTCCGCGGCCCTCAATTTAGGGGTCCATGGCATGAAAAAGGTTGAAAACCACTGCCTGAGATGACAGTAAAGTGACAATTTAAGGACTTTTAAGGCTTTTTTTTTTTTTTTTACTACAGCATCACACGAAAGCATCAACATTTTGAGCTTGTAGATCTGCTACTTTTGAATTTTTTTTTTTTATTTGAATCCTGAAAATTAACAGTTCTGGACACCCGACTGATACGATATGCACATACAGTATCTGACGTTCTTTTCTAAACCTTTCTCTAATCAACTATAAAGGGCATTTACGCTGAGAAGTGGGCTAAACTTGATCCATTTGATGCAACACAATATTCACAGTCTGACTTTTAACCTCTGTGACCTATTTTAACCCATTAAGACCAGGAACGCATCTCTGTGTCATTTTAAGATTTCTTTGGCTATTTTATTTTGTTAAGAAATCGTGAAAATGTGTGCAAATCTTTGAATATATATAATTTATGTACTTTTTTACTCAAATCTTTGATTCTGAGGGGTCCCTGGAACAACATATTTTGAGATGGGGGTCCGCGGCCAAATACATATAATTTTGGGTGGTCCTTGACATGAATAAATAGAACCACTGATATTATAGCAACATAAGTATTTAAAAAAAAAACTGTTAGGATTTAGATTTTTTTGTAGAATCCCCCAGAAGCAAAGATTTGAGTTAAACATGTTCGCTTTAAAAAATTTGCAAAACATCTCACGATTTTCCCCAAAAAATTGCAGATCTACAAGCTCATAGCGCGGCACTTTTTTAATAGTATAAAATAATGGTCATAGCTAAAAATCTAAAATGACACGGTATGTGCGTTCCCTGATTGGATGAGGATAAGGACGTCACAAACAACAACAGGGTTGTTTTGTAAAAGATCTGTTGTTTTTGTTGTAGGCGAGCGACAAGCCCTCACAAACCCTCCGTCCCTATAGTAGATTGTTATGGGTGTCACAGAGAGAGGCAGGGAAAACGCCTCTCCCTCATCGCCACAGATCTACGTGCGTTCTGCAGCTTTTTAAGAAACCACATTTAAGAGTTTTTGCAGAGAGCGGCTTCATTCACCACAAAGCACTCTCTCTCTCTCTCTCTCTCTCTCTGTGCAATATTTCACCTTTCAGCTGTCAAAGGTGTGGATTATTGACCTCTTCACACAGAGGTCATCTGATATACCTTTAGGGTCATGTGTGATGCCAGAGTGCATGTTCCTCCATCTCTATCACAATTTAAGGACCTTTTAAGACCTTTTTAATACCTGAATATATATGAAAGAAAAGAAAATAGACCATTACTGCATCAAAAGTAATCAACAAACTATACTATAAAAACTGGTCAATCTTTCGCCAAATTGTCAAATAAAAATAATATTTTTTATAATAATTATATTCAAATATTGTGGAAAAAACAGCAGATCTACAAGCTCACATTATTAATATATTATATTATAATATATATATATATTATATATAATTATAATTATAATATATTATTAATCTTGGAAAAAACAGCAGATCTACAAGCTCACAATGCGTTGTGAGCTTGTAGATCTGCTGTTTTCACAATATTTATCTGTGGTACCCAGTCAAACTAAATGTAAGTTCAAAAATGATTATTTTGGGGGGTCCCCAGTTCAAATATAATTATTTTAGGGGGTCCCCAGTTCAAATATTACTAGTTTGGGGGGTCCCCACTCCCCAGTTCAAATATGATTATTTTGGGGTCCCCAGTTCAAATATAACTAGTTTGGGGGGTCCCCAGTTCAAATATAACTAGTTTGGGGGGTCCCCACTCCCCAGTTCAAATATGATTTGCAGTTTTTGAGTGATCAAACTGGCTGCATTGCAAATTACAGTACGTGTGTTCAACTCAATGCACCATCTGGTCGGTAACTGGAAGTTACTCAAAACACGCTCGCCCCCATCTCTTTCCGTCGACCGCATGCTGGGGCGGTTCTTGTATTTGTTTCATAAGGTTAGAAACACATTTAGGGTGTGAGTTAATTTAATTTTCTTTGAATTAGTCCTAAACAGAACCAGAACATTTCTAGTGCACATACTGTATGGCACTAGCAGTACTTGTAATTAGTATCTAACACTTTTACTTATGTGTAGCAGCAGAAGGAAACTTTAGCCCCTATAGTCCTTCCTTCCTCAGCGTTTCTCAGCAAGACATAATGGTGTGAAGTCTGGTTTTAACACGTGGCGAGCACGTCTACCTCACGCACGTCACGCTCAAAAACGACCGTGGGAAACGTGAAGTGTGAACATTTTGAACCATGAGAAATTGAGAATGTTTTTGTGTGACAGCCCTACGGCGCTAACAGTAATTATAAACTGTTATGGAACAGGTAAACTTTACAGTAACGTATGAGATGTTAAAAGCTTAAAACTCTCTTCCTTTCTCTGCTGTGTCATGTGTCGACCCCCCAACCCTATCCTTGTGTGTGTTTAAAGGGAACTGTTGGAGCAAGTGGCTGAGTTTGAGAAGACAGACTTTAAGTCGGCCAGTAAGGTACGTCACAGCACACAACAAGGTGATCACGGCCTGTTTGAGCTCCATTGACCCATTAAGACCGGGAACGCATCTGGGTCATTTTTTGATTTCTTTGGCTAAAAAAATCAGATCTACAAGCTCATAGCGCGGCACTGTTTTGAAAAATTGTGGGGTTTTTTTTCAAATCTTTGAATATATTTTTTCAAGCGAACATTTGTAACTCAAATCTTTGCTTCTGTTGGGTCCCTGGAACAACACATTTTCAGACCTAGCAGATCTACAAGCTCATAGCGCGGCACTCGTTGCTTGTAGATCTGCTATTTTTGAATAGCCAAAGACATTTTTAAATTACACAGATGCATTCCCGGTCTTAATGGGTTAAGAATGTGGAATTTTCTTTTATATTCGTTATATATTCCAATAAATTCTAGGAGAATTAATCTATATCATGAATGGTGGTTCAGATGTTAACATGTTTGATGATAATGTAATACTACTTCTCTGATCATTTAAAATGCAGCGTTGCACTTTGACCTTTATGTTCCCAGGTTCAAATATGATTCCCAGTCCCCAGTTCAAATATGATTATTTTGGGGTCCCCAGTTCAAATATAACTAGTTTGGGGGGTCCCCAGTTCAAATATAACTAGTTTGGGGGGTCCCCACTCCCCAGTTCAAATATGATTTGCAGTTTTTGAGTGTACAGATTGTGGAGTGACAGGAAGCTGAGGGTGTGGCAGCACAGCAGGTCACCGGCCAGAATCAAACTGGCTGCATTGCAAATTACAGTACGTGTGTTCAACTCAATGCACCATCTGGTCGGTAACTGGAAGTTACTCAAAACACGCTCGCCCCCATCTCTTTCCGTCGACCGCATGCTGGGGCGGTTCTTGTATTTGTTTTACTGAGCATAAGGTTAGAAACACATTTAGGGTGTGAGTTAATTTAATTTTCTTTGAATTAGTCCTAAACAGAACCAGAACATTTCTAGTGCACATACTGTATGGCACTAGCAGTACTTGTAATTAGTATCTAACACTTTTACTTATGTGTAGCAGCAGAAGGAAACTTTAGCCCCTATAGTCCTTCCTTCCTCAGCGTTTCTCAGCAAGACATAATGGTGTGAAGTCTGGTTTTAACACGTGGCGAGCACGTCTACCTCACGCACGTCACGCTCAAAAACGACCGTGGGAAACGTGAAGTGTGAACATTTTGAACCATGAGAAATTGAGAATGTTTTTGTGTGACAGCCCTACGGCGCTAACAGTAATTATAAACTGTTATGGAACAGGTAAACTTTACAGTAACGTATGAGATGTTAAAAGCTTAAAACTCTCTTCCTTTCTCTGCTGTGTCATGTGTCGACCCCCCAACCCTATCCTTGTGTGTGTTTAAAGGGAACTGTTGGAGCAAGTGGCTGAGTTTGAGAAGACAGACTTTAAGTCGGCCAGTAAGGTACGTCACAGCACACAACAAGGTGATCACGGCCTGTTTGAGCTCCATTGACCCATTAAGACCGGGAACGCATCTGGGTCATTTTTTGACTTCTTTGGCTAAAAAAAATCAGATCTACAAGCTCATAGCTCGGCACTGTTTTGAAAAATTGTGGGTTTTTTTTTCAAATCTTTGAATATATTTTTTCAAGCGAACATTTGTAACTCAAATCTTTGCTTCTGTTGGGTCCCTGGAACAACACATTTTCAGACCTAGCAGATCTACAAGCTCATAGCGCGGCACTCGTTGCTTGTAGATCTGCTATTTTTGAATAGCCAAAGACATTTTTAAATTACACAGATGCATTCCCGGTCTTAATGGGTTAAGAATGTGGAATTTTCTTTTATATTCGTTATATATTCCAATAAATTCTATGAGAATTAATCTATATCATGAATGGTGGTTCAGATGTTAACATGTTTGATGATAATGTAATACTACTTCTCTGATCATTTAAAATGCAGCGTTGCACTTTGACCTTTATGTTCCCAGGTCAACCAGGAGTCCAGTAAACCTAAGTTGGCTCCTCTGAACGAAGGCGGCGGTGTGTCTGAGCTGTTAAACAAGGTGAGGAACACATCTCTCTACAGGTTATAGGTAGGCCTGTCATAATTATTAATCTTGCCCTGCACAATTATTTGAGATAATCGCAATTTCGTCATAGTCAGTTTTCGTGTTGATTTTTTTTCTCCAGAAATAGCAGATTTACAAGCTTACAACGTGTCACTTGTGACACGTTGTAAGCTTGTAGATCCGCTGTTTCCCACTATTTGTACAGTGTAAAATTATTAAATATGTCAGTAATTTATTTGTATATTTAAGTTATTTCTCATATCTGCCCTGTGCATATTTTTGATTTCGAAGCTTAAAAGGCAAACAGAAATGTAATTTTGATTCATATGTTCCAGTGTTCAATGCCTAAAAACACAATTACATCTTTAATCGCAATTATTTGTATGACAATTAATTAATTCTGTTCTTGAAAATTCTGTTCTCTAAAACTTTTTTTTTTTTATCGTCACGGCTGGAGGTTTAGGTTGAAATGTGTGACCCTCTCACGTTAATGCATATCCTTATAGACGTTTTCCTTTGTCATCTTTTCCTCAGGAGATAAGAAGACTAAATGAAGAAAATGATAAACTGAAATCCAGGCTTCACACTTTGGAATCCCAAGTAAAAAAAAAAAGTCAAATAGTTTCACTGTCAATAAAGACCTACAGTAGCCATTCATAGAATGTTTAGAGAGTGGTTAAGTCAACATTATAATTACAATGCCTAATTCAAATGCCTTCAGATGGTATACTAGTCTTTTAATGTCACTTGACTTTATGTTCTTATTTACGTTTCTCAGGCTATGGGTGCACTTGATGAGAGAACCAGGGCAGATAGGGCCCTGAAAGACCTCCAGAAGGTCCAAGTGGAGCAACAGGTACTGTTTATGTCATCTAGTTCAGCGTTTCCCAACCGCCGTTCCGCGGCCCTTTACTGTGCCGCCTGAGAGGGCTGGGTGTGCCGTGTAAACGTGTAGTATTCTGAATGATGACGCGATCAGTATTCTATCACTTCTTTGTCGTTTAATTACAAGCCACATCACTGTTTGCATGAATTAACCTTGTGATACTGCCTGTCTCACACGCACACGCACACACACACACACACACACACACACACACACACACACACACCGTATATCGAGGTGTGTCCTGGGATCTGTTGGCTATGCCAGATGCCAGGTGTGCCTTGGCACCAAAAAGGTTGAGAAACACTGATCTAGTTGTCCTTCATCATCCATCATCTGCTTCTCTGCCTTTGCCACTCTCATGAGACCCTCCAGAAAAACGCGTGCAAAAAACCTTGATTATGCGATGAAATATGCTGGGGTTTTAATTGGTTCTATACGGTGAGATTGCGGAAAGTTGCAAAATAAGCAGAAATATGCTAAATGTTTCAAAATATGCGAATAATGCTTAAAGTTGGGAAATTAAGCAACAATATCATGTGATGTGGATATCATGCGACGCGCCCTTACCCTGCATAATTATGCGCATAATTGCGTTTTTCCGGAAGGTCCATCTCATGCAGCTTTCATTTTCTGCTGTCATTTGATTTATTCCTTTGCTTACTTTTACCATTTCATTCTGCCATGTTGGACCTGTTACTGGTACGTACAGTATTCAAGTGTTCTTTCCTTTTCCCTTTTTCAATCATGAAATATCTCTCTCACATTAACCCATTAAGACCGGGAAAGCATACTGTGTCATTTTAGATTGGTAGCTATAACCATTATTTCATACTTCGGGATATTCAAAAATAGCAGATCTACAAGCTCACAAGCTTGTAGATCTGCTATTTCTTTTGAAAAATCGTGAACATGTGTGCAAACCTTTTAATATAGGTCATGGATAACACTCTCCTTGCTAATGAGCTGAACAAGTTTTACTGCAGATTCGAAAAACAGTCTGCCCCCTCTGCTCCTGCCCCCCCTCCCCCCCTATCCCCAACCCCCTCTTTCCGCCCATACCTCTCTGTCTCAGAGAGAGAGGTGAACCGCCTGTTCAAGAGTCAGAACCCCCGGAAGGCGGCCGGACGCTGTCTCACCCTCCATCTTGAAGTTCTGTGCTGACCAGCTGTCCCCTGTGTTCAGTAACATCTTCAACTCCTCCCTGGAGTGCTGTCAGGTACCAGCCTGCTTCAAGACCTCCACCATCATCCCTGTCCCCAAAAAGGCGAGGATCACAGACCTAAATGACTACAGACCCGTTGCCCTGACCTCTGTGGTTATGAAGGTCTTTGAACGCCTCGTCCTTGCCCACCTGAAGTCCATCACAGACCCTCTCCTAGACCCCCTGCAGTTTGCGTATAGAGCCAACAGGTCCGTGGAAGACGCGGTCGACATGGCTCTACACTACGTCCTGAAACATCTGGACACTGATGGGACCTACGCCAGAATCCTGTTCGTGGACTTCAGTTCGGCGTTCAACACCATCTTGCCACCCATACTGGAATGTGGGCTCTCTGCGCTGCAGGTGCCTGACTACACCTGCAGGTGGATCACAGACTTCCTGTCCAACAGGACTCAGCGGGTGAAGCTCGGGAAATCCATCTCCGAGCTGAGGACCATTAGCACCAGTTCCCCGCAGGGCTGTGTCCTGTCTCCCCTTCTGTTTTCCCTTTACACCAACTGCTGCACCTCCAGCCACCAGTCGGTCAAGCTCCTTAAATTCGCGGACGATACCACCCTGGTAGGACTCATCTCCAGGGGGGATGAATCTGCTTACAGGAGTGAGATCGACTTGGTGGTCTCCTGGTGCAGCCGGAATAACTTGGAGCTAAATGCTCTTAAGACGGTGGAGCTGATCGTGGACTTCAGGAGGAACATTACATTACATTACAGTCATTTAGCAGACGCTTTTATCCAAAGCGACTTACAATAAGTGTATTCAACATAGGTAGGGAACGAAAACTACTAATCACCAGAAGTCTTTAGTGCATTTTCTGCAAAAACAAGCAACCAAGAGTATACCTAGCGCTAAGGTAAAAGTGCAATATATCAGCCACCTATTTCCTTAAACAGATGAGACAAAAATAGCTAAATCAAATGAGCATGAGCTAAAACAAATAAGTGTATCGACTAAACAAGATCCAATAAACAATACAGCAATAGAAAACAAGCGTTCGTACAACTAGTTAACAACAAGTAGGTCAGGCAGAGAGGAAGGGTAGTGTTTCCTGAAGAGGTGGGTTTTCAGCCTGCGGCGAAATATGGGCAGTGACTCTGCTGTCCTAACATCAGTGGGAAGTTCATTCCACCACTGTGGGGCCAGAACAGAAAAGAGTCGTGACCGTGTGGATCGGCCAGAAGGACCCTTGAGTGACGAGGCAATCAGTCGCCCCGAGGTGGCAGACCGAAGTGGTCGGGCAGGGGTGTAGGCATCGACCATAGCCCGGAGGTAAGAAGGAGCTGTTCCTTTCACTGCCCTATAGGCTAGCACCAGGGTTTTGAACTGGATGCGAGCCGCTACGGGGAGCCAGTGTAGAGAACGGAGAAGGATGGTTGTGTGGGAGAACTTGGGGCGGTTGAACACCAGACGAGCCGCAGCTTTCTGAACAAGCTCCAGAGGTCTGATTGCAGATGCCGGAGCACCAGCAAGAAGGGAGTTGCAGTAGTCCAGGCGGGAGATGACAAGAGCCTGGATGAGCACCTGGGCTGCCTTCTCCGTGAGGAAGGGGCGAATCCTCCTGATGTTGTAGAGGAGGAATCTGCAGGACCTTGTCACTGATGCGATGTTTGCCGAGAACGTCAGTTGATCGTCCAGGGTCACACCCAGATTCTTCGCAGTCCGAGTTGAGGTCACCACAGCATTATCAATGGTGATGGCCATGTCTCGGTGCGGACAGCCCTTCCCCGGGAGGAACATCAGCTCGGTCTTGTCCAGGTTGAGCTTCAGGTGGTTTGTCGACATCCACTCCGAGATGTCAGCCAGACAAGCTGCAATGCGTGCCTCCACCTGGGTATCAGAGGGGGGGAATGAGAGGATTAGCTGGGTGTCATCGGCATAGCAGTGGTAGGAAAAGCCATGGGAGTGGATGACAGCACCCAGAGATGTAGTGTAGAGGAACCCGCCCCCTCCGTCTCCAATTATACTGGGAGGCACTCCAGTCGCCACAGTGGAGTCATGCCGCTTCCTTGGGGTGACAGTCTCTCGGGACCTGAAGTGGGGGCACAACATCGACGCCCTCACTAAAAAGCCCAGAAAAGACTGTTTTTCCTGAGGCAGCTCAGGAAACTCCACGTCCCAAGGTCCATGCTGGTGAACTTCTATACTGCCATCATCGAGTCCATCGTCACCTTCGCCATCATCATCTGGTTCCCCGCTGCAGCGGCCAAAGACAAGGCCAAGCTGCAGCGGGTGATACGCTCGGCGGAGAGGGTGATTGGCTGCCCTTTGCCCCCCCTGGAGGCCCTGTTTGGGGGGGGGGGGTACCAGGGGGTCCCCAGCGAAATTAGTTAACATAGCGTCACAATCATTTTAACCACTTAGCTTTTGGCTATTCAAAAATAGCAGATCTACAAGCTCATAGCGCGGCACCGAGTGCCGCGCTATGAGCTTGTAGATCTGCTATTTTTTGAAAAATCTTGAAAATGTGTGCATGACTTTGAATATATATATATTTTTTAAAGGGAACATTTTTTAACTTAAAATCCCTGGCACAAAACATTTTCAGATGGGGGGTCCGCGGCCAAATGTATATCAATTTAGGGGGTCCTTGGCATGAAAATGCTTGAGAACCACTGTACTATAATACGCCTCTGGTTCCTGTGCTGTTTGCCTGCAAGAGGCAACGACCAGTGTTGCCAGATTTTGAGAGGAAAAACAAGCAACCAAATCTATGAAGACAAGTGACCGGGTCCCACTTTAAACCTATACCCATCGGCTATTTGAAAATAGCAGATCTACAAGCTCACAACGAGCTTGTAGATCTGCTATTTTTTTTTTAAATCTTAGAAAAAAAGTACAAAATGTGGAATATATTTGTTTAACACAAATCTGGTACGGGGTCCCTGGAACAAAATATTTTCAGTGCCAATATTTATTGCTGTGTATTTATTGCTTATAAGCTGTGTGTGTGTGTGTGTGTGTGTGTGTGTGTGTGTGTGTGTGTGTGTGTGTGTGTGTGTGTGTGTGTGTGTGTGTGTGTGTGTGTGTGTGTGTGTGTGTGTGTGTGTGTGTGTGTGTGTGTGCGCGCGCGTTCTCCAGGAGCTGGAGAAGAAGTTCCAGCAGACCGCTGCCTACCGCAACATGAAGGAGATCCTGCCCAAAGAGATCAGGAAGACACTGCAGAGGTGAGTGAAGACATCAGGTTCCGCCTCCCAAAATGATGTGCATAGCCTTAATGTCATCGCTAAACCTCTCCACGGTGAAGATGTGTGGAGTCTTGAGTCCATTGTTTTTTTTTTCTTTCAATTATTCAATAATTTCATTAAAGTGTCAAATCACAACACGTTGTCTCAAGACACTTTACATGTAGAGCAGAGACCCCACAGTCCCACCCTGAGCAAGACATTTTGCGACAGTGGCAACGAAAAACTCCCTCTTAACTGGAAGAAACGTCAGGCAGACCCTAGGCTCTAGGGTGGGGGCCTTCTGCCTCGACCATGTCGGGGGGAAAGAAGAGAGAGAGAGGGAGAGACATACAAGTAGTAACAATAACAATAGTAGCAAATATAATAGTGTAAGATAGTATATAATATAATATAGTACATAATATAATATAGTACAACAATAATGTTATATACAGTATATATGGTATAATATAAGAATAATATACAGTATAGCGTAAGGGTGTGCCGATGAAACGATACAATACGATACGATATTGGGCTGACAACATCGATACGATATCGATACGATATATGGCACTTTTTTATTATGAAAATATATGGGGGGGAAAAAAGCAAATGCAAACAAATACTTCTGTTTTTGCATTATTATTATTGCATTTTTTTATTAATTTTTTCTCCAAACGATACATATTGTCACGGAAACGTATCGTGATATATCGCGGTACGATATATATCGGCACACCCCTAGGCGGTATAGTATGATATAGTGTAATATAGTAGCAATCCACAGTCGTGCTCCATGGAGAGGCCCGGTCCACAGTCACACTCGTGATCTGCAGCTGGGGGTCCGTAAAAACAGTCCATGGAACTGCGACGTGGGAGACACAAAAAAACTCCGGGGAGCGGGTCCCCGGATGTGGAATTAGTGTCAGGTTGTGTTCATGTACTGTGTATACTCCTCATCAGGAATAGACAGTATTTCTTAGAAGCATCTGTGTGCTGTGTTTGTCTTTGTTTTCCTGAAGGTACGAGTCAGATGAATGAAGCTCAACGTGTAAAAACCAGATGACTGGAGAGAGAAGGATGTAAGAAGTGAAGAACGACCTGTTAAGAAGTGTCCTGGAAGAGGTTTTCAAGAAGAACCCCAATCATCCTAACTGCTCTAACACTAGAGAGAGAGACAGGAAGGGCTTTCTGTCTCTCTCTGCCTTTTTAGTGCAAAGGACATACGGTACAGTAGGGGCAAGACAAAGAGGCAACAGGCAAGGTTTGCCGGTTAGATGGACCCCAGACCAAACTCCCTACAGCGATACATAACACACATACACATACATTAATGTTTGTTTTGTAATAATAATCAAAATCTACAAAGTAACTAGTAACTAAAGTTTTCAAATAATTGCAGTGGAGTAAAAGTACAATATTATCCTCTGAGATGTAGTGGAGTAGAAGTAAAAGTATTGAACATTTAAAATAATCCAGTAAAGTCAAAATTCCTCAAATGTGTACTTAAGTACAGTACTTGAGTACTGTACTTAAGTACACTGTGATGTGATGTACTTAGTTACTTTCCATCACTGGCTAACACCCACATTCCATGGCTTATTTTAAGAGTCAATATCTGGGTGTCACGTAGTCGATACATGTGACAATAACATGATCTAATATAAAAATAAAAATAAATGACCTATGTTTACTTAAATGTTCAGACATTTACAGAATATGTTCTGCTCTTGCATAATGTGCAAACGGTCCAGGAATAAATATATTCCCCCCCTATGTCCCTACGCAGCGTCCATATGATATTTTTAAAATGAAACGCTTATCTGTGTAATATTTCTTATTGTTGACGGTGACCTGAGGGGAACGCTATACCTGGTGATGATGTAATACTCTTGTAGAGTATGATACATCTGTATTATGCTAATTCGTGCATTTTGTTTGTTGTTATGGAAAGGCTGGAGGTAATAAAAGCTGTCACCAAAAATATAAGATGAATTGTCCTACTTGAATATTTATAGTGTATACTTTGACATTTTTTACAAAGTATCAATACTGCATTGTAGAAATACTCTGTTACAAGTAAAAGTCCGGAAATCAAAATGTACTTGAGTTAAAGACAAGTACAAAAGTATTGGCATCAAAATGTACAAAAGTAGAAGTACTCATTATGCAGAATGGCCCATTTCAACTTTTCAAATGGATACAAATTTGAAAACATTTGAAAATAGCAGATCTACCAGCTCACAATGTGTTGCATCGCGACGCATTGTGAGCTTGTAGATCGGCTATTTTCAAATGGCCGAAATATATCCACTGTAAGGACTTAGCACGACCAGGTCATCAGCGTACACCGTACATAAGCTGATTGATGATAGAGTTACCTATCAGACCCATATTGCATATTGCACTTGTTTAATTCAATGGATAGATCATTCATGTAAATGTTGAATAAAACGGTAGACAAAATCCTCCCTTGGCGTACACCATTGCTAACAGAGAAATGGGCAGATGTAACATTACCCCATTTGACCTGCATTTTCTGATTTGCATACCAAAACACCAGTATACGTACAATGTGACTAGGTGTGCCTCTATCAAGCAGCTTGTGAAACAGTTTGTAGTGGTTAATCCTGTCAAAAGCTTGAGACACATCAATGAAGCATATGAAGACAGTGGAATTATGGCTACTGTAGCTGGCAATCAGTTCTTTAAGTGCAAATATGCATAAGTCTGTGCCGTGTTTCTTTAAATCCAAACTGGTTATCTGCAGTCAGGACAAACATTTCAAGGCGCACAAGCATGATTGTTTCCTAAACTTTGGAGAGGATGCTGGCCAGAGCGATAGGTCTATTGTTGTCAATGCTGTTGTTTAGTTTACCTGCCTTGTCTTTAAGGACAGATACTAATTGTACCCATGACCCAACAGACCTGTAAAACACAAGGCCAGTAAAGGGCAGATTTTATTGATTGCAAATGTGAGGTGTCCTGCTGTGATGTGATGCATGCCACATGCCTTGTTGTCAGGGGTCATCAATTTGTCCGTACACAATATGTCATGACACTGATTTACTTTGACATTATGGCACATTAGGAGTACACTAGTAGTGGTTCTCAAGCATCTAATTGTCAAGGACCCCCATAACTCTGAGGCCGCATACACACAGTTAAAACAAGCGCTTTATGGCTGCCTTATGCCTTACGTGAAGCATAAGGCCGTTTCAATTAATTCCCTATGGAAGTCACGTGGTTTGCTGTTTTATGCGTGCCTCACGGCTCTCTGGCTTTCCCACATGGAAAGGAAATATATGAACATACATTTTTTTAATATATTACACATATATGTTTAACATATATGTGACATATTCGAAATTGGCCGCCTACATATATGTATATCTACATATATGTACATATATAATATATATGTACATATATGTAGATATACATATATGTAGGCGGACAATTTCAAATATGTCACATATATGTTATATCTATATATGCACATATATGTACATATATGGGTTTAGCATATATATACACATGTATAGGTTTTACATATATGTACATATATGGGTGCAGCATATATGCACATACATGTTTCACATATATGCGTACACATGTGTAATATATATGTTAAATATATGTTTATTTAAACATCAGCAATATATGCATGCCTACATAAAAAAAAACCACAAAATACAGAAGTCATTACAAGTCACATTTATTTATTCACATTTCTTTTTTTTTAAATAATAACTAGCCAACCACATTAATATTGACATTCTTCCCATCCAAAACAGTATGTAAAACAAAACAAAAAGAAGAGGAAATAGCTGATTTACAAGCTCACAACACACTGCATCTGATTTGGTAGGTCTGCAACTATTTGTTGTATAAAGAAGTATATAGAGGCTTCTTCTCTTAACTTAATTATTCTGCCTTTGGTGACATCTGAGCTCTGTCAGCTTTGAATCCATGTACCCAGCCAGCCTTTGGTAGTGCCTGGCCACTTCTTCTTCTGGGTTGTCTCTACAGAGAAGAGAAAAGGAGATAATGAGAAAACAGTGGACCAAAGTCTACTACAGACTCTTAAGCATTCCACTCCATGAAACATTTGCTACACCGCCTGTTTTAGTGTACAGGAGCTTCCCTGTGAGTTTAACTATTTTAGTAGATTTTTTTCATAATTATTATTACAATTATTTAGAACTTTATGAAAAGTCAGTGCATTTATTGAGTCTGTCCAAGAACCTGCCAAGTTTACAATTATTATTGGTTACAATTATCAAGGTAAAGTTAGGCTTTTCCAAATGGCCTGATTTAAAAATGGATGAAAATAGGGAAATTGTACAACGACAGCGCTAATCTGCACAGGTTTTTACCAAATATAGGCCTCCGTTGGTCAAGGTTGACCTTGGTTGGCACATCCTATGGGTCTGGGAGGGACAGGTGATGAGGGACGGGTGATGAGGAAAGGTGTGTGGACAGTTAAAAGATGGCAGGTCTGGGGAGGTGAAGGGCAATCCAGAAACTGCCCTGTGATTACATTAGTTGACTTTCCCTTTTCTGAACAACACCTAGTAGAAAAAGTCCTTTTGCACACCTACGTACACAGGAGATGACAGCCAACGTAGAGAAGAAAATAAGTGGTCCTGCACACCATATTCACTTACTTAGGATTTATTTGAAGAAAAATGTTTCGGTTAACTACCTGATGAAGGTTCTTACAAATAGATAAATTAAAAAAATGTAACTGAAGACAGTGTTCTGGACCACTTCTTTTCTTCTGAACAACTCCTAAAATCAGAGCTTGAGATAGAGATCTAAAAAACGAAATAAATGATAAAACTGTGGGAGGAGATGCGGTCCAAAGTATTGTTTATCTAGAAAGAATAAAGTTCATCAAGTACTATAGTCTGGTTGCCCTGTTAGGGCAACCACACTAATTACAGTCAAAACAAATGAGGCCAATAGCTTTCACTGATGTGGACTGATTTATACCTGAAATAAACACTGACATCATGCACCACATGGAAATTAATATGCTAATGCCATGTCTAAGACTGTGTTACACGCCCCAAAAACATTATCTACAAGCTCACAATGTCTCGCTGTGAGCTTGTAGATCAGTGATTTTTGGGCGTGCAACAGTGTCTTACGACGAAACATAATTTAAGCTTTAGAACCGAGCGAATCACTATTAGTATCATGACAATGACAGTCATGAGGAAACTTCAACCTGGTTTTTGCACTTTCTCCATTTACGGCCCTACATCTACATAAACGTTCACATTTCAAATATAAAGTGCTTACCTCATGGCCACGGATGTTACAATTCACTTCGGGTGGGTGTAAGTATCCGTATATTCCGGATTGTTCATTAAAAAGCATTTTAATCCGAACGGTGGCCATTGTGTCATAGACGTATAATGTATCAGAGTGCAGTACACCTCCCAACCAATAGGGTCACGTAGTTGAACGCATAAGGAAATACGGAGAAAATGGCCACCAATCGAATTAAAATGCTTTTTATTGAACAATACAGACAATACGGGTATTTCTGAGTGCCCGAGTAGACTTGTAACATCCATGGCCATGTAGTAAGCACTTTATATTTAAAATCTGAACGTTTATGTAGATGTACAGGTTGTAAATGGAGAACGTGCAAAAAACAGGTTTAAGTTCAGCCATGACGCTCGTGACGGACGAGCGTCGTGTGATATAACTGCACATTTACGATACTAACAAGTTGGATAACATTTTAATTCCATAAACTAATTAAACGTACCTGTTATCTAGTAGAGTAGAAGCACGGAAGCACCCGGTTTGTTTGTAAATAAATGTTAGCTCAGCCGACAGACGTTAGATCCTCCTCCGCCTCCTGTTCAAACCGAATAGGCTCCGCCTTGAGCTGCGTGACGCATTTCTCACTGTATGTCCTCAACCTGTGGGTCGGGACCCACAGGGGGGTCCCCACATGATTTTGGGGAGGTTCCCAGATGACAGTGAAGTAAAATTTAAGTAACTTTTTAGTACCTAAAAAAAAAATTCTAAATAAAAGAAAGCAAAGAAAAAGACTATAACTGCATCAAAAGTAATCAACAAACTATACTAAAATCTGGTCAAACGTTGGCCAAATTGTCAGAAAATATAAGAAAGAGGCCAAAAATAACCCATTAAGCCGTTGTTGTGAGCTTGTAGATCGACTATTTTCACAATATTGATCTGTGGAACAGCGTCAAACTAAATGCATCAACTCCTACATTCCAAATGCATATTAGGGTTGGGGGTCCCCAGTTCATATATGATTATTTTGGGGGATGTCGGCCTGAAAAGGTTGAAAACCACTGCTGTAAGTAACAGGATAGGTGGGCGCTGCATGGGATATCTGCACACCTCAATGTAAAATTGGCTATTTTGTCCAAAATGTAAAAAAAAAAATAGTTTTTAAGTTTTTAAGTAAAATAAAGTATACATGATTAGAACATTCGACAATTAAGGTCTAATATTTCTAATTGCTACAAATTGCTACAAAACCTGTATAGCAGTCATTTTGGGGCATAAACAAGAAGTTGAAGGATAAAACTACTAATGATGATAATAACTGATAATGATGATGATGTTCACATCATGTAAAACATTTTAAATGGTTGTGCCTCTAGCAGAAGGCAGTGGAAAACAGAAAGGTCTTTAGTTGTGTTTTAAAATAAATAAGAGTGGCAGCAGAACTAATTAAACAATATTGTCTTTATATTATATCTTCCACAATCCACAAACCACAATCACATTGAATGGAAATACGTACAATAATGAATACATTTTCTTATTTAACTTTGGACTGATATGCACATATTACCTTGCAAATAAAAAAGGGAGATAGGTATATGAGCTATATATATAGGCATTATGTATGACATATATGCAAAAAGTCAAATATATATTAGCTATATATGTAGGCATATATGTAGGCATTTGTGACATATATGCAAATATATGAACCTGATTGTGGCATATATGTGGACATATATAAGCTATATATGAGACATATATTCCCTATATATCAACATATACTGTATGCACATATATGAACCTGAATATGACATATAAGCGGCATATATTCTGCATATACCTGCCATATATTGGCATATATGTTCATATATTTCCTTTCCGTGTGGGTTATCCCCCCTCCCATAAGGCAAGCCAGCCTTATCAAACCCTACGGGTCCATTTGGTTCCATTTGTACACTCTTACAGACCGGTTATGGTCATTCAGGGTTAGCTCTTTATGTGTTTCTGGTAATATTATTGTCCGCTCAATGTCCATGGAAAAAAAAAATGTTTGAATAAAATGTCCACCACAAGCCAGCATGGCGATGACCCCTGCTTGTTGTTATCTAACAACCTAATGGCATCAACCACATCCTCAGACCTGATCAGTGCACTTACAGATGGATCAACATGATCTACTGCCACAGAGTGCCACTTTTTACACAGTTAAATAAGTTGTGATAGTGTTTTCTCCATACCTCAGCTATTTCAACCGGGCCACATGTATGCACCCTCTATGTTGGTGGGTAGGGATGTTTTACTGTTGTTCATTACTTAGACCTCTTTCCAAAAATCATACTTTGCTTTGTAGCTTACTAAACAAGTGAGTCTGCTCTCAGAGTGTCTTTTAACAGATCAAACAGCACATTAAAATTTTGCTTTGGTGAGTTTCTTCTCCTCAAACAATGAACCTTGTCTAGTTTAGTCTTATTTATTTATATTTTAGAACACTTACCAAGCGCTAGTAACAATTAATTGCACTGTGGTTTAAGTATGGTTTACTTATAATTTGTATTTTAGAACACTTTATTGATCAGTAACATCACTCGGGCTGGGCGTGCCTTAATGTGAGCATGCGCAGATTGCACACTGCACACATTTTGAAACAAGTGGCAATCAGCAGCTGGGTTGAGAGTTTGTTTGGAAGAAGGAAGCAACTAGTCAGGGCTGTTAACAAAAAAAGGGGGACACGGCTGACAAAAGCGCCACATTTTTTCTACATGCTCTCCATCACCATAAGTTTCATTTTGGACGCGGAGCCACGTCATCAAGATGGCAGAAGGCGGCCATCTTGGATTTCAAAGATGGCCACCATGTAATATCTATAAGTGCCAATATCTCGGCTTCAAAGCCACTTTGAAGGTCAATCTTGGTGTCAAAATATACATTTTCTGGGTCAAGGAATGCAATAAAGCTATTGAGAATTCCACTAGATGTTTATTTGTGCCACGATCAAATAAATATGGTCATTCTAGCAACATATTTACATAATTTTCAACTCGGTTAGCAGTCAGACACAGAAAATGGAGCATGAAGTGAATTGACATTCAAATTATCTGTCACATTGACAACTGCAAAGCTCTGTGCAATTCCAGTGTGCCTTCTTGCATGAGCACCTTGCACCACAACCACGTTTACAACCGCACTTGACCAGTTCATTGCAGGCTTTTGACGCCATCGGTAGAATGCTCCACACAGGAAGCCAGACCTGGTTGTTGTCATCCAATGTCCATCCCCATCCTTCTGGACTGGGTGTCGGCTGCTGGGCCAGTTCAGACGTGGACCAGATCCCAGACTGGTAGGCAACTCGCTTCACGTGCTGCAACAGTGAATCTTGTGTTGGTGGAATGTGTTCCATCGTTTTGTTCTTCTGGCAGAACAACTCTCGCCGTGCTTCATTGACAGATTCCAAATCACTTGTCTTATCATACATGATGACTGTGAAACGCTCAAGAAGCTGAAAGTGTTGGGCATCTATGGTCACTGAAGTGTATGGATTTTCTGCCATGTAGTTGAAGGCCTGGGTGACCTCAGGGTAGGACTTTCCTTTCCCGCAGAATGCTGATGTTGTGTCACAGCCTGTGTAACAGTGGAAGATGGGAAGTGCTGTGGACTTGTCTTTGCCCAGAGCATGGCAGATGGTGTTTATATGGAAAAAAAAGCAACCCAGATGTCTGCAGCTGGATACTTGGTGAGCAGGGCATGGAACTTGCCAATGAGGATAACGACAACATCCGTATCCACAGTGTGTATCAAGCAGGTAGAACAGCCACGTTCCAGGGCATCAAGCAGGTTGATAGAGTCATTTAATCTCTTATCTTATCTGAATTATCATAATGTGTCTAGGGTCCTTAACCTGGTTAAAATGTCCTATTAATTATGGTCTCATAATGGGCCTATACCTCAGTCCTGTTAAAAGTACTCTTTACTCTCAGTCTCTGTCTGCAAGCCAAGGTCAAAGACATACTACAGGCTTTCTGTGACAATCAATGTTATGAGAACACCATATCGGTGTTCTTTTCCACACTAATCCTTTCTTACAGCTGTCTTACACCCATGTCACCAAGCCTCCACTGACCAGTGGGTCAGAGCAAGATGTCAAACGTGTTGACCCAGACATGGGGACGCTGTTGTCCAGAGATAAACTGTCACACCATCATCCTCCATCATAATCTACCATCATCTACCATCATCAGACGACGACGTAACCATCGCTCTCATCCAATCCGAGAAGTCCACCTTCACACGGAACCTCATCGATGTCACATCCTATGATGTCATATGTTTATGTTACTGGACAATGTTAAAAGCTCGTGCTTGCTCTGTTACACTACGGAGAGATGGACGGCCGATGTTGCGGACCTGTGATATACTGTAACCTTCTATATCTCTCTGATCTGAATACAAACATGTTTCCTTATACCCTTCGCTGCCTGTCTGAGTCTGGTTTTTCCTTATTGTCTCCGTGCTACAAGTATCTGTACTTTGTGTGGGTCATAAGGTGAAATTCAACTCCAATAATTGGTCCTTATCGAGCCCGGATATGTTTGAAATATGGACGGGGGGAACTGAGCTATTGTCAGACTCTCTTCCCCGGCAGACCATGTTTTAATACGTATCAAACGAACCAGCCTTGGGTGTAACGACTTATCACTTCTATTCAGATGAAGGTTAACTTTGAACAGTATCACAATTTATTTTGTTTTGGACCTGGACGCGATCACTGGACCTTTGGACTGGACCCTCGACATGTCTCAAATTCCACATGGTCCAGCCATCGGGGTCGGGATCCCTGAACCAACATCAGATTTGATGAGTATATATATATATTTTTTTATTGTACCATGGTCCAGTGATTGGGACCTCCATGTAACTTATCCCTGCCTTGATCTGATGAGTATACCTTTTTCTTTATTGTATGTATTGTCTTTACCGAACCATTTGTCTCATAATTATCAGCCTGTTTGTAAATTACTGTTTAACACAACTCCGCTAGGGAGTGAGTCAAGTAAAAATGTTTTATCACCTTTTATCCCTGGGAGAACATTCCTGAATGTCTCATAAATTCTCTTATCTACCTGGGTCATTATATAGTTTGTCTTTGTCTCTGTATATGTTTATGAGACCACCGGAGACACCCCGTACACTGATGTTTGACTATCAGATGTAGGGGGTTTGTCTGTGTGCCTGCATGAATATATCCTTACAATTGTCATAATGTACTAATTTTCCTTCTATACTGATATTTGACCTACCAGATTAACCCCTGCTATATGTGGGTTAATGTTACAAATCGGGTCTCATATCAACCCATAAGTATACAGATCTGTGTTTTCGATGTTAGTACCACTTGGGTACAAAGCATTACCAGCCAGCTGCATACCGAACATTACTAACATGTTCGACCCTTGATTCAGAAACTTCAGTACATTGTGTCAGTACATTTTTTTGTTTTGTCTTATATGTTTGTTTTATTTTGACCACTGTAGTTAAATCATCCATCCATTTAATATATTAAGTTTTAAATCCCTTATCCAATTATACAGCCTCTAACTTCTCCTGTGTCTTATCTGTTTACATTCTCTTGAAAAGAGCTGGTCTCATAACAAAGTAGAAAGTTTAAAATATATATCCTTTGCTTAAACCTTCTGTTCTAAATCCATTGAACCATCAATATATTTTTGAATATAATTTAAACTAGTAAGAAATACTGAACCCAGTCAGTATAAAAAACATTTCATTCCAAAATTAGTTTGTTGCTGGAAGATATCTATGTTCGGTATGTTTGTATGTCTGTGTGTAGTAATGAACGATTTCTCTCTCTCTCTCTCTCTCTATATGGGTCCGCCAGCTGTTCCACGGTGTGTGTGTGTCCGAGCGAGCGAGGGAGCTAAGGAATGAAAGTCTCTATCTGTTTATCTTTTTCTCCCTTCTGCTATCTATGTATGAGTGATATGCAGGCATGCGTGAATGAATGCGTGTGTCTGTCTCGCTAGTTCTAACCATTTTAGTCAAAATTTCAGTCATTCTCCAGTCAGTTAGAACTAAGTAAAAAAAAAATCCAAGGATAAGCCAAAATGGCCGCTCTGATCTCTTAAAACTCAATTTCCCATAATTCCTTCTGGGCTACTTAGACTCCATTTCCCACAATTCCTTCAGCAGGAAGTGTTTGTGGTACGTTAGACACGTTTCCATGGCAACGTCATCCTACCAACTGAGTCTCTATTGAAGTCCATTTAAAACATAGATCTTTTAAATTAACCCTAATAAGATACAATTTGTTCTATATCAATATTGGGAAACATTAACTATAATATTACGTTTATTATAAAGTCATTTTAATTTATTTTAAAAGTTTTGAAAGTATTTTATCATTTTAACTTAAGATTTTTTTGTAAGCTTGCAGATTTGCTATTTTTCTGTACTTATCTAATTTCAATATACTCTTCAGAACAAAGATGTTTATTCCTTATTTTTCATTGTTATATTTTCATTTTAAAAGTTTTAATTATAACTTTTTAATTTTTTTTTAAAAAAGGGAAAAATTAATTTAATTTTTTTTTTATTTTTTTATCCCCTTTCTCATCAACAAATCATCTGACACACATTATATTATAGATATATGGGTGTCAAATAGAGGGGAGTTTGATGAATATCTGATTTAAATATGATTTAATGTTTAATTGCTGTGTTTTGTGTTTCATTTTCATTTTGTGTTTCATTTTAGAACGAGAATGTAAACCACCCCATTAATCCAATTCCTGGACAACAATCACTGGTCACAATACCTGCTAATTGTACATACAATTGTACATACAGGGCTAAACTTTAATTTTATATCTGGTTCTAAACCTGTTTTAAACTGTGTTTCATACTACAGTCAACTGTAGGCTACTGCCATGCCGTACAGTAAATTTGATTTCCATTCTGTCTTACAGATTTCAACTTATGTCTTGGATAGACAGATGTTGATGCCCCATGCCTACATGCAATCAGGAAGTATTTCTTGAGTTTTAAGACGATATCACGTAAGTTTTTTCCCAAAGTAAAGTGTAAAGTGTACAAATTTACATAGAGGTCAGAAGTGTCCCGTTCCATTTTAAATACTTGTATCTTGATAAGAGCACAGGATCGCAGCTTCACAATGAGGAAGGTAACTTTTCTATTTCTGAACGTGTACAGAAACAATCAATGACGGGTGACGTAGGTTTCTTGTCAGATTTCAATATGAAAACTTACAGACTGGTGAGTGTCCCTCCCTCTCAATCTCTCTGCTGCCATGGTCATTAAACTGTGCTAAAATTGTCTGTCTTAGTTAAACAAAACATGTTGAAAAGATTTGCTTGGGACGGAGACATTAGCTGAGATTTTTTTTAATTATAATAAAGTTATTTGCAAAGGTGCAAAGGGAAAACTTGGACACGTGTGGAGTGTCTTGGAAATTCATGAACTAACCCTGTTTTGCTTCCTATTTGAATAAATAAATTATACAGTCCTTTTGAAGAAGTATAAATGTGTATGTTATCTAACCATAACCATTTATTTTTGGCTTTAAGTCCTTTAAATCTTTGCCTGTCTGTGATTTGGTTTTGAATAATGTCACAAGGTACAATCAGCTTGACCTTTGACCCTATCCAAATCATGATAAGATGTAGGCTTGATAGAGTCATTTAATCTCTTATCTTATCTGAATTATCATAATGTGTCTAGGGTCCTTAACCTGGTTAAAATGTCCTATTAATTATGGTCTCATAATGGGCCTATACCTCAGTCCTGTTAAAAGTACTCTTTACTCTCAGTCTCTGTCTGCAAGCCAAGGTCAAAGACATGCTACAGGCTTTCTGTGACAATCTATGTTATGAGAACACCATATCGGTGTTCTTTTCCACACTAATCCTTTCTTACAGCTGTCTTACACCCATGTCACCAAGCCTCCACTGACCAGTGGGTCAGAGCAAGATGTCAAACGTGTTGACCCAGACATGGGGACGCTGTTGTCCAGAGATAAACTGTCACACCATCATCCTCCATCATAATCTACCATCATCTACCATCATCAGACGACGACGTAACCATCGCTCTCATCCAATCCGAGAAGTCCACCTTCACACGGAACCTCATCGATGTCACATCCTATGATGTCATATGTTTATGTTACTGGACAATGTTAAAAGCTCGTGCTTGCTCTGTTACACTACGGAGAGATGGACGGCCGATGTTGCGGACCTGTGATATACTGTAACCTTCTATATCTCTCTGATCTGAATACAAACATGTTTCCTTATACCCTTCGCTGCCTGTCTGAGTCTGGTTTTTCCTTATTGTCTCCGTGCTACAAGTATCTGTACTTTGTGTGGGTCATAAGGTGAAATTCAACTCCAACACAGGTGAATCAATATCCTGGTGTCGGCCTCTTCGTGGTTACATGGCAGCATGGAGTGGCTGGTGTCTGTGCCGACCACTGTGATGCCAGATGTGATGAAGACCAGCTTGCCCTCTGGCCAGGCGGTGGATGCAATCTTCCCAGAGAGAAAGGTAAAGAGTTCCTGCTTGTTTATAGGATCACGCAGGAAATCTGGCCAATTCCCCAGCAGCTTGTTCTGACCAGCCACCTTCCGTCGTATCCCTTTGCCTCGCTTCTCCCTTGTTGACTCTTTTATGCTGCTGGTGATGTAAGTATCCCAGACCACATCAACTCTTTTGGAGATCTACAAAGCCCAATCCATTGTGTGCAAGAGACGAGATTGGCAAGGGGCAGTCAGAGAAGGCAGAGGTACCGGCAAGGGCTGGGCAAAAACGTAGTATAGAAGAAAACAGAACAGAGATCAGTTAGGGCAAAAAACTTGATTTTGAACAATGCTTGAGAGCTTGGGTAAACACAAGGCAATCTGGCAAGAGACTGGAGAGAGACTGAGGCTTAAGTACTGTAGGCATGATTGCAGGTGAGTGAATGCAGGTGGTCACACTGGCAGGAACCAGATCCAGACACACCCACACCCTAGGGACTAACAGGACACAGGTGGAGATAACTAATAATCACAGGGAGGAGAGACAAGGCAGGTAAACAGTAACTAGGCAGACAGGAAACAATAGGAACGATACTACAAAATAGATAGGAAAAATAGGAAATAACAAGAGTCAGATCTGTCAAAGTTTAATAAACACACACACACACACACACACACACACACACACACACACACACACACACACACACACACACACACACACACACACACACACACAGAGATGTTGTGCATAATCTAGACGAAGCATGCATAATTGTGTACATATATTGCCAGAATTTACCAAATTATCGAATATTGGCTGAATTAGTCACTTATTGATATTCCCTATAGTTTTATTGCATTCCTTGTCCCAGAAAATGTATATTTTGACACCAAGATTGACCTTCTAAGTGGCTTGGAAGCCGAGATATTGGCTTTTATAGATATTGCATGGTGGCCATCTTTGTAATCCAAGATGGCCGCCTTCTGCCATCTTGATGGTGTGGCTCCCCGTCCAAAATGAAACTTATGGTGATGGAGAACACGTAAAAAAAATTGGCGCTTTTGTCAGCCGTGTCCCCCTTTTTCAAAAATCTGGTCTTAAGCAACCGGGCTAAACCATGCAGGACCCCAATTATACTTTAGTACCCGGACCCAACACGTTTTAATTTCTTCAATTCAAGACATTATTTCGTCAATAAGGTAAGTTATCTAGTGTGAATTTCTGTATCTGACTGCTGCCATTATGTTAGTGAACATTTGCCAAACTTTACGTCAATATTGATGACTGGTTTCGACTGGAAATGTTTTTTCCACCACATGAAAACTTAGCCTACTTAAACCTACTTAACCCTATTTGTTCCAAAACAATGTTGTAATAAATGGAAGTTTGGTACTTATATGTTTTCGTCGAGTTGACACTAGTGACTGCGTTTTGGTTTGAAACAACATGGACATGTTATAAAAGTGACTGTTTAAGCTTGCTGAGACTTTTTTTTTAGCCCTGAAATAGCTTTGGCACTTTACAACATTACATTACAACCAGTACATCTACATAAACGTTCAGATTTCAAATATAAAGTGCTGACCACACATGAATGTTACAATTTGAATCGAGTGGGTCTAAGTACCCGTATCTTCAGTATTGTTCAATAAAAAGCATTTTAATCCGATCGCCGGCAATTTTCTCATAGTGATAATGTATCAGAGTGAAATACACCTCCCAACCGATAGGGTCGCGTAGTTGAAAGCATATGATGACAATTCGGACAAAATGGCCACCGATCGGATTAAAATGCTTTTTATTGAACAATACAGAATATACGGGTACTTAGACCCGCTCGATTCAACTTGTTACATCCATGGCCGTGGGGTAAGCACTTTATATTTTATAATCTGTACGTTTATGAAGACGTATGCGTTGTAGATGGAGAAAGTGCAAACACCAGGTTGAACCATGGCTAAGACATGATGCTTCGGTGGACCTCGCACGTCAACAAATATTGGAGTTGCAAGCTCTCAACGCGTTGCATCCACGACGCGTTGTGACCTTGTAGATCTGCCATTTTCGGCTTGCGACACGCCGTAGGGCGAGGTATAAATGAGGCTTTGCATCAACTGTGTAGATGCGTCGCTAAACGAGGCTTGTTGTTGGGGTTAGACAGCGTTTGAAATGCAACTACACTAACGTTGGTGTAGGCTATCCTACACAAGATAACATTCCTTATAGACGCTTTGTGGACACATTTGAAATGTAAATCTATGTTATGTTGCAGGGTTGTGTTGGTGTGTAATTCATTGTTTCTTTAACCATTGTGGTGTTAATAGGTCAATAGTGTGGCAGAAATACCCTGTCTTCTGTGTATTTTGTGTAGACAATAAACAGAACAGTGGTTCTCCAACATTTTCATCTTAAGGCCCTCTAAATAGATATGTTTGGCTGCAGACCCCCATCTGAACCAGGGACCCCCGAAAGTTTGTGTTAATTTTCTTCCAAATAATTCCAAGATTTTTCAAAATTCCTCAAAAATGGCAGATCTACAAGCTGACAAGCTTGTAGGACAGCTATTTGGGAATATTAGGGTTAAAGTGATCAAACTGATTGTGATGCTATATTAGCATTTATATAATGTTATCATGATGTTTCTTTTGTGTAGACCCAATCCTTCCATCTCCTGATCTCCACACCTGGTGAATTGATTTGTGGGATTTTTTTTATTTTATTTTTTATTTTGTTATGGGTTATCTGATTTCTTAAGAGGAAGGACTGCACACTTCAGGTGGGGGTTAACTTAACATAATGGTTAAATAAACAATAATTAACATTAACTATGTTTCTTAGATTAGATGTCTAAGACAAATTGATGTGTGTTTGGCTGCAGACCCCAACCTGAACCAGGGACCCCCAGAAGATTTGTTAATTTTCTTCCAAACAATTCCAAGATCTTTCAAAATTCCTCAAAAATAGCAGATCTACAAGCTCACAAGCTTGTAGGACAGCTATTTCTGAATATTAGGGTTAATGTGGTCAAACTGATTGTGATGCTATATTGGGTTTTTTGCTGGTGCCCCTCTGGAACCCCTTCAAGGACCCTGGGGGTCCCTGGGCCCCACTTTGAGTACCACTGACATAGCAGACATGTTGTTTTTGCCACTATGTATTGTTGATGTACTTGCATTAGAACATGAGATATAGGTTGAATATCCATGTTGAATGTTTTCCATCATTATCTATTTCCCCCCCATGTTGAAAACAGGGTTAGGGTTAAGGCTTCACAATGGATTATTATAACAGCTAATAAATACATAAATAATATAATTCATAAATACATAAATGCATTTAAATACTTAAATACTTAAACACAAATACATAAATAATACTAGAAAATGTGCTCCTCGGAGCACAAGTCTCCGCCAGCAGACTATAGCAATTATATTATCATAGCAATAACTAATGAGATACAGTAGAGTAAAAGATATATACTGTAGTTAAATAAAAAGGTGTATGTTAAAGAAATATTTATTAAAAAAAAAATGATTTAAAAATCATATTTTGTCTTCTAATGTTTAAAAATATGTTTAAAAAAATGTTTAAATTTTTTTTTTTTTAAATGTTTAAAAAAATGTTTAAAAAAATGTTTAAAAAAAGATAGGATGAAAAAAGAGATCCAAAAAATTATTTATTTATGTATTTCTTACAAAAATGTATATACTATGACGCATCTGATATATATCAATTATATTATAATAGCAATAACTAATGAGATACAGTAGGGTAAAATATATATCTTTTATATATCTTTTAGTTAAAAGTTCTAATACTTGTCTTCCAATGTTAAAAATAAAATAAGATGAAAAAAGAGATTAAAAAAAGATTAATATATTTACGTAATATTTACGTATTCCTTAAAATAGAACAGACAATAATATTAATTGTCAGAAATGTATTACTATATTACAAAAATATATATATACTATGACGCATCTTCTGAATGGTTTTCTGGTAATATCTTAATAACAGTCGTCTGTAATGTTGTTTCATTATTGTAATTGTTCGGTCCGACTTTATTATAAAAAATGTGTGTTGTAGACGTTAACTTCTGAAATATGTCTTTGAATGCAGACAGATCTTTGTCTCTTCTTTGTATCATAGAATCCGCGTCGTAACCTAATAATCTTTCAGCTGTGTCATTGAAACAGATGACCCACTGCTTGTCTGTATAATCAGTAATTAAGACCTTCAAAAGAAATCGATAAATATAGTTTTTAACCTCTTTGCATTTCTTACAATAAAAATCCTGTGTTTCAGTTATTTTTGTGTTACAATTCGGACACGATTTATAAAAACAGCCATCTGATTGAATGTCAAGAATTGTACTCACCACGCTGTAATAATTACTCCATTTTATATTTTCATCTTGTGGAAATTTCATTTCTTTCAATGTTCGCGTTTTGAAAAATATATCAGACGATGCTTTAGTTAAATTCTCTATGTCCAGGACTTTACTTCTGGTGTCATACCATGTCTTCAACAAGTATGCCTCTTTTATATTTGGGTCGACGATAATGATAGAGTTGGACGATACAGATAAAGATATCTCGTTAAAATACGAGATATAAGCTGACTTCACCGCTACAATGGATTCATAACTGCCAATAAAGTTCATTGCTTGTTTACCCCATAACGTCACTGTGATCTGTTTACAACTCTGGTCTATTAGACTGATATTCCGCTTGTACGTTTTGCCTGATTTAACTATCATTTCTGTTCCTTCTTCAATATTCAGACAAACTCCAATTACATCGGTAAAGGTCTTCTCCTTCCTGTGTTGTAGTTCATTTATGGGTATGAATTCAAATGGGATTTTAGGATTAATTATAATTCCGTCATGGTAGAACCCATGGTAGAACCCTGCTGTTCTTATTCAAAATAATTTCATAAACATTTATCGTGTGATACTTCGAGTTAGCAATCTTTAGCGTTGCATTGGAAATACGATATACATTATGTTCCTTCACTTTTAAGGAGAAGTCCTCTGCATCTTTGCCAAATGCTATAATTCGAATTGTTCCGCTTTCATCGCTACATTCACATTGAATTGAAGCAATGCTCTGTTTACATTGAAGCAATCTATCATATGGGAGTCGTCATAATTGACTGGTTTGTTCAAATACTTGTCTGTCTTCTTCATCTTCATTGTCTTGAACAGTTTCAGCAGTTGATTGGTGTGTTTGATCAGCTTTGGCCTTCTGCGCCTTTGTTTGACCAATGTTAGGTGTTCTCAGAGGGACACACACACGCACGGACGGGTGATTTGGACTAGAAGATACTGTTCCAATCAAGACTGATTGATCCTGTCTTACCTCGCTTCAAAAACGTAAACGTTTTTTTGAAGTGACACACCTATTTATAGAATTGTATTTCGTCATGCATTCCTCTAGCCAATCAAAGGCATTGGTGTCAACATATTAATACGTATTAAGATTTCGGTCTTGTTGTGGGATCAATTCAACTCTAGTCCTCTTCTGTGTTACTGTTGTAGATGAGTATGCTTTCTTAGCTTTGGCCTTCTGCGCCTTTGCTTGACCAATGTCAGGTGTTCTCAAAGGGACACACACACGCACGGACGGGTGATTTGGACTAAAAGATACTGTTCCAATCAAGACTGATTGATCCTGTCTTACCTCGCTTCAAAAACGTAAACGGCTTTTTGAAGTGACACACCTTTTTATTATAGGATTGTATTTCGTCATGCGTCCCTCTAGCCAATCAGAGACATTGATGTCAACATATTGACACGTATTAAGAGTTCGGCTTTGTTGTGGGATCATTTCAACTCTAGTCCTCTTCTACGTTACAATTGTAGATGAGTATGCTTTCTTAGCTTTGGCCTTCTGCGCCTTTGCTTGACCAATGTTAGGTGTTCTCAGAGGGAAACACACACGCACAGACGGGTGACTTGGACTTACTGAAGGTACTGTTCCAATCAAGTCTGATTGATCCTGTTTTACCTCACTTCAAAAAGTATAAGCTTTTTGAAGTGACACACCTATTTATAGAATTTTATTTCGTCACGCGTCCCTCTAGCCAATCAGAGGCATTGGTGTCAACAAATTGACACGTGTCACGTGGAGCTTGCCCAATGTTAGCTTGGCTAACAATGTTTGCTCACACAAAGCGAAAACATATTCTCCACCTTCGGCGGAGACAATAATTCATAAATGCATAAATACATAAATAAATACTTAAACAAAAATAAATAGATAGTGTTCAGACAACAATATAAAGATTTCTATGTATTTTAGGGGTTTGGGGGGGCTGGCTTTTTTATTATAAATTTCATAGATTTCTATGCATTTCAGGAGTTTGGGGGGCTGGCTCCTATATATAATAATAATTAAAGGTAGGGTAAGTGATATTTTTTGGTTTTAACAAAAAGTATTTTGTTAAAAGGTTATAATACTATATTCTGATAGTAATCATTGCTATAGAGTGTTTTTTCAGTAACAGATGTCTCCCTGTCTCTCCAGCTCTTTAATAAACAGAAAATACATTTTTCGGTAGGTGTCAAAATCTCAGCCAATCAGGAGAAAGTACAATTTTTTAAGCTTAATTTGTATAGTGTTCCAGTTCCAATTTTGCCTGCTCATTTCTTAGTGTCATCACTTCCAATTCCACTTGTTTAATCTATATCCTGATTGAGTTCTCTATCCTGATTGGATAAAATTGGAAATGAAACTGAAACTGAAACGAAAATGCATTTTCTGTTTAATAAAGAGGTGGAGAGACAAGGAGACTCCTAATACTGAACAAACACTCTATAGCAATGACTACTATCAGAATATAGAGCTATTTAACAATTATTTTAACCAACGCAAATCACTTACCCTACCTTTAAGATAACATAACCCTAACCTAACCCTAAAACCGAAATAAAGTAACAAAAAAAGAGTTCAAAATCCGCCAAACAAATCGCGCCCCCCCCCGGTTCCCGTCTCGCTCTCATCCTCGCTCCTGTGCTGTATGTCTCATGCATAGTTACAACTCCGACGACTTTATTGAATGTACGGATGTATGTAACAAGTGCTGTGTGTTTACAGCGCTGGAGGAGAGGCTCTGGCGGCTAGAGGAAACCATAGCTAGCGGTGCTCACTTTAGCCTAGCCTCTGCCCCCGTGTAACAGGGACCATATATGGGCCGCTGCCCATATATGGTCTTCCTGGTTGGAAGCGTTACACAGCTCAGAGTGTACTCGCCGTGAGAGCATGAATTGTTTGTTGGCAGCGTGGTCGCTGATCCAAAGGTTTGTTTTATTTCACATGTCACACGTTTATGTTCTTGTCAATGAGTTGTATGTCATGTTTTATTATGAGTTTAATTGATTGTTTGTTTTATTTCAGTTTGTAATTGGTGGTATGGAAGGCATGGCATCAGAGAGCGAGGGAGCGGAGAAGGAGGACGATGTGGAGGAGGCGGAGTTTGGCCCTGTGGGGGCCGGGCGGGGCCGACGACCCCCACGACCCTGCCTCCACCTCCGGGGTCAGCAGCACGCTCAGCTCCGCCCACTCCCACGAGCCTCAGTGCTTGCTCCACCAGCAACTGGCTGCGCAGCTGGGCCGCCTCAAACAGGAGACCAACAGGTACGCACACGCGCACGCGCACGCACACGCACACGCACACGCACACGCACACGCACACACACACATGCACACATAGACATGAAAGGGGGCTTGACACCCTGGACTTTTACCCGTCGGTAAAAAAGTGCCCTCCCCAGACTGAAAAAAAAAGTAATCTGCCCCTAGTGGCCTAACGGTAAGGCCGACAGAAATGTCAGTGGATGTGTTGGATGCAGCTCAAAGTGAACTTTACTCAGGTATCTAGTTTGTCACCGTCTGACCTTCCTAGCCCGTGTTATTAAAGAAAAACGGGCGACTCTGGAACAGAAGGTCCAATCTGCTCAGTTCAAAGCTTGTTGGATGCGTGACTTTGAGGACATTCAACACGCAATGACACCTTTTCGTATTTTTGGGGTTTTCGGGCCTAAAAGTATGTTAATTGTTCGTAAAAAAAAATCCAATAGCTGCCCTTTTGAAATTCCAGCCCCTGCCTCTCCACATACCTCTGCACGTCCCTGCACACGCATGCACACGCATGCACACGCACGCACACGCACGCACACACACATGTTCACGCACACGCATGCACATGCACACACACAATATCTGTGCCAGGGACCCCCATCTGAAAATATTTGTGCCAGGGACCCCCATCTGAAAATATTTGTGCCAGGGACCCCCATCTGAAAATATTTGTGCCAGGGACCCCCATCTGAAAATATTTGTGTTAAAAATCAATCAATCAAAATGATAAACAATTTCCCAAACATTTTTGATGTTTTCCAACAAAAAAAATCAAAAATAGCAGATCTACAAGCTCGCTGTGAGCTTGTAGATCTGCTATTTTTGAATAGCCAACATATAAATGCGTAAAGTGGTTAAAATGATCGTGATGCTACATCAACTACTTTAGCTGGGGACCCCCTGCTGGAACCCCATGGACCCCTGGGGGTCCCCGGACCACACTGATGTGAGATAAACAGAACAAACATGATGTCATGTCCTGCTGGCTCTGTGCTGCCCCCTGCAGGCTGCTGGAGAAGGAGTTTCACCACAAGCTGAAGACCTCCCTGCAGCAGAGGTCACATGACCTGGACCTGGCCAGGGTCCGGCACAGACCTCCTGGTACGGATGGTTGATTGATTTTACTGTCAGACATTAAGGCTAAAAGGATAACACACAAAAGTCCTGGGGACTTGTTTCCATTGTGGTCCAAATACAAAACACTTATGTACAAAGGAGAAAATGTATTTATGTCCCAACATCTGTACCTCTATCAAAGTACCCCCCCCCCCTCTCTCTCTCTCTCTCTCTGCATAGCTCCTCCCCCCTCAATCTTCCACATGCCAGCTGACCACGAGCCTGACAAGCAGCTCACTGACTGGCTAAAAGAACAGCGGGTGGATCCAGACACCATAGAAAAGGTAGAACAGTATAAATCCTACAGCCTGTTTAGCTGTACTCCTCTTCTTCATCATCATCATCATCATTCACAGGCTGCGGAACAGCGCCCTCTATCGTAAACCACTGAAAACACCACATGGCAAAGAGTTTTTTTTGTTTTTTTTTATATCCCACGATTTTGTAACCCCATTTTTTACACCCAGTGCCAATGGACCCTTCGCTAAACCCCACCCCAAAAGCGATTGTCCAATGCCAGCTTAGCGACCGTTGTTAGCCTGGCACAGGTCTGGCAAGCTTTCGTCACCTGCCATAGCTGTCAATGTTATTTCGCCCGCACACACGCACACAATAATTTGCAACATAATAGCAAGAACAGGAATAATACCACGATAACGCAATGGTGACTATGAACCAGCAACAGATTCCACGTACCCAAAACCGTTGGAGGGTTATTTTCCCAAGCTGAAATCTGCGTTTAAACTGCAAGGCTGCATGGCTGTGTTGTTGAACACATACACAGCTTAACGTCAGGAAAGTTACACGACTCACTCGCCCAGGTGGTGTCACTAATCACCGTAATCGTAACAAAATTCAGAATCACAGCGCTGCCTGTTTCGGATTCCGCACGTTAAAGTATATTCATTCATTTGTTCGTCTATTTATTAACTGCTACTGTAGTCCTACTGAAACACTTATAATCGGCTGATTGCTTAGAACCGGGCTCAAGAGCCACTGAGAGGCCTAGCTGGTTTGTACGGCCAGCCAGTTGTCCTGGTACTCTGTGTAGGGTCAATATGTTCCTCAAGCGTCGCTGATTACCCTGCATTGCCTGATGCGTTATTCCTGGTTGGGTCTATGCTATTCACTCTGGAAGGGTTAGGACTGGGTCTAATGTCGATGATGATATAAGATTAACCCTGACAGACGGCTTGTTTTATAACCCTGAGGGTGGCTCCTGACATCACGGTGGTGATGTCAGGTGGTGTCAGGCCTTCCCACATATGGAGCTGGCTATGTCTATCATGCCCAAACCGGGGACTATGATGTCAGTCCTGGATGGTTCCGGTTATACCCGTATATGGGGTTTCTAGAAGGAGTGTTCTGATGTCAGAGCTAGGTGTGTTTTAGGAATCTCCTTTCCTAGCTATTCTATAACATCAGCCTTTGTCTCCATTTATGGAGATAGGCGAGTATGCCCCGAATGTTCGTAACAGCCGCCCCACGGGTTTCCCGTGGAAACACGTAAAAATATTTCAAGAACATTCCTGGCATACGCCGCCCCACGGATTTCCGGTGGAAATACGTAATCCCTCCAGGATGTTCCCTAGCCTCTGCTTCTCCTTTCTCTTATTCCTCCTTTCGGTCTGCCATCTCGATCTGCCATCTCGATGTGCCATTTCTGCCGGACTTGGAGGTTTTATAGGTAACACCTCAAGAAATGTTTCCAGAACTGGTCGGCGAGGGTTTGGCTGTGTCTCCATCTTCTTCTGCTCATCATTTCTGACTCATCATACAGTACTTGCGGTAGAGATGCGTCCCGCCGCCCCATGAGGAGGATATTTTGTCCCGCCGCCCCATGAGGAGGATATTTTGCCGCCCCGTACAGGAACCCATCGGTGGTATGCATGATCTTGGTGACAGGTTGTGATCCGTCGTTGGTCGTTGGTTGATTGTCACGGCTCTCGACCTGCGGTTGGTTGTCTCTCGACCTGCGGTTGTCTCTAGACCTGCGGGTGCTCATCCTCTCCAGGCCCCTGTCCTTCCTTCGTCCATTCTCGAGATTGTACGTCATGGAGAATGTCCAAATGGGTTTGGTTGCATTGTGAGCATTTCTTGAGTAGGTCGCAATGGTGAGGTCTTCCACATTTCCAGCACCTCCCTGCTTCGATGATCCAGCGCTGTTTCTGATCCTTCGTTAACTGCTTGAACCCAGCACAGTAGTTCAGCGTGTGCTTCTCCTGTGTACAGTATGGACAATATGCTCTGTTATTCCTGCTTTCGTTCCACCTCTGAGCCTGTGCAGGTTTTGGGTTTGTAGTATTCATCATTATGTTTACAGGTCTCTTATACGGCTGGGTAGCTCTCTGTGGACTTCGGATCCTATGTGTCCGAGCAGTGTTGCGTGGACTGCGTACCTCCGGTTGCCGAACGGCCCGTCGGGGGCTAGGGACGCGTGGCGTCCTGTGCCGGTTGCGCTGTGGGCTCTGCTCCTGGTGGGCTCTGCTCCTGGTTCTCGACCGGTGCCTCCTTGCCGAACCCCGATTGGTTGAAGAAGAACTTTGCCTGGAACGAGTCGCCCTACGGAGCTGCCGTTCAGGCCTCGAGTGTCGTCTCTTGCGTGCCGAACTCTGATCGGTCGCTGATGAGCTCTGCCTTGAACGGGTCGCCCTATGGGACCGTCGTTCAGGCCTTGAGCGGCGTCTCCGGCGTGCCGAACCCTGATCGGTCGCGGAGGAAGTGGAACTCTGCCTGGAACGGGTCACCCGATGGGACCGCCGTTCAGGCCTCGATGGTCTTACCCTGCGTGCCGAACCCTGATCGGTCGCTGATGAGCTGCGTCTCCGGCGTGCCGAACCCTGATCGGTTGCGGAGGAAAGGTCTTACCCTGCGTGCCGAACCCTGATCGGTCGCTGATGAGCTGCGTCTCCGGCGTGCCGAACCCTGATCGGTTGCGGAGGAAAGGTCTTACCCTGCGTGCCGAACCCTGATCGGTCGCTGATGAGCTGCGTCTCCGGCGTGCCGAACCCTGATCGGTTGCGGAGGAAAGGTCTTACCCTGCGTGCCGAACCCTGATCGGTCGCTGATGAGCTGCGTCTCCGGCGTGCCGAACCCTGATCGGTTGCGGAGGAAAGGTCTTACCCTGCCTTGAACGGGTCACCCGATGGGACCGCCGTTCAGGCCTCGATGGGCTCCGTGATCTGAGCTGGGGGTCCCTGCGTGCTGGGACCGGCCTGCGGCTCCGGTGGGGGGTTGATGGGTCCCTGTGTGTCGGGACCAGTCCGGAGTCCCTGTGAGGAACCATTGGTTAGCACTGGACTGCTTGCGTCTGTCCCATTCCTCATTCCTCCGGACAGTTCTTGGCTCGCTCGAGACTGCTGTTGAATCCGCTGCTGGAGCGCTCTCTGTGTTCCTTCACGTCGGAGGCCCACCACCAGCTCCTCCACGTAGGCCTCTACTGCCGTGGTGGGTGCCAGTACCCCCTCCATCGGGTCGCATGCTGCCTGATCTCTCATTGAGGTCCGAACGGCAGGATCGGAGTCCTCTCGCCGCCCCTGGTGTCTCCTTTTCCTTGTGACTTTTGGCATGTTGCCCCTACAGTCCCCTACAGTAAGTCTTGTCCCCTACAGTAAGTCTTGAATCCGGCTCGAAGGACCATTGAAACACTTATAATCGGCTGATTGCTTAGAACCGGGCTCAAGAGCCACTGAGAGGCCTAGCTGGTTTGTACGGCCAGCCAGTTGTCCTGGTACTCTGTGTAGGGTCAATATGTTCCTCAAGCGTCGCTGATTACCCTGCATTGCCTGATGCGTTATTCCTGGTTGGGTCTATGCTATTCACTCTGGAAGGGTTAGGACGACCCGAAACACCCCATCACGAGCTTGATTATCAAGGACTACGACAAAACATTATGTCACTCGGGACCTGAAACAGAAACAGCGCTGTCTAAAGAACTCACATTGGCCATTCGTCAGGTTGTGCTCTGGACAGACTCGACTACGGTGCTGACCTGGCTCACCTCTGAATCTTGCAGATTTAAGGTGTTCGAAGGGACCCGGGTGGCAGAGATACAGGACCTAACACGTGGAGACCAATGGCGATACGTGGATTCGGCCAATAACCCAGCAGATGATATCACCCGAGGGAAACCTCTGGCCGGGATGGGAAAGCAGAGCCGATGGTTCCAGGGACCATCCTTTCTATGCCAGACTCCAGACCAATGGCCGGAGAACCCACAGGTCAAGGTTCCAGAGGGGATAGAGCCAAAGGAAACGTCTGTCTGCCTCATGAGCACTACAATACAGGCCAAGGAGCCATTGGATGTAACACGTTTTGCAACCTGGACTGAGCTTATAGAAGCCACCATACCAGAGCGAGATGGGGCGGCACCACCTGACCCGTCGGCAAGCGATTACACCCAAGCCGAAATAGCTCTTCTACAACGAATACAGCAGGATTGTTTCGCCGACGAACTTACGCACCTGAGGGCAGGGAGAAGTGTACCCAAGGGTAGTCGGCTGATCACCCTGAGTCCGGAATTTGATGAGACGACCCAGCTAATACGAGTAGGAGGTCGACTCCGTCACAGCGAAATGATGGATCAAGAAGCGGTGCATCCAGTAGTGGTCGACCCGAAACACCCCATCACGAGCTTGATTATCAAGGACTACGACAAAACATTATGTCACTCGGGACCTGAACGAGTGTTCGCTGAAATCCGGCGAAAGTACTGGATCCTCAGAGGGAGAGCGGCCATAAAACGGCATCAGCGAGGATGTCTTGAGTGTCGTGAATGGCGAGGAACTCCCCAAGTTCCCCGGATGGCCGACTTGCCCCCCGCCAGACTGCGGGTATACAAGCCAGCATTCTACTCAACAGGGGTGGACTGTTTTGGCCCTTACTTCATTACAGTGGGACGGAGGAGAGAACGGAGATGGGGTATAATCTTCAAATGCATGACCACGCGTGCTGTGTACATTGACATCGTCAATACCATGAGTACTGACTCCTACCTGATGGCCCTCCGTCGGTTCATGGAACGTAGAGGGAAGCCCTATGAACTGTTGTCCGACCAAGGAACCAACTTCCGGGGGGGAGAGCGAGAACTGGAGGGGGCATTCGCTCTACTCCGACCTGAGATCAAATCTTGGCTCGCCAGTAGACAGGTTAGATTTGAATTCAATCCGCCGGGTGCACCTCACTTCGGAGGCTGTTGGGAAAGGGAGATTCGATCCCTCAAGCAGGCCTTGCAGGTAACATTAGGCGCTCAGACGGTGACAGAAGAAGTTCTGCGCACAGTACTCGTCGAGATTGAAGGAATGCTCAACTCGAAACCCCTGGGATATGCGTCTTCTGACGTTGCAGACCTGGATCCAGTGACGCCAAACATCCTCCTCATGGGGCGGCGGGACGCATCCCTACCGCAAGTAATGTATGATGAGTCAGAAATGCTGAGCAGACGGAGATGGAGACACAGCCAAATTCTCGCCGACCAGTTCTGGAAACATTTCTTGAGGTATTATCTACCCAGCCTCCAAGTTCGTCAGAAATGGCAGACCGAGAAGGTGGAAATCCAGGTCGCCACCCCGGTGATGATTGTGGACCCACAATTGCCTCGAGCACTCTGGCTTACCGGACGGATATCCCGGACCTTTCCCGGGAAAGATAAACGGGTGAGGGCCGTAGAGGTGAAGGTCGGAGACCGGACCTATGTGCGACCGGTGGCCAGGATCATCTGCCTTCCCCCGTTAGGCGATTAAGAACAGTTAGGAATAAAAAGTGAAAAGGGAAAGAAAAGGAGGAGGGAAAAAGGGAAAAAAAAAAAAAGGAAAAAAAAAGGGGGGGGGGGAGGGAAAGGAGAAGCAGAGGCTAGGGAACATCCTGGAGGGATTACGTATTTCCACCGGAAATCCGTGGGGCGGCGTATGCCAGGAATGTTCTTGAAAATATTTTACGTGTTTCCACGGGAAACCCGTGGGGCGGCTGTTACGAACATTCAGGGCATACTCGCCTATCCCCATAAATGGAGACAAAGGCTGATGTTATAGAATAGCTAGGAAAGGAGATTCCTAAAACACACCTAGCTCTGACATCAGAACACTTCTTCTAGAAACCCCATATACGGGTATAACCGGAACCATCCAGGACTGACATCATAGTCCCGGTTTTGGGCATGATAGACATAGCCAGCTCCATATGTGGGAAGGCCTGACACAACCTGACATCACCGCCGTGATGTCAGGAGCCACCCTCAGTGTTATAAAACAAGCCGTATGTCAGGGTTGATCTAATCTCACCATCGGCATTAGACCCAGTCTTAACCCTTCCAGAGTGAACAACATCGACCCAACCAGGAATAGCTATCAGGCAATCCAGTGTAATCAGCGACGCTCGAGGAACATATTGCCCTACACAGAGTACAAGGACAACTGGCTGGCCGTACAAACCAGCTAGGCCTCTCAGTGGCTCTTGAGCCCGGTTCTAAGCAATCAGCCGATTATAGCCACGCGTCCCTAGCCCCCGACGGGCCGTTCGGCAACCGGAGGTACGCAGTCCACGCAACACTGCTCGGACACATAGGATCCGAAGTCCACAGAAACAGCGCTGGATCATCGAAGCAGGGAGGTGCTGGAAATGTGGAAGACCTCACCATTGCGACCTACTCAAGAAATGCAACCAAACCCATTTGGACATTCTCCATGACGTACAATCTCGAGAATGGACGAAGGAAGGACAGGGGCCTGGAGAGGATGAGCACCCGCAGGTCGAGAGACAACCAACCGCAGGTCGAGAGCCGTGACAATCAACCAACGACCAACGACGGATCACAACCTGTCACCAAGATCATGCATACCACCGATGGGTTCCTGTACGGGGCGGCAAAATATCCTCCTCATGGGGCGGCAGGACAAAATATCCTCCTCATGGGGCGGCGGGACGCATCTCTACCGCAAGTACTGTATGATGAGTCAGAAATGATGAGCAGAAGAAGATGGAGACACAGCCAAACCCTCGCCGACCAGTTCTGGAAACATTTCTTGAGGTGTTACCTATAAAACCTCCAAGTCCGGCAGAAATGGCACATCGAGATGGCAGATCGAGATGGCAGACCGAAAGGAGGAATAAGAGAAAGGAGAAGCAGAGGCTAGGGAACATCCTGGAGGGATTACGTATTTCCACCGGAAATCCGTGGGGCGGCGTATGCCAGGAATGTTCTTGAAATATTTTTACGTGTTTCCACGGGAAACCCGTGGGGCGGCTGTTACGAACATTCGGGGCATACTCGCCTATCTCCATAAATGGAGACAAAGGCTGATGTTATAGAATAGCTAGGAAAGGAGATTCCTAAAACACACCTAGCTCTGACATCAGAACACTCCTTCTAGAAACCCCATATACGGGTATAACCGGAACCATCCAGGACTGACGTCATAGTCCCCGGTTTGGGCATGATAGACATAGCCAGCTCCATATGTGGGAAGGCCTGACACCACCTGACATCACCACCGTGATGTCAGGAGCCACCCTCAGGGTTATAAAACAAGCCGTCTGTCAGGGTTAATCTCATATCATCATCGACATTAGACCCAGTCCTAACCCTTCCAGAGTGAACAGCATAGACCCAACCAGGAATAACGCATCAGGCAATGCAGGGTAATCAGCGACGCTTGAGGAACATATTGACCCTACACAGAGTACCAGGACAACTGGCTGGCCGTACAAACCAGCTAGGCCTCTCAGGGTAAGACCTTTCCTCCGCAACCGATCAGGGTTCGGCACGCCGGAGACGCAGCTCATCAGCGACCGATCAGGGTTCGGCACGCAGGGTAAGACCATCGAGGCCTGAACGGCGGTCCCATCGGGTGACCCGTTCCAGGCAGAGTTCCACTTCCTCCGCGACCGATCAGGGTTCGGCACGCCGGAGACGCCGCTCAAGGCCTGAACGACGGTCCCATAGGGCGACCCGTTCAAGGCAGAGCTCATCAGCGACCGATCAGAGTTCGGCACGCAAGAGACGACACTCGAGGCCTGAACGGCAGCTCCGTAGGGCGACTCGTTCCAGGCAAAGTTCTTCTTCAACCAATCGGGGTTCGGCAAGGAGGCACCGGTCGAGAACCAGGAGCAGAGCCCACCAGGAGCAGAGCCCACAGCGCAACCGGCACAGGACGCCACGCGTCCCTAGCCCCCGACGGGCCGTTCGGCAACCGGAGGTACGCAGTCCACGCAACACTGCTCGGACACATAGGATCCGAAGTCCACAGAGAGCTACCCAGCCGTATAAGAGACCTGTAAACATAATGATGAATACTACAAACCCAAAACCTGCACAGGCTCAGAGGTGGAACGAAAGCAGGAATAACAGAGCATATTGTCCATACTGTACACAGGAGAAGCACACGCTGAACTACTGTGCTGGGTTCAAGCAGTTAACGAAGGATCAGAAACAGCGCTGGATCATCGAAGCAGGGAGGTGCTGGAAATGTGGAAGACCTCACCATTGCGACCTACTCAAGAAATGCTCACAATGCAACCAAACCCATTTGGACATTCTCCATGACGTACAATCTCGAGAATGGACGAAGGAAGGACAGGGGCCTGGAGAGGATGAGCACCCGCAGGTCTAGAGACAACCGCAGGTCGAGAGACAACCAACCGCAGGTCGAGAGCCGTGACAATCAACCAACGACCAACGACGGATCACAACCTGTCACCAAGATCATGCATACCACCGATAACCGGAACCATCCAGGACTGACGTCATAGTCCCCGGTTTGGGCATGATAGACATAGCCAGCTCCATATGTGGGAAGGCCTGACACCACCTGACATCACCACCGTGATGTCAGGAGCCACCCTCAGGGTTATAAAACAAGCCGTCTGTCAGGGTTAATCTCATATCATCATCGACATTAGACCCAGTCCTAACCCTTCCAGAGTGAACAGCATAGACCCAACCAGGAATAACGCATCAGGCAATGCAGGGTAATCAGCGACGCTTGAGGAACATATTGACCCTACACAGAGTACCAGGACAACTGGCTGGCCGTACAAACCAGCTAGGCCTCTCAGTGGCTCTTGAGCCCGGTTCTAAGCAATCAGCCGATTATAAGTGTTTCAATGATACCCGTATATGGGGTTTCTAGAAGGAGTGTTCTGATGTCAGAGCTAGGTGTGTTTTAGGAATCTCCTTTCCTAGCTATTCTATAACATCAGCCTTTGTCTCCATTTATGGAGATAGGCGAGTATGCCCCGAATGTTCGTAACAGCCGCCCCACGGGTTTCCCGTGGAAACACGTAAAAATATTTCAAGAACATTCCTGGCATACGCCGCCCCACGGATTTCCGGTGGAAATACGTAATCCCTCCAGGATGTTCCCTAGCCTCTGCTTCTCCTTTCTCTTATTCCTCCTTTCGGTCTGCCATCTCGATCTGCCATCTCGATGTGCCATTTCTGCCGGACTTGGAGGTTTTATAGGTAACACCTCAAGAAATGTTTCCAGAACTGGTCGGCGAGGGTTTGGCTGTGTCTCCATCTTCTTCTGCTCATCATTTCTGACTCATCATACAGTACTTGCGGTAGAGATGCGTCCCGCCGCCCCATGAGGAGGATATTTTGTCCTGCCGCCCCATGAGGAGGATATTTTGCCGCCCCGTACAGGAACCCATCGGTGGTATGCATGATCTTGGTGACAGGTTGTGATCCGTCGTTGGTCGTTGGTTGATTGTCACGGCTCTCGACCTGCGGTTGGTTGTCTCTCGACCTGCGGGTGCTCATCCTCTCCAGGCCCCTGTCCTTCCTTCGTCCATTCTCGAGATTGTACGTCATGGAGAATGTCCAAATGGGTTTGGTTGCATTTCTTGAGTAGGTCGCAATGGTGAGGTCTTCCACATTTCCAGCACCTCCCTGCTTCGATGATCCAGCGCTGTTTCTGATCCTTCGTTAACTGCTTGAACCCAGCACAGTAGTTCAGCGTGTGCTTCTCCTGTGTACAGTATGGACAATATGCTCTGTTATTCCTGCTTTCGTTCCACCTCTGAGCCTGTGCAGGTTTTGGGTTTGTAGTATTCATCATTATGTTTACAGGTCTCTTATACGGCTGGGTAGCTCTCTGTGGACTTCGGATCCTATGTGTCCGAGCAGTGTTGCGTGGACTGCGTACCTCCGGTTGCCGAACGGCCCGTCGGGGGCTAGGGACGCGTGGCGTCCTGTGCCGGTTGCGCTGTGGGCTCTGCTCCTGGTGGGCTCTGCTCCTGGTTCTCGACCGGTGCCTCCTTGCCGAACCCCGATTGGTTGAAGAAGAACTTTGCCTGGAACGGGTCGCCCTACGGAGCTGCCGTTCAGGCCTCGAGTGTCGTCTCTTGCGTGCCGAACTCTGATCGGTCGCTGATGAGCTCTGCCTTGAACGGGTCGCCCTATGGGACCGTCGTTCAGGCCTTGAGCGGCGTCTCCGGCGTGCCGAACCCTGATCGGTCGCGGAGGAAGTGGAACTCTGCCTGGAACGGGTCACCCGATGGGACCGCCGTTCAGGCCTCGATGGTCTTACCCTGCGTGCCGAACCCTGATCGGTCGCTGATGAGCTGCGTCTCCGGCGTGCCGAACCCTGATCGGTTGCGGAGGAAAGGTCTTACCCTGCGTGCCGAACCCTGATCGGTCGCTGATGAGCTGCGTCTCCGGCGTGCCGAACCCTGATCGGTTGCGGAGGAAAGGTCTTACCCTGCGTGCCGAACCCTGATCGGTCGCTGATGAGCTGCGTCTCCGGCGTGCCGAACCCTGATCGGTTGCGGAGGAAAGGTCTTACCCTGCCTTGAACGGGTCACCCGATGGGACCGCCGTTCAGGCCTCGATGGGCTCCGTGATCTGAGCTGGGGGTCCCTGCGTGCTGGGACCGGCCTGCGGCTCCGGTGGGGGGTTGATGGGTCCCTGTGTGTTGGGACCAGTCCGGAGTCCCTGTGAGGAACCATTGGTTAGCACTGGACTGCTTGCGTCTGTCCCATTCCTCATTCCTCCGGACAGTTCTTGGCTCGCTCGAGACTGCTGTTGAATCCGCTGCTGGAGCGCTCTCTGTGTTCCTTCACGTCGGAGGCCCACCACCAGCTCCTCCACGTAGGCCTCTACTGCCGTGGTGGGTGCCAGTACCCCCTCCATCGGGTCGCATGCTGCCTGATCTCTCATTGAGGTCCGAACGGCAGGATCGGAGTCCTCTCGCCGCCCCTGGTGTCTCCTTTTCCTTGTGACTTTTGGCATGTTGCCCCTACAGTCCCCTACAGTAAGTCTTGTCCCCTACAGTAAGTCTTGAATCCGGCTATCCGGTTCGAAGGACCATTGAAACACTTATAATCGGCTGATTGCTTAGAACCGGGCTCTGAACGAGTGTTCGCTGAAATCCGGCGAAAGTACTGGATCCTCAGAGGGAGAGCGGCCATAAAACGGCATCAGCGAGGATGTCTTGAGTGTCGTGAATGGCGAGGAACTCCCCAAGTTCCCCGGATGGCCGACTTGCCCCCCGCCAGACTGCGGGTATACAAGCCAGCATTCTACTCAACAGGGGTGGACTGTTTTGGCCCTTACTTCATTACAGTGGGACGGAGGAGAGAACGGAGATGGGGTATAATCTTCAAATGCATGACCACGCGTGCTGTGTACATTGACATCGTCAATACCATGAGTACTGACTCCTACCTGATGGCCCTCCGTCGGTTCATGGAACGTAGAGGGAAGCCCTATGAACTGTTGTCCGACCAAGGAACCAACTTCCGGGGGGGAGAGCGAGAACTGGAGGGGGCATTCGCTCTACTCCGACCTGAGATCAAATCTTGGCTCGCCAGTAGACAGGTTAGATTTGAATTCAATCCGCCGGGTGCACCTCACTTCGGAGGCTGTTGGGAAAGGGAGATTCGATCCCTCAAGCAGGCCTTGCAGGTAACATTAGGCGCTCAGACGGTGACAGAAGAAGTTCTGCGCACAGTACTCGTCGAGATTGAAGGAATGCTCAACTCGAAACCCCTGGGATATGCGTCTTCTGACGTTGCAGACCTGGATCCAGTGACGCCAAACATCCTCCTCATGGGGCGGCGGGACGCATCCCTACCGCAAGTAATGTATGATGAGTCAGAAATGCTGAGCAGACGGAGATGGAGACACAGCCAAATTCTCGCCGACCAGTTCTGGAAACATTTCTTGAGGTATTATCTACCCAGCCTCCAAGTTCGTCAGAAATGGCAGACCGAGAAGGTGGAAATCCAGGTCGCCACCCCGGTGATGATTGTGGACCCACAATTGCCTCGAGCACTCTGGCTTACCGGACGGATATCCCGGACCTTTCCCGGGAAAGATAAACGGGTGAGGGCCGTAGAGGTGAAGGTCGGAGACCGGACCTATGTGCGACCGGTGGCCAGGATCATCTGCCTTCCCCCGTTAGGCGATTAAGAACAGTTAGGAATAAAAAGTGAAAAGGGAAAGAAAAGGAGGAGGGAAAAAGGGAAAAAAAAAAAAAGGAAAAAAAAGGGGGGGGGGGAGGGAAAGGAGAAGCAGAGGCTAGGGAACATCCTGGAGGGATTACGTATTTCCACCGGAAATCCGTGGGGCGGCGTATGCCAGGAATGTTCTTGAAAATATTTTACGTGTTTCCACGGGAAACCCGTGGGGCGGCTGTTACGAACATTCAGGGCATACTCGCCTATCCCCATAAATGGAGACAAAGGCTGATGTTATAGAATAGCTAGGAAAGGAGATTCCTAAAACACACCTAGCTCTGACATCAGAACACTTCTTCTAGAAACCCCATATACGGGTATAACCGGAACCATCCAGGACTGACATCATAGTCCCGGTTTTGGGCATGATAGACATAGCCAGCTCCATATGTGGGAAGGCCTGACACAACCTGACATCACCGCCGTGATGTCAGGAGCCACCCTCAGTGTTATAAAACAAGCCGTATGTCAGGGTTGATCTAATCTCACCATCGGCATTAGACCCAGTCTTAACCCTTCCAGAGTGAACAACATCGACCCAACCAGGAATAGCTATCAGGCAATCCAGTGTAATCAGCGACGCTCGAGGAACATATTGCCCTACACAGAGTACAAGGACAACTGGCTGGCCGTACAAACCAGCTGGGGCATACTCGCCTATCTCCATAAATGGAGACAAAGGCTGATGTTATAGAATAGCTAGGAAAGGAGATTCCTAAAACACACCTAGCTCTGACATCAGAACACTCCTTCTAGAAACCCCATATACGGGTATAACCGGAACCATCCAGGACTGACATCATAGTCCCCGGTTTGGGCATGATAGACATAGCCAGCTCCATATGTGGGAAGGCCTGACACCACCTGACATCACCACCGTGATGTCAGGAGCCACCCTCAGGGTTATAAAACAAGCCGTCTGTCAGGGTTAATCTCATATCATCATCGACATTAGACCCAGTCCTAACCCTTCCAGAGTGAACAGCATAGACCCAACCAGGAATAACGCATCAGGCAATGCAGGGTAATCAGCGACGCTTGAGGAACATATTGACCCTACACAGAGTACCAGGACAACTGGCTGGCCGTACAAACCAGCTAGGCCTCTCAGTGGCTCTTGAGCCCGGTTCTAAGCAATCAGCCGATTATAAGTGTTTCGAAAGGAGATTCCTAAAACACACCTAGCTCTGACATCAGAACACTCCTTCTAGAAACCCCATATACGGGTATAACCGGAACCATCCAGGACTGACGTCATAGTCCCCGGTTTGGGCATGATAGACATAGCCAGCTCCATATGTGGGAAGGCCTGACACCACCTGACATCACCACCGTGATGTCAGGAGCCACCCTCAGGGTTATAAAACAAGCCGTCTGTCAGGGTTAATCTCATATCATCATCGACATTAGACCCAGTCCTAACCCTTCCAGAGTGAACAGCATAGACCCAACCAGGAATAACGCATCAGGCAATGCAGGGTAATCAGCGACGCTTGAGGAACATATCGACCCTACACAGAGTACCAGGACAACTGGCTGGCCGTACAAACCAGCTAGGCCTCTCAGTGGCTCTTGATCGAGATGGCAGACCGAAAGGAGGAATAAGAGAAAGGAGAAGCAGAGGCTAGGGAACATCCTGGAGGGATTACGTATTTCCACCGGAAATCCGTGGGGCGGCGTATGCCAGGAATGTTCTTGAAATATTTTTACGTGTTTCCACGGGAAACCCGTGGGGCGGCTGTTACGAACATTCGGGGCATACTCGCCTATCTCCATAAATGGAGACAAAGGCTGATGTTATAGAATAGCTAGGAAAGGAGATTCCTAAAACACACCTAGCTCTGACATCAGAACACTCCTTCTAGAAACCCCATATACGGGTATAACCGGAACCATCCAGGACTGACGTCATAGTCCCCGGTTTGGGCATGATAGACATAGCCAGCTCCATATGTGGGAAGGCCTGACACCACCTGACATCACCACCGTGATGTCAGGAGCCACCCTCAGGGTTATAAAACAAGCCGTCTGTCAGGGTTAATCTCATATCATCATCGACATTAGACCCAGTCCTAACCCTTCCAGAGTGAACAGCATAGACCCAACCAGGAATAACGCATCAGGCAATGCAGGGTAATCAGCGACGCTTGAGGAACATATTGACCCTACACAGAGTACCAGGACAACTGGCTGGCCGTACAAACCAGCTAGGCCTCTCAGTGGCTCTTGAGCCCGGTTCTAAGCAATCAGCCGATTATAAGTGTTTCAATGTGTTCTGACTCATCATACAGTACTTGCGGTAGAGATGCGTCCCGCCGCCCCATGAGGAGGATATTTTGTCCTGCCGCCCCATGAGGAGGATATTTTGCCGCCCCGTACAGGAACCCATCGGTGGTATGCATGATCTTGGTGACAGGTTGTGATCCGTCGTTGGTCGTTGGTTGATTGTCACGGCTCTCGACCTGCGGTTGGTTGTCTCTCGACCTGCGGGTGCTCATCCTCTCCAGGCCCCTGTCCTTCCTTCGTCCATTCTCGAGATTGTACGTCATGGAGAATGTCCAAATGGGTTTGGTTGCATTTCTTGAGTAGGTCGCAATGGTGAGGTCTTCCACATTTCCAGCACCTCCCTGCTTCGATGATCCAGCGCTGTTTCTGATCCTTCGTTAACTGCTTGAACCCAGCACAGTAGTTCAGCGTGTGCTTCTCCTGTGTACAGTATGGACAATATGCTCTGTTATTCCTGCTTTCGTTCCACCTCTGAGCCTGTGCAGGTTTTGGGTTTGTAGTATTCATCATTATGTTTACAGGTCTCTTATACGGCTGGGTAGCTCTCTGTGGACTTCGGATCCTATGTGTCCGAGCAGTGTTGCGTGGACTGCGTACCTCCGGTTGCCGAACGGCCCGTCGGGGGCTAGGGACGCGTGGCGTCCTGTGCCGGTTGCGCTGTGGGCTCTGCTCCTGGTGGGCTCTGCTCCTGGTTCTCGACCGGTGCCTCCTTGCCGAACCCCGATTGGTTGAAGAAGAACTTTGCCTGGAACGGGTCGCCCTACGGAGCTGCCGTTCAGGCCTCGAGTGTCGTCTCTTGCGTGCCGAACTCTGATCGGTCGCTGATGAGCTCTGCCTTGAACGGGTCGCCCTATGGGACCGTCGTTCAGGCCTTGAGCGGCGTCTCCGGCGTGCCGAACCCTGATCGGTCGCGGAGGAAGTGGAACTCTGCCTGGAACGGGTCACCCGATGGGACCGCCGTTCAGGCCTCGATGGTCTTACCCTGCGTGCCGAACCCTGATCGGTCGCTGATGAGCTGCGTCTCCGGCGTGCCGAACCCTGATCGGTTGCGGAGGAAAGGTCTTACCCTGCGTGCCGAACCCTGATCGGTCGCTGATGAGCTGCGTCTCCGGCGTGCCGAACCCTGATCGGTTGCGGAGGAAAGGTCTTACCCTGCGTGCCGAACCCTGATCGGTCGCTGATGAGCTGCGTCTCCGGCGTGCCGAACCCTGATCGGTTGCGGAGGAAAGGTCTTACCCTGCCTTGAACGGGTCACCCGATGGGACCGCCGTTCAGGCCTCGATGGGCTCCGTGATCTGAGCTGGGGGTCCCTGCGTGCTGGGACCGGCCTGCGGCTCCGGTGGGGGGTTGATGGGTCCCTGTGTGTTGGGACCAGTCCGGAGTCCCTGTGAGGAACCATTGGTTAGCACTGGACTGCTTGCGTCTGTCCCATTCCTCATTCCTCCGGACAGTTCTTGGCTCGCTCGAGACTGCTGTTGAATCCGCTGCTGGAGCGCTCTCTGTGTTCCTTCACGTCGGAGGCCCACCACCAGCTCCTCCACGTAGGCCTCTACTGCCGTGGTGGGTGCCAGTACCCCCTCCATCGGGTCTGTCTAAAGAACAGTTCCTCCGCAACCGACCAGGGTTCGGCACGCCGGAGACGCCGCTCGAGGCCTGAACGGCAGCTCCGTAGGGAGACCCGTTCCAGGCAGGGTTCCAGTTCCTCCGCAACCGACCAGGGTTCGGCACGCCGGAGACGCCGCTCGAGGCCTGAACGGCAGCTCCGTAGGGAGACCCGTTCCAGGCAGGGTTCCAGTTCCTCCGCAACCAATCAGGGTTCGGCACGCCGGAGACGCCGCTCGAGGCCTGAACGGCAGCTCCGTAGGGAGACCCGTTCCAGGCAAAGTTCTTCTTCAACCAACCGGGGTTCGGCAAGGAGGCACCGGTCGAGAACCCCAGTTGAGCGGCGACATGGCCCTCCAGGGGAGACGCTCTATCGGGGACCGGTACCCATCATACCGGTGTTTGCCTCTCCGAACCCTAGAGAGTTCGCAAGGTTAAAAGGGGCCTTGAAGGATGCCTTCCCTCCCAACACAGGAGAACGATTCAAGTTCCGCATTCTATGCGACCATCTGAAGCTTGAAGACGCCTACTTAGTGGCGGATTCTCACGCAGACTCATCACACCCCTACTCAAAGACTATGGCAGCCCTCGCGGAACAGTTCGGGCAGCCTCAGCAAGTGGCAATGCAGGGCATCGCTGAGCTCATACAGGGACCCACCATTCGGAATGGAGACATAGAGGCATTCCGAACATTTACTCTGAAAGTCCGAGGCCTGGTGGCTCTGTTATCAAGATCCGGTTCGAAGGACCATTGAAACACTTATAATCGGCTGATTGCTTAGAACCGGGCTCAAGAGCCACTGAGAGGCCTAGCTGGTTTGTACGGCCAGCCAGGCCTCTCAGTGGCTCTTGAGCCACTGAGGGCACCTGAGGGCAGGGAGAAGTGTACCCAAGGGTAGTCGGCTGATCACCCTGAGTCCGGAATTTGATGAGACGACCCAGCTAATACGAGTAGGAGGTCGACTCCGTCACAGCGAAATGATGGATCAAGAAGCGGTGCATCCAGTAGTGGTCGACCCGAAACACCCCATCACGAGCTTGATTATCAAGGACTACGACAAAACATTATGTCACTCGGGACCTGAACGAGTGTTCGCTGAAATCCGGCGAAAGTACTGGATCCTCAGAGGGAGAGCGGCCATAAAACGGCATCAGCGAGGATGTCTTGAGTGTCGTGAATGGCGAGGAACTCCCCAAGTTCCCCGGATGGCCGACTTGCCCCCCGCCAGACTGCGGGTATACAAGCCAGCATTCTACTCAACAGGGGTGGACTGTTTTGGCCCTTACTTCATTACAGTGGGACGGAGGAGAGAACGGAGATGGGGTATAATCTTCAAATGCATGACCACGCGTGCTGTGTACATTGACATCGTCAATACCATGAGTACTGACTCCTACCTGATGGCCCTCCGTCGGTTCATGGAACGTAGAGGGAAGCCCTATGAACTGTTGTCCGACCAAGGAACCAACTTCCGGGGGGGAGAGCGAGAACTGGAGGGGGCATTCGCTCTACTCCGACCTGAGATCAAATCTTGGCTCGCCAGTAGACAGGTTAGATTTGAATTCAATCCGCCGGGTGCACCTCACTTCGGAGGCTGTTGGGAAAGGGAGATTCGATCCCTCAAGCAGGCCTTGCAGGTAACATTAGGCGCTCAGACGGTGACAGAAGAAGTTCTGCGCACAGTACTCGTCGAGATTGAAGGAATGCTCAACTCGAAACCCCTGGGATATGCGTCTTCTGACGTTGCAGACCTGGATCCAGTGACGCCAAACATCCTCCTCATGGGGCGGCGGGACGCATCCCTACCGCAAGTAATGTATGATGAGTCAGAAATGCTGAGCAGACGGAGATGGAGACACAGCCAAATTCTCGCCGACCAGTTCTGGAAACATTTCTTGAGGTATTATCTACCCAGCCTCCAAGTTCGTCAGAAATGGCAGACCGAGAAGGTGGAAATCCAGGTCGCCACCCCGGTGATGATTGTGGACCCACAATTGCCTCGAGCACTCTGGCTTACCGGACGGATATCCCGGACCTTTCCCGGGAAAGATAAACGGGTGAGGGCCGTAGAGGTGAAGGTCGGAGACCGGACCTATGTGCGACCGGTGGCCAGGATCATCTGCCTTCCCCCGTTAGGCGATTAAGAACAGTTAGGAATAAAAAGTGAAAAGGGAAAGAAAAGGAGGAGGGAAAAAGGGGAAAAAAAAAAAAGGAAAAAAAAGGGGGGGGGGGAGGGAAAGGAGAAGCAGAGGCTAGGGAACATCCTGGAGGGATTACGTATTTCCACCGGAAATCCGTGGGGCGGCGTATGCCAGGAATGTTCTTGAAAATATTTTACGTGTTTCCACGGGAAACCCGTGGGGCGGCTGTTACGAACATTCAGGGCATACTCGCCTATCCCCATAAATGGAGACAAAGGCTGATGTTATAGAATAGCTAGGAAAGGAGATTCCTAAAACACACCTAGCTCTGACATCAGAACACTTCTTCTAGAAACCCCATATACGGGTATAACCGGAACCATCCAGGACTGACATCATAGTCCCGGTTTTGGGCATGATAGACATAGCCAGCTCCATATGTGGGAAGGCCTGACACAACCTGACATCACCGCCGTGATGTCAGGAGCCACCCTCAGTGTTATAAAACAAGCCGTATGTCAGGGTTGATCTAATCTCACCATCGGCATTAGACCCAGTCTTAACCCTTCCAGAGTGAACAACATCGACCCAACCAGGAATAGCTATCAGGCAATCCAGTGTAATCAGCGACGCTCGAGGAACATATTGCCCTACACAGAGTACAAGGACAACTGGCTGGCCGTACAAACCAGCTGGGGCATACTCGCCTATCTCCATAAATGGAGACAAAGGCTGATGTTATAGAATAGCTAGGAAAGGAGATTCCTAAAACACACCTAGCTCTGACATCAGAACACTCCTTCTAGAAACCCCATATACGGGTATAACCGGAACCATCCAGGACTGACATCATAGTCCCCGGTTTGGGCATGATAGACATAGCCAGCTCCATATGTGGGAAGGCCTGACACCACCTGACATCACCACCGTGATGTCAGGAGCCACCCTCAGGGTTATAAAACAAGCCGTCTGTCAGGGTTAATCTCATATCATCATCGACATTAGACCCAGTCCTAACCCTTCCAGAGTGAACAGCATAGACCCAACCAGGAATAACGCATCAGGCAATGCAGGGTAATCAGCGACGCTTGAGGAACATATTGACCCTACACAGAGTACCAGGACAACTGGCTGGCCGTACAAACCAGCTAGGCCTCTCAGTGGCTCTTGAGCCCGGTTCTAAGCAATCAGCCGATTATAAGTGTTTCGAAAGGAGATTCCTAAAACACACCTAGCTCTGACATCAGAACACTCCTTCTAGAAACCCCATATACGGGTATAACCGGAACCATCCAGGACTGACGTCATAGTCCCCGGTTTGGGCATGATAGACATAGCCAGCTCCATATGTGGGAAGGCCTGACACCACCTGACATCACCACCGTGATGTCAGGAGCCACCCTCAGGGTTATAAAACAAGCCGTCTGTCAGGGTTAATCTCATATCATCATCGACATTAGACCCAGTCCTAACCCTTCCAGAGTGAACAGCATAGACCCAACCAGGAATAACGCATCAGGCAATGCAGGGTAATCAGCGACGCTTGAGGAACATATCGACCCTACACAGAGTACCAGGACAACTGGCTGGCCGTACAAACCAGCTAGGCCTCTCAGTGGCTCTTGATCGAGATGGCAGACCGAAAGGAGGAATAAGAGAAAGGAGAAGCAGAGGCTAGGGAACATCCTGGAGGGATTACGTATTTCCACCGGAAATCCGTGGGGCGGCGTATGCCAGGAATGTTCTTGAAATATTTTTACGTGTTTCCACGGGAAACCCGTGGGGCGGCTGTTACGAACATTCGGGGCATACTCGCCTATCTCCATAAATGGAGACAAAGGCTGATGTTATAGAATAGCTAGGAAAGGAGATTCCTAAAACACACCTAGCTCTGACATCAGAACACTCCTTCTAGAAACCCCATATACGGGTATAACCGGAACCATCCAGGACTGACGTCATAGTCCCCGGTTTGGGCATGATAGACATAGCCAGCTCCATATGTGGGAAGGCCTGACACCACCTGACATCACCACCGTGATGTCAGGAGCCACCCTCAGGGTTATAAAACAAGCCGTCTGTCAGGGTTAATCTCATATCATCATCGACATTAGACCCAGTCCTAACCCTTCCAGAGTGAACAGCATAGACCCAACCAGGAATAACGCATCAGGCAATGCAGGGTAATCAGCGACGCTTGAGGAACATATTGACCCTACACAGAGTACCAGGACAACTGGCTGGCCGTACAAACCAGCTAGGCCTCTCAGTGGCTCTTGAGCCCGGTTCTAAGCAATCAGCCGATTATAAGTGTTTCAATGTGTTCTGACTCATCATACAGTACTTGCGGTAGAGATGCGTCCCGCCGCCCCATGAGGAGGATATTTTGTCCTGCCGCCCCATGAGGAGGATATTTTGCCGCCCCGTACAGGAACCCATCGGTGGTATGCATGATCTTGGTGACAGGTTGTGATCCGTCGTTGGTCGTTGGTTGATTGTCACGGCTCTCGACCTGCGGTTGGTTGTCTCTCGACCTGCGGGTGCTCATCCTCTCCAGGCCCCTGTCCTTCCTTCGTCCATTCTCGAGATTGTACGTCATGGAGAATGTCCAAATGGGTTTGGTTGCATTTCTTGAGTAGGTCGCAATGGTGAGGTCTTCCACATTTCCAGCACCTCCCTGCTTCGATGATCCAGCGCTGTTTCTGATCCTTCGTTAACTGCTTGAACCCAGCACAGTAGTTCAGCGTGTGCTTCTCCTGTGTACAGTATGGACAATATGCTCTGTTATTCCTGCTTTCGTTCCACCTCTGAGCCTGTGCAGGTTTTGGGTTTGTAGTATTCATCATTATGTTTACAGGTCTCTTATACGGCTGGGTAGCTCTCTGTGGACTTCGGATCCTATGTGTCCGAGCAGTGTTGCGTGGACTGCGTACCTCCGGTTGCCGAACGGCCCGTCGGGGGCTAGGGACGCGTGGCGTCCTGTGCCGGTTGCGCTGTGGGCTCTGCTCCTGGTGGGCTCTGCTCCTGGTTCTCGACCGGTGCCTCCTTGCCGAACCCCGATTGGTTGAAGAAGAACTTTGCCTGGAACGGGTCGCCCTACGGAGCTGCCGTTCAGGCCTCGAGTGTCGTCTCTTGCGTGCCGAACTCTGATCGGTCGCTGATGAGCTCTGCCTTGAACGGGTCGCCCTATGGGACCGTCGTTCAGGCCTTGAGCGGCGTCTCCGGCGTGCCGAACCCTGATCGGTCGCGGAGGAAGTGGAACTCTGCCTGGAACGGGTCACCCGATGGGACCGCCGTTCAGGCCTCGATGGTCTTACCCTGCGTGCCGAACCCTGATCGGTCGCTGATGAGCTGCGTCTCCGGCGTGCCGAACCCTGATCGGTTGCGGAGGAAAGGTCTTACCCTGCGTGCCGAACCCTGATCGGTCGCTGATGAGCTGCGTCTCCGGCGTGCCGAACCCTGATCGGTTGCGGAGGAAAGGTCTTACCCTGCGTGCCGAACCCTGATCGGTCGCTGATGAGCTGCGTCTCCGGCGTGCCGAACCCTGATCGGTTGCGGAGGAAAGGTCTTACCCTGCCTTGAACGGGTCACCCGATGGGACCGCCGTTCAGGCCTCGATGGGCTCCGTGATCTGAGCTGGGGGTCCCTGCGTGCTGGGACCGGCCTGCGGCTCCGGTGGGGGGTTGATGGGTCCCTGTGTGTTGGGACCAGTCCGGAGTCCCTGTGAGGAACCATTGGTTAGCACTGGACTGCTTGCGTCTGTCCCATTCCTCATTCCTCCGGACAGTTCTTGGCTCGCTCGAGACTGCTGTTGAATCCGCTGCTGGAGCGCTCTCTGTGTTCCTTCACGTCGGAGGCCCACCACCAGCTCCTCCACGTAGGCCTCTACTGCCGTGGTGGGTGCCAGTACCCCCTCCATCGGGTCTGTCTAAAGAACAGTTCCTCCGCAACCGACCAGGGTTCGGCACGCCGGAGACGCCGCTCGAGGCCTGAACGGCAGCTCCGTAGGGAGACCCGTTCCAGGCAGGGTTCCAGTTCCTCCGCAACCGACCAGGGTTCGGCACGCCGGAGACGCCGCTCGAGGCCTGAACGGCAGCTCCGTAGGGAGACCCGTTCCAGGCAGGGTTCCAGTTCCTCCGCAACCAATCAGGGTTCGGCACGCCGGAGACGCCGCTCGAGGCCTGAACGGCAGCTCCGTAGGGAGACCCGTTCCAGGCAAAGTTCTTCTTCAACCAACCGGGGTTCGGCAAGGAGGCACCGGTCGAGAACCCCAGTTGAGCGGCGACATGGCCCTCCAGGGGAGACGCTCTATCGGGGACCGGTACCCATCATACCGGTGTTTGCCTCTCCGAACCCTAGAGAGTTCGCAAGGTTAAAAGGGGCCTTGAAGGATGCCTTCCCTCCCAACACAGGAGAACGATTCAAGTTCCGCATTCTATGCGACCATCTGAAGCTTGAAGACGCCTACTTAGTGGCGGATTCTCACGCAGACTCATCACACCCCTACTCAAAGACTATGGCAGCCCTCGCGGAACAGTTCGGGCAGCCTCAGCAAGTGGCAATGCAGGGCATCGCTGAGCTCATACAGGGACCCACCATTCGGAATGGAGACATAGAGGCATTCCGAACATTTACTCTGAAAGTCCGAGGCCTGGTGGCTCTGTTATCAAGATCCGGTTCGAAGGACCATTGAAACACTTATAATCGGCTGATTGCTTAGAACCGGGCTCAAGAGCCACTGAGAGGCCTAGCTGGTTTGTACGGCCAGCCAGGCCTCTCAGTGGCTCTTGAGCCACTGAGGGCACCTGAGGGCAGGGAGAAGTGTACCCAAGGGTAGTCGGCTGATCACCCTGAGTCCGGAATTTGATGAGACGACCCAGCTAATACGAGTAGGAGGTCGACTCCGTCACAGCGAAATGATGGATCAAGAAGCGGTGCATCCAGTAGTGGTCGACCCGAAACACCCCATCACGAGCTTGATTATCAAGGACTACGACAAAACATTATGTCACTCGGGACCTGAACGAGTGTTCGCTGAAATCCGGCGAAAGTACTGGATCCTCAGAGGGAGAGCGGCCATAAAACGGCATCAGCGAGGATGTCTTGAGTGTCGTGAATGGCGAGGAACTCCCCAAGTTCCCCGGATGGCCGACTTGCCCCCCGCCAGACTGCGGGTATACAAGCCAGCATTCTACTCAACAGGGGTGGACTGTTTTGGCCCTTACTTCATTACAGTGGGACGGAGGAGAGAACGGAGATGGGGTATAATCTTCAAATGCATGACCACGCGTGCTGTGTACATTGACATCGTCAATACCATGAGTACTGACTCCTACCTGATGGCCCTCCGTCGGTTCATGGAACGTAGAGGGAAGCCCTATGAACTGTTGTCCGACCAAGGAACCAACTTCCGGGGGGGAGAGCGAGAACTGGAGGGGGCATTCGCTCTACTCCGACCTGAGATCAAATCTTGGCTCGCCAGTAGACAGGTTAGATTTGAATTCAATCCGCCGGGTGCACCTCACTTCGGAGGCTGTTGGGAAAGGGAGATTCGATCCCTCAAGCAGGCCTTGCAGGTAACATTAGGCGCTCAGACGGTGACAGAAGAAGTTCTGCGCACAGTACTCGTCGAGATTGAAGGAATGCTCAACTCGAAACCCCTGGGATATGCGTCTTCTGACGTTGCAGACCTGGATCCAGTGACGCCAAACATCCTCCTCATGGGGCGGCGGGACGCATCCCTACCGCAAGTAATGTATGATGAGTCAGAAATGCTGAGCAGACGGAGATGGAGACACAGCCAAATTCTCGCCGACCAGTTCTGGAAACATTTCTTGAGGTATTATCTACCCAGCCTCCAAGTTCGTCAGAAATGGCAGACCGAGAAGGTGGAAATCCAGGTCGCCACCCCGGTGATGATTGTGGACCCACAATTGCCTCGAGCACTCTGGCTTACCGGACGGATATCCCGGACCTTTCCCGGGAAAGATAAACGGGTGAGGGCCGTAGAGGTGAAGGTCGGAGACCGGACCTATGTGCGACCGGTGGCCAGGATCATCTGCCTTCCCCCGTTAGGCGATTAAGAACAGTTAGGAATAAAAAGTGAAAAGGGAAAGAAAAGGAGGAGGGAAAAAGGGAAAAAAAAAAAAAGGAAAAAAAAGGGGGGGGGGGAGGGAAAGGAGAAGCAGAGGCTAGGGAACATCCTGGAGGGATTACGTATTTCCACCGGAAATCCGTGGGGCGGCGTATGCCAGGAATGTTCTTGAAAATATTTTACGTGTTTCCACGGGAAACCCGTGGGGCGGCTGTTACGAACATTCAGGGCATACTCGCCTATCCCCATAAATGGAGACAAAGGCTGATGTTATAGAATAGCTAGGAAAGGAGATTCCTAAAACACACCTAGCTCTGACATCAGAACACTTCTTCTAGAAACCCCATATACGGGTATAACCGGAACCATCCAGGACTGACATCATAGTCCCGGTTTTGGGCATGATAGACATAGCCAGCTCCATATGTGGGAAGGCCTGACACAACCTGACATCACCGCCGTGATGTCAGGAGCCACCCTCAGTGTTATAAAACAAGCCGTATGTCAGGGTTGATCTAATCTCACCATCGGCATTAGACCCAGTCTTAACCCTTCCAGAGTGAACAACATCGACCCAACCAGGAATAGCTATCAGGCAATCCAGTGTAATCAGCGACGCTCGAGGAACATATTGCCCTACACAGAGTACAAGGACAACTGGCTGGCCGTACAAACCAGCTGGGGCATACTCGCCTATCTCCATAAATGGAGACAAAGGCTGATGTTATAGAATAGCTAGGAAAGGAGATTCCTAAAACACACCTAGCTCTGACATCAGAACACTCCTTCTAGAAACCCCATATACGGGTATAACCGGAACCATCCAGGACTGACATCATAGTCCCCGGTTTGGGCATGATAGACATAGCCAGCTCCATATGTGGGAAGGCCTGACACCACCTGACATCACCACCGTGATGTCAGGAGCCACCCTCAGGGTTATAAAACAAGCCGTCTGTCAGGGTTAATCTCATATCATCATCGACATTAGACCCAGTCCTAACCCTTCCAGAGTGAACAGCATAGACCCAACCAGGAATAACGCATCAGGCAATGCAGGGTAATCAGCGACGCTTGAGGAACATATTGACCCTACACAGAGTACCAGGACAACTGGCTGGCCGTACAAACCAGCTAGGCCTCTCAGTGGCTCTTGAGCCCGGTTCTAAGCAATCAGCCGATTATAAGTGTTTCGAAAGGAGATTCCTAAAACACACCTAGCTCTGACATCAGAACACTCCTTCTAGAAACCCCATATACGGGTATAACCGGAACCATCCAGGACTGACGTCATAGTCCCCGGTTTGGGCATGATAGACATAGCCAGCTCCATATGTGGGAAGGCCTGACACCACCTGACATCACCACCGTGATGTCAGGAGCCACCCTCAGGGTTATAAAACAAGCCGTCTGTCAGGGTTAATCTCATATCATCATCGACATTAGACCCAGTCCTAACCCTTCCAGAGTGAACAGCATAGACCCAACCAGGAATAACGCATCAGGCAATGCAGGGTAATCAGCGACGCTTGAGGAACATATCGACCCTACACAGAGTACCAGGACAACTGGCTGGCCGTACAAACCAGCTAGGCCTCTCAGTGGCTCTTGATCGAGATGGCAGACCGAAAGGAGGAATAAGAGAAAGGAGAAGCAGAGGCTAGGGAACATCCTGGAGGGATTACGTATTTCCACCGGAAATCCGTGGGGCGGCGTATGCCAGGAATGTTCTTGAAATATTTTTACGTGTTTCCACGGGAAACCCGTGGGGCGGCTGTTACGAACATTCGGGGCATACTCGCCTATCTCCATAAATGGAGACAAAGGCTGATGTTATAGAATAGCTAGGAAAGGAGATTCCTAAAACACACCTAGCTCTGACATCAGAACACTCCTTCTAGAAACCCCATATACGGGTATAACCGGAACCATCCAGGACTGACGTCATAGTCCCCGGTTTGGGCATGATAGACATAGCCAGCTCCATATGTGGGAAGGCCTGACACCACCTGACATCACCACCGTGATGTCAGGAGCCACCCTCAGGGTTATAAAACAAGCCGTCTGTCAGGGTTAATCTCATATCATCATCGACATTAGACCCAGTCCTAACCCTTCCAGAGTGAACAGCATAGACCCAACCAGGAATAACGCATCAGGCA